>NC_135236.1:614728813-615062563 GCF_051348905.1 Ranitomeya variabilis | reverse complement strand
AAACCGGAACGAGTTCCCTTCATCCATACCCACCACCCCGTTATGCCTAGGGTTTACAATATCATTCGCAAACACTGGCCTCTTTTGAAACATTCATATCCACAGATCGAGGCCTTCACAACACCACCGCTTATGTGTAAATGGAGACCCAACAACATCAGGGATCAAGTCGTTAAAGCAGACCTAGGTAGCTCCTCCAGAACACCCAGACAAACCTTTTTGGGGACCAAAAAACACGGCACATTCCTGTGTTTAGGCTGTGCATGCTGTTCCAATGTCATTAAGTCCAATGTAATCACACACCCACACTCCGGTAAACAATACCAAATCAAGGGATTCTTTACATGTGGATCAAACAACCTGGTTTATGTTATCAAATGCCCATGCGGGTTACTTTATGTCTGTGAAACGACACAACACCTTCGCGATCGTATCTCCAGCCATAAGTCCACCATAAGATGTAAGAAAACCTGGTGTTAGGGGTCGAGTTCCCGCCTCTGCAAAGGGGGAATCTCGGGCCACCTCCGCTGCGGTCTCCCATTCTTCTCCTGCCGCAGTGGAGCCTGCTCAGCGGAGACGTCGGTCCCAGCGTCTCGCTCAGTCTGACTCTGTATAAAGAAGTTACTGCTGCTTTTCCTGCTTCTGCCATTGAAGTCAATGCTGGGCAGCGGCGAGCAGACGCTTCTGGGACTAAGTCCTGCTTTTCTCGTTCTGAGCATGCCCAGAGTAAGATCTCTCAGTGGAGATCGAGGGTCACATGATCAGATACTGCAGCTGAGGCCATTGGTCCTTCAGGAAGGTCCTGTAGGTGCTCACGCTCTGTGGCAGCCTCTCATTGGTCTTTCTTGGAAGGTCCTGTACGTGCTCAAACTATTTAAGGCTCGCATGGCCGCACGGCCATGCGCTAGTATTGTTCTTTATTATGTGCTTTGCGCCAGTGTGGTCACGTGAGAGTGTGTTCAGGGACCCAGCTGAAATAAGCCCTTAGAATGCTGGCACCTCCGGCGAGGAATTTGTGTTTGTATGTATTCAGAGACCTGGCTGAAATAAGCCCCTAGAATGCTGGCACCTCCGGCGAGGAGTTTTGTGTGCATGCGTGACCACTGACTGCTCTCTGTTTGGGCAGTTAGCCTGTGCCTCTGTGAAGTCTAACAGGGCACAGTGCTTTGCTTTCTCAGCTACTCGGTGAATTAACTGAGTTAGTCCATACCGCCATATAGTGCCGCCATTTTCTAGCAGCAGGTACTCCTGCACGGTGGACCCCGGGCTGCGAACGCACCAATATCAATAAAAACATCTTTATTTACTCGGTGCATTTCGCTAGCCTTAACACCTGGCTTCCTCTTCCTTACCATTTTGTAGCTACCCTCACACCCAAAGGTTTGAATAGGGAACTTGATTTAATCTGATTTTTGATTGCTATGGGGCCACGTGTCCTCCTGCTTGCTCTAGGTTTTGGACCGTACCGTACATCACAGGTATCTTGTATAGTGTTGAGCGATACCGTCCGATACTTGAAAGTATCGGTATCGGAAAGTATCGGCCGATACCGTCACAGTATCGGAATCCAATCCGATACCGATACCCGATACCAATACAAGTCAATGGGACTCATGTATCGGACGGTATCCCTGATGGTTCCCAGGGTCTGAAGGAGAGGAAACTCTCCTTCAGGCCCTGGGAACCATATAAATGTGTAAAAGAAAGAATTAAAATAAAAAATATCGCTATACTCACCTGTCCGACGCAGCCGGGACTTCAGCGAGGGAACCGGCAGCGTTGTTTGTTTAAAAATCGCGCTATTACTTGGTTACGTGAATTCCCGGCTTGTGATTGGTCAGGTCGGCCATGTTGCCGGGACGCGGACCAATCACAGCAAGCCGTGACGAAATTACGTCACGGCTTGCTGTGATTGGTCCGCGTCCCGGCAATATGGCCGCCCTGACCAATCACAAGCCGGGACGTCACGGGAGGCTGGACACGCGCTCATTTTAAAATGGGCGCGTGTCCAGCCTCCCGTGACGTCACGGCTTGTGATTGGTTGCGCCGCGATCAACCAATCACAAGCCGGGAGGCTGGACGCGCTCATTTTGAAATGGGCGCGTGTCCAGCCTCCCGTGACGTCACGGCTTGTGATTGGTTGCGCCGCGATCAACCAATCACAAGCCGGGAGGCTGGACGCGCTCATTTTGAAATGGGCGCGTGTCCAGCCTCCCGGCTTGTGATTGGTTGACCGCGACGCAACCAATCACAAGCCGTGACGTCACGGGAGGCTGGACACGCGCCCTTTTTAAAATGAGCGCGTTTCCAGCCTCCCGTGACGTCACGGCTTGTGATTGGTTAATGGCGGCCATGTTGCCGGGACGCGGACCAATCACAGCAAGCCGTGACGTATTTTCGTCACGGCTTGCTGTGATTGGTCCGCGGCCCGGCAACATGGCCGCCCTGACCAATCACAAGCCGGGACTTCGCGTAACCATGTAAAAGCGGGAATTTTAAACAAACAACGCTGCCGGTTCCTGCGCTGAGGTCCCGGCTGCGTCGGACAGGTGAGTATAGCGATATTTTTTATTTTAATTCTCTATTTTACACATTTTAACATTAATGTTGTTCCGATACCCGATACCCGATACCACAAGAGTATCGGAATCCCGGTATCGGAATTCCGATACAGCAAGTATCGGCCGATACCCGATACTTGCAGCATCGGAATGCTCAACACTAATCTTGTATTATCATTCACATGTTTTACATCCTGTTGATATGTACGTATAGCATGCTGACTTTTTTTCCTTTCATAATTCACTAACCTATCCCCTACTTTCAGGCAGTTTGACTACTACAAATCGTTACATCCTTCTAGGGTAAGTACCCAGGTCCCTCCCCCAGTTTTTATTTTTATTTTTATATTTATTTTTATATTTTTATTTTTATTTTATTTTTACTTTTATTATTTTTTCCATCAATTTTCATACTGATCTGCATCATGTTATCATTTTCTCATTCCCTTTCATTTTATTTGTATTTTTTCCTTTTGTCATTTTCAATTTTTATCATATTTATTCTTCATTTTTTATTTTTTTATTTTATTTTTTATTTTTTTGTTTATTTTCATGTCCCAATTCAAGAGTTGACGCATGTGGCATTTCATTTTTATTTTTACTTTCCATCTACATTTTTATTTTATTTTATATTATTTTCTTCATGTTTCATTTTTCAAACTTCCAACTCCAGGGGGGCGTGGCCAGCTACCAAAGGAGCAAGACATGGTTCCCAGAGCTCCCTGAACCACGAGGGTAATCCACCCGTTTTCAGGCCTACTAGATTTCCATCTACCGAGAATTTAGGCAGCAATCTGCAGCCCCGGAGCCACTGGCGTGATATCTGGCCGCGGTGGTGGCAAATAACGGCCGAAAACTACGGCACCGAACTGAGGCCCATAGTCGGGCCTGCGGCCTGTGAGACGCTGGTGCGACCTACTTCCGGCCGGAGAACTCTCGGCGCCTCCCTCCATCAGTGAGGCGACCCGAACTTAGTCTGAAGAGGAGGCTCGCTTTCCCCCATTGTCCCGGACCCGGGGGTCCCTGCGGCCGGGGTCGGATCGCCGCCAAGGAGGAACGGGGGCCGCGGCGCTGTGATTCACGGTGAGCACTGCAGGCTCGCGCGCCGGCCGACCTTCCCTTGGGCCATAGGGGAGGCGGCGTGCACTCCGGCTCACGCCGCGGAGGAGATACACCGGTCGGTGCTTACCCGTGCGCCGGCCGCTCAGGAGCCGCTGCCGGGCTGTGCCGCCCGCTCTTCCCCGGGATCCCCTTCCAGCGTCGAGACTTAGCGGTGGAGGCTGTTTCCGCTAGGGGGCGCTTGGTCCGTGCCGCTGGTGGCTGGCTCCCTGTGGGGAGAGAGGAGGACGCGCGGCCATTGTTTGCGGCCCTCAGGCGTGGCGCGCCGGACCCCTGGAACTGCAAGCCCGAGCGCCATCGCTCCACCGTGCCGTTATAGAAAACCCGAAGCCCTCCAGTGGACGGGGGACCCCCCGGTGCCTGGCGACACCTTACGGCAGAGGTGAGAGGTCGCCCCGTGATATATCCCCTCACCTCACATCTGTGAGTGACTTGGGCCTCAGACACAGAGGAAGTTGCTACCCGGCCCTAAACTCTGGTCCTCTGCTCCTACCATCAAGTGGGGCACGGTCAGCTGCGCGGCCCCCGTGTCCCCTGGATCTCTTTGCGGTGGTTCCGCAGGCCCCCCGTACATCAGGGTCAAGCTGAGCGGGGGAAGGGGGGCTAGTGAGTGATCCCCCGACCGCCTGGGCTGTCTGTGATAAGGTCCCGACAGTGATATCAAGGCCCGTTGCCTTTCCTGACTGGGCGCTACAGAGCTGTCTGGGACCTAAGTCGGGACGGTGGATCGGCCCCCTGCTGAAGCTTCCCTGACTTATTTATCTCTGACAATCCTCCGCTACGCCTCCACCCTGAATAGGCCCAGTTTTTAATGCACCTTAAAACTCTTGTAATGCCTTAAAGTGCCCCTCCTATATCCGCTAGGGGTCGCTCTGCAATATGCCCTCCTTCTGACCCTTTCTCCTTGAAAAGGAAAAGCACCACGGAGCCCTTTCCCTACTCAACTCGCCCTCATGCCTAAAGCACGCAGAGCTAGCTCAAAACAACCCAACAACAGATTTGCCGCTTTAACAGATCTGGACGGCGATATGTCCTCGGGCCCCTTCTCCCAGTCAGAATCCTCTAATTCGTCTATACCTGAAGGTGCGGACTCTGAAATGATTCCAGCTTTAACAACCAAAACCCCTAATACTTCAATCTCAGATCAATCTGCCTTACTATCACAGTTTCAAACAATCTTACACTCAGAATTACTCAAAATGTCAGAAAAATTGACCAAGGATTTAACTAAGGAGATCAGAGAACTTGGTTCCCGCACCTCTGACCTGGAGGACAAAATGGACGCTACTCACTCAACCCTTGCAACTCACGAGAAAGACATCGAGATGCTACACGACGAAATTCACACCCTTAATAACAGACTGGAAGATTTCGAAAATCGAGCCCGCAGGTGCAACATCAGAATCAGGGGCTTACCCGAAACAATCACCGATCTCCAGTCCACGGCGACGGCTCTCTTCCAGGAACTTTCACCAGGAATCCCTATAGAACGCCTAGAAATGGACCGAATTCATAGAGCCCTGAGTAAACGTAATCCGGAAGGCCCACCAAGAGATATCATCCTTAAACTACATCATTACAAAACCAAGGAACAGCTCTTACGTGCAGCTAGGAATTCGTCACCGCTGGTATTTCAAGGCCACTCATATGAGCTGTTCTCCGACTTGGCCCCCTCTACCATCGCCAAAAGACGTGCTATGAAACCATACCTGGAGGTCCTACGCTCCAACAATATCAAGTACCGCTGGGGCTTCCCATTCAAACTGATCTTCTCTCATCTCGACATGGTCCATACAGTTCTTTCCCCTGAAGGAGCGAGCCGCTGTTTGTCCAAACTACAACTCATGGACCCCCCATCATCCCCCCCCCCCCTTCTTCCTCGAGGCCCCAACCTGCGACCCTCCGTCCCGGACCACGTGATCCTCCGGCTCCCCCATGACGTGCTGGAAATCCACTAATTTTAGCTTGTGTCTATACTACTCCATAGGCTTCTCTTCAGGACAATCTCTTAGTGAAGCCCCGGACACAACACGCTATACTTTACAATGCTCTTTGGAACAATCAGTTCATATGTGTTTTTTTTTTTTTTTTCTTCTTCAGTTTATTGTTTCAGGCATTCTTGGAGCGTTCAGCTCCACTACCTACCCTGCAGAAGCTGTTCCAGCTCTCGTTTCAATCGAACTTCCAGACTGTCATCACCATTTGACTTGCTCTTCACTTCAGACATGTGACTATGTACAGTATATTACACGAGTTTTTCACAGTGTTCTTCTTTGTTTTCCCCCCCCCCTTTTTTTTTTTTTTTTTTCTTCTCTCCCCTCTTCTCTTTTCTCCTCTTTATAATGTGTTAAGTTGTAGAATTTTATCAGGCCTTTTAAATGGGCAGCCTGGTTTCAGTTATCTCAATAGACCATATTAAGTCGTTAATTAACTATGTTTAATATAATGGTTATTTTCAGGTCTTGCACTACGCCCCCTATCCCTAACTCCCATGGCGCCACGAAAAGCCCACTCCTAGCCTGCGAAATTGAATTTCTAATTTTACTTTACCTACTACCTAGCTCTAACTCCTGTTCTTCACAACATTTAAATATGTTCCATTGTGCCCCCTAGCAGACCCTCATGACCCCACAGTGTCCTTGTACACTGATGCTTCGCACTATGTGCTTAGCCAACAACAGTCCCCCCCCCCCCCGAAAAGTTCTTCCTACCCTGTCCTAATCATAGTTATTGTTCAACCTACCTTCCCTTCCATCCATTCTACTCGCCTGAGTACACTCTACCAATTTGGTTCACCTAACAACAATTTCTCTAACTCTGCCAACGACCCAAAACTTGCTGCCAACATAAGCAAATTCAACAACCATTCATCATGCCGTTAAAGATCTTATCACACAATGTGAGGGGCCTAAATTCCCCTCACAAACGTACTAAGGCCTTTCGTTACTATAGATCCCAACAGGCAGACGTGGTTTGCCTCCAAGAGACGCACTTTTCAACCAGCTCCTACCCCAAATTTGTGTCCACTTCTTATCCACTTTTTTACATGGCTAACGCCCCAAATAAAACCAAAGGAGTCGCGGTCTGTTTTAAAAAATCTGTCCCCTTCGTTTTTAAGTCGTCAGTAGCTGACAAGGAAGGACACTATATCATGGTGACAGGTTCGATATCGGACGAACTGGTCACTTTTGTCTCCTATTATGCTCCCAACTCCCACCAAGCCACTTTCTTTTCCCAGTTACTGGAATTAGTCTCCGAACATGCTCAAGGCACCACAATATTATGTGGAGACTCCAATTGCATACTGAAAGCTAGCCTCGATAAATCCTCATACCCCCATCCCTCTAATCCCCCACAGCCTTACCCTTCTGCGGTTTCAACCGCTCTTAATAAGCTTCTCGCCCAACATCATTGGGTGGACTTATGGAGGGAGATCCACCCCTCTAATAGAGACTACACGTACTTCTCCGCACGCCACCTAGTGTACACTAGAATCGACCACATTTTTGCTAACCCATCCTTTCTCCCAAACATTTCCAATATATCCATTCTTTCTACACCCTGGTCAGATCACTCCCCAAATCTCCTTACATGCTCGACGCTCCACCCACGGCCCCGTTCATTCAACTGGACTCTGAATGACTGACTGCTCTCCTATCCCGATATTTCTCAAAGGCTGAAAAATCACATTGATGATTATTTCTCCTTAAATCAACATTCAGCTTCATCGCCAATCTCCCTTTGGGAAGCTCATAAAGCTGTGCTAAGAGGTCTCTGCATCCAGGAGGCCTCTCGTAAGAAAAAAGACAGGAACGCGAAGATAGCTGAACTGGAGGGCAGGGTGTTAGCCTTAGAGTCTCAGATGAAAAATAACCCTTCACCAATTACGTATCGCGACCTTCTCCATGCTCGCACTGAATTAGATCTTAGCCTCTCTGAGATAGCAGACCGGGCCATACGTTGGTCACAACAACGCTTCTATGCTCTTAACAATAAAAATAACTCTAACTTAGCCCGGCGCTTAAAATGCCTACCTTTACCCAGGCCCCCTATTCGAATACGTACACCCACGGGTATCACATCTAACCCACAACAAATTGCCCACTTCTTCCAACAAAAACTCAAACAGCTGTACAGGGCCCCAACTACCTCGAATTCTGAAGCAATAGAGAAATTTTTAGATTCTATTCCCCTTCCGGCTCTCGGCTCTGATCTGACTGCACTCCTCAACCAACCCGTAACTTCAAGCGAAATTGAACTAGCCATTCAACAATTGAAAACTAACAAAAAACCTGGCCCCGATGGTTTTACGGCCCTTTATTACAAGAAATATGCTCCAATTCTGATCCCCCATCTCACTAATTATTTCAACTCCCTGAGAGAAGGTAACCAGCCTGGTGCAGCTTCTCTAATTGCAGCAATATCTATGATACCTAAACCCAATACAGACCACCTACTCTGGTCTAACTATAGACCAATATCCCTTATCAATATAGATCTCAAAATTTTAGCCAAAATACTATCCCAAAGATTGAATTCTGGCCTGGGTACCCTGATCTACAAAGACCAGGTGGGTTTTGTCCCTCGGAGACAGGCTTCAGATAACGTACGCAGGGTCTCCCATCTGTTGCACCTCTGCAAACACCGTGATATACCAAGTATGCTACTGTCATTAGACTTCATAAAAGCCTTTGACTCTATCTCATGGCCATATTTGTTTGCTGTGCTGCGGAGATGGAAGTTTCCCGACCACTTTCTTTCTTGGATTCACGCCCTTTATAGTTCCCCTTCGGCCTGCGTGGGCTACAATGGCTTTTCTTCCACATACTTCCCAATTGGTAGGGGGACCAGGCAGGGATGTCCCCTTTCACCCTTGTTGTTTCTTTTGGCGCTTGAACCTTTAGCTATTCATATGCGTCTTAATTCTGAGATTCAGGGTGTGGAAGTGGCGTCAGTTTCTCACAAACTTCTTTTATTTGCGGACGACATGCTATTACTTTTGTCGTCCCCTAAGACATCTTTGCCGGCCCTCCTACTTACTCTAGAAAGCTTCGAAACTATATCAGGCCTCCACTTAAACACCAGCAAATCCTACGCTATGAACATATCCCTTTCGCGACCAACTGTATCATTTCTCCAACACAACTTTCCGTTCCAATGGGCCACTGACCAACTAGACTATTTGGGGATTAAACTAACTGCTAACCTAGACTCCCTTTATGCGGCTAATTATCCTCCTATGCTTCGGAAACTTCGCCTCTTGCTCCAATCATGGGAGAAACTGCATCTCTCTTGGTTGGGCCGTGTACGCGCGCTAAAAATGACAATCCTCCCCAAACTGCTCTATTTATTTCGCGTTCTACCTGTACCCATCCCCTCACACTTTTTTAAATTGGCCCAAAGATCTATAGACACTTTCGTATGGAGAGGAGGTATCCCGAGGGTTAACAAGGCTACTTTATACCGTCACCGCTTGAAGGGGGGTTTGGGAGTCCCCAACCTTTTGAAATATTACCGCGCAGCACAATTAGGCCAACTGACTTTATACCATGCCTACAACGAACCCCCATTATGGCTTTCCCTGGAAGCATTCGAAATGCAACCTAGTACGCTTGACACAGTATTATGGATCCTCCCAACTCAACGCAAACACATCTCGAACCCCATTATAAAGCATTCTCTTACAATCTGGGACACTCTAAAATATTCCTCACAACTGATCTCACCCTTTTTACCCTTAGCTCCCATTTGGGGTAATACCCTATTCCCCCCCGGCGTGGGATCTCTCAAAAGTTTTTATAGATGGACTGAAGCCGGTATAACTAAGGTTCACCAACTGTTCAATATCGACGGGATAATCCCATTCCCGGCCTTACAGGAAAAATACCACTTCCCACCCGGAGAAATCTTTCGTTACTTACAATTAAAAAATTTTGTCAACTCCTTATTAAAAAATTCTACCCCTCCCTATTCCATGACCCCATTTGAACAAAAGTGTCGCCAAAACCCACATGCCTCAGGGATTATTTCTCTCCTCTATTCATACATTAATGCCCCTTCCCATAGACATTGTTTGAAATATACCGTTCGCTGGGAGTCGGACATCGGATCTACCCTGACTGATTCGGAGTGGTCTGAAATTTGGTCCTCTTCTACTGGAGGAATGTTAAATACACTCATGCTGGAAACCAACTACAAAGTGCTAACCCGATGGTATTTGACCCCTGCTAGAGTAGCTAAAGCTGTGGCTAACCACTCCCCAAGTTGCTTCAGGGGATGCGATTCTACAGGAGACATGTTCCACATATGGTGGCTGTGCCCGATTGTCAGAAAGTTTTGGATTAGGATATACCATTTGGTTTTTTCCATAAAAAACATCAACCTTAAAAAAAACCCATGGGAGGCGTTACTCAACAAACGTATCCCCAATATCCCTAATCATACCCGATCCCTTATCTCATTTATATTCTTGGCAGCAAAACAAATCATTGCTTTGGCATGGAAAAAAACAAATTTAGACTTTTCCGCGGTCAAAACACGTCTCACCTGGTACATGATCAACGAGAAATTGTCGGCTATTTTAATGGACAAAGTTGGCAAATTCGAGAAAATATGGTTCCCCTGGGCAGAATACACCAACCATACCCCTTTTGCCACACCGGTACTATACCTAACTAACCACAACCAGTCAGATTCAGAATAACCTACCATACTCCTCAGACGCTATACACCCCTTCACTCGGGCTTCCCTTCCCTATTCCCCCTTCCCCTTACTTCGTTTAGGTTGTATGACTGCATGTTAGTTAACCACATGCACTATTGTTCAGTTTGTATGTAAAGACTTATTCTGTTTTTTTTGATTACCTTAATTATCTCTTATATGTAAACCGAAAACTTTCAATAAAAATTTATTGTTTAAAAAAAAAACTTCCAACTCCACCTCTATTTCCATTGCTCTACTTTACTTCACCTTATTTCACACAACTATTTTCTCCCTCTTCCTAACCTCCTCTTTTTCTCTTTTCCTTCTTCCTTCTATCCTCCCTTATTCATTTATCTGGTCATTTCACCTTTCATTATATCCCCCTTCTTCTTATACTCCCGCAGTCCCACCTCGCTGTTTCTCTATTCCTTTCCTCTTTCCATGCCTGCATCCACATCCTCCACAATCCTACACAGCGCCCTGAGCACACCGCGCAGGCGCCGTACATCTCCAGTCTCCTCTGCACTGCGCACGTGGCCGCTCTACGCTGCGTTCCACACTGGCCCTTCACTATGCACAGGCGCCGCTCTTTTACTGCGCGTGCGCCCGCTCAGCGTCGCGTCCCACACCGGCTCCCTGCGCTCCTAGCCTCCTTCCACATCGCGCACACGCTTTCCCGCTCCACCACACTTCCTGCCCGGCTGTTATTTAATCTACTGGCCACCAATGACTGCACACATCACCGCCAATCTACCTGCATCTGGACCCACAGGTACTTGGCTCTTTTGCCGCCATCTTTTTGCATCCCATCATGCTACCAGCACTTTGACTGAGTGCCTTTTGTTCATAGTGTCTCTAGGGGTCCTGCTCCCTGTCCGTGCAGTTCCGGACTCCCACACCCTCCAGCTGTCTTTGATACCTTTTGGTATGTGCATGGTACAAAAAACTTTTTTCTGGTTTTTGCCGTAGCATGTTTTCTCTGCCTCACTTTATTTAAACTCTCTATAGGAACCTTTGTGTCCGTCCATTGGACAGCGTCCTTTCCTTTCTCCTATTGCTCTCCATTCTAAAGGTCAGTTATGCTCTACACCTCCCGCATACCAATTCCTAATTGCTGTTGATTTATTTTTAAATTATCTTCAAATTTTTTATGTTGCCAGCCATCCCCGCAATTGCTTTCCTGCACGCTGTTATGCCAATTTTCATTGATTACGTACTCTATATGGGCATCATTTGTATATGTATATTATTGTATATGTATATTATTGGTTGTCTGCTTTTGTACTGTATTTATTGTACGTATACATCACGATTTTGGATGCTCATCTGGCGCTTATGCACCACTCTGCTTTAATTATGATTAGTGTTGAGCATTCCGATACCGCAAGTATCGGGTATCGGCCGATACTTGCGGTATCGGAATTCCGATACCGGGATTCCGATACTTGCCGCGTATCGGATACCGGAATCGGAAGTTCCAAGATTCAAAATTCAGAGATTCAGCCAATGAGAATGATTCCAAGTGTGGGCACATCCTGTTTAGCATGGAGGGCATGAAAGTACTGGCAAGGCTGTGATTGGCTGCTGAAATGATGTCATGATGCAGTTTAAAAGTCGCTGGCGCCATTTTGCGATCACTCTGCTGTGAATTCAGTTAGTGACAGGACGCTGTTTGCTGACTGAGGGACAGTTTAGAGATAGCGATTTGCTTCTTTGTGCTTTCCAAAGGCTAATTTAGCAACCGCTGTGTTCACCTACTATTCACCTTGCTTTTGCCTTGTAGCCACATAGGCCATCCATAGCTGGTTGTATTCAGTTCAGGGAGGGTGGTTCATTGCCTCATACTGTTCTTTTTTTTTTTTTTTTTTTTTTTCAAGTAGTGTAGTCTGCTGCTAATTTATTCAAAAAAATCCTATTAGTGTCTTTCCACCCGTCTCCAGCTAATTTGTGGAAAAACACTACATAGGATAAAGTAGAGGAGGGTTTTTGGGCCTTGCAGCGCCGTTTACGGCTGTCTGCATGGTCTCCGTGTGACTGCAGCTCGCCCTGTAGTCTGTGAGCAGCTATAGCCTGGTTGTCTCCAGCTCAGGGTTGTTCACTGTGTCATACCGCCAAATCAATTTTCATTTTTTTTCAAGTAGTGTAGTCTGCTGCTAATTTCTTCAAAAAAATCCTATTAGTGTCTTTCCACCCGTCTCCAGCTAATTTGTGGAAAAACACTACATAGGATAACGTAGAGGAGGGTTTTTTGGCCTTGCAGCGCTGTTTACGGCTGTCTGCACGGTCTCCGTGTGACTGCAGCTCGCCCTGTAGTCTGTGAGCAGCCGTAGCCTGGTTGTCTCCAGCTCAGGGTTGTTCACTGTGTCATACCGCCAAATCAATTTTCATTTTTTTTCAAGTAGTGTAGTCTGCTGCTAATTTCTTCAAAAAAATCCTATTAGTGTCTTTCCACCCGTCTCCAGCTAATTTGTGGAAAAACACTACATAGGATAAAGTAGAGGAGGGTTTTTGGGCCTTGCAGCGCCGTTTACGGCTGTCTGCACGGTCTCCGTGTGACTGCAGCTCGCCCTGTAGTCTGTGAGCAGCTATAGCCTGGTTGTCTCCAGCTCAGGGTTGTTCACTGTGTCATACCGCCAAATCAATTTTAATTTTTTTTCAAGTAGTGTAGTCTGCTGCTAATTTCTTCAAAAAAATCCTATTAGTGTCTTTCCACCCGTCTCCAGCTAATTTGTGGAAAAACACTACATAGGATAACGTAGAGGAGGGTTTTTTGGCCTTGCAGCGCCGTTTACGGCTGTCTGCACGGTCTCCGTGTGACTGCAGCTCGCCCTGTAGTCTGTGAGCAGCCATAGCCTGGTTGTCTCCAGCTCAGGGTTGTTCACTGCGTCATACCGCCAAATCAATTTTCATTTTTTTTCAAGTAGTGTAGTCTGCTGCTAATTTCTTCAAAAAAATCCTATTAGTGTCTTTCCACCCGTCTCCAGCTAATTTGTGGAAAAACACTACATAGGATAACGTAGAGGAGGGTTTTTGGGCCTTGGAGCGCCGTTTACGTCTGTCTGCACGGTCTCCGTGTGACTGCAGCTCTATCTGTTGTCAGTTCAGCCCCCAAAAAATAAATAAATAATAAAGTTCACCAAACACACCAGTTACACCACTTTACATTTGTGTAGGCCACATTAGCTCATATTAAAGTCTAGTCCACACTTTAAAAATTAGTGTTTCTTATACCTGTTAGGAGGAGTTGCTCAGGAATAAGCACACAAATCCGTTAGTACTTTTCTGCTTATCTTTATCAGTCAACCAAGATGAAGAAGGCAGTGAGTAAGGCACGTGGGCGTGGGAGCCGTCGCGGAGCAGGGAGGGGAAGTGGGGATTCTGTGCCTGCTGCGGGCACTGGTGACTCATCAGCACCCACTTTCACCAGGCAACAGTCATTCATGCGTAGCTTTGTGTCAGAGCGCCGTACACCGCTGCTGCGTGAAGAACAAATTGAAGCTGTTGTCGGATGGATGGCAGCTAATGCATCAACTTCCATTAGTGCCACATCCTCTCAGACACAGAGCACTGGAGAGCAGCCATCTGTCTCTTCACCACCTGCCAAATTGCCCAGGCAGACAGAGAGCCCAGGACAGGAGCCGTCTCTACTTCTGTTCTCTGAATCTCTTGGCTTGGAAACAGGGGGCCAGCCAAGCAGCATTGGAGAAATGGAAGAAGAGGCAGGGTGCAGTGATGCCCAACAGCTTTTTCTGTCTTCCTCTGAAGAGGCGGGTGGGCCAGTGGCTCCGGTCACCACATCGCAGGCCGCATCAGCTGATGATGACACTCAGGTGCCACTTACTGGTGCGTGCTCTGCTGCTGAGACTACCCAGGAGGAGCAGTTGGGGGCAGAGGGTAGTGTAGATGATGAGGTCCTCGACCCATCTTGGCGTGAGGGACAGGAAGGTGGTGGGAGCAGCTCTGAGGAAGAGATTCCCCGTACGGCCCAAAGAGGGAGAGGGAGGGGGAAGACTGCGGATCCTGCAGCCTCCGCTTTGGCACCCGTTAGGAGCATGTCTCTTCCAAAAGCCAAAAAGGGCGCTCCCAAGACTTGCAGTGCCTGGTCCTTTTTTGACACAGTTGCAGATGACATTTGCTATGTCAGATGCAACGTGTGTCATCAAAAAGTCAAAAGAGGGAAAAATGTCAGCAACCTCAATACCTCCAACATGTGGAAACATGTGCGCAACAGGCACCCGGCGGAGTTAGAAAAACACACTGAAGAGGTAGGCCAACCAACAGCGGCAGCTACCACCTCTTCAGCTCGTGTTGCCTCTTCCTCTAGCTCACACGCAGCTGGTTCGGCTTCCTCCCAGGATCGCCGTGGAAGAACCTCTGGCCCTGTTGTCCAGAGACCCGCTGTAATTCCACCCGCAGCGCCACTTTCCCAGTCATCCACACACTCCCAGCCCAGTCTACAGCCATCGGTAGTACAGGCATGGGAGAAAAGGCGGCCTTTCTCGTCAAACCACCCACGAGCACAGGCTCTGACTGCAGGCATTGCCAAACTTCTGTCACTGGAAATGCTGTCATTCAGGCTGGTGGAGACTGACAGCTTCCGTGACTTGATGTCATTGGCAGTCCCACAGTACAATGTGCCCAGCCACTTTTACTTCAGCAGGCAAGCCGTCCCTGCCCTGCACAAGCATGTGGAGGGACACATAAAACACGCGCTACTGAACGCCGTCAGTAGCAAGGTCCACCTCACCACCGATGCGTGGACCAGTCAACATGGACAGGGGCGATACCTTTCCCTCACTGCCCATTGGGTTAATGTTGTTGAGCCAGGTACAGACTGTGCGAGTGGCGCAGGACGTGTCCTGCCCACTCCAAGGATTGCAGGAATCCATTCTGTACGCATTGACTCCTCCTCTTACACCAGTTCCTCAGAATCATCGCTGCAGGAGCCGTCACAGTCCACCTCCACATGGACCCGTGATGAACGTTTACCTGTTACGACCGACATGAGCACAGCCGTGGCCAAACGTCAACAGGCCGTCTTGAAATTAATTTTTTTGGGGAATCGTAGCCACACAGCGCAGGAGCTCTGGAATGCCATCAAGCAGGAGAGCGATGTGTGGTTTGTGCCAGCGAATCTCCAGCCAGGCATGGTAGTGTGTGATAATGGCCGAAATCTGGTGGCAGCTCTGGGCCTCGGCAACCTCACTCACATCCCATGTCTGGCACATGTGCTCAATTTGGTCGTGCAGAGCTTTTTGAGGGACTATCTGGATCTTGATGCACTGCTGCACAAGGTCCGCCTAGAGTGTGCTCACTTGCGGCGTTCCAGCACGGCAAAAGCGCGCATTGCGGCTCTGCAGCGCCGACACCGCCTGCCGGAACATCGCATCATATGTGACCTACCTACCAGGTGGAATTCCACGTTACATATGTTGGAGCGGTTGTGTGAGCAGCAGCAAGCTGTAATGGAGTACCAGCTGCTTCAGGCGCAAAAAAGTCGCAGTCAGCGCCGTACAGACTTCACAACCACAGAGTGGGCCACTATGAATGACGTCTGCCAGGTTTTGCGTCCCTTTGATTATTCCACGCGGATGGCGAGTGCAGATGATGCACTAGTCAGCATGACTGTCCCCCTTATCTGCCTGCTTGAAAAATCACTGCAAGCGCTAAGGGATGATGTTGTGGAAGAGGTGGAGGATGAGGATTCACCATTTCCATCATCTTCTGGACAGTCAGCGCCACGTGGTTCCTCACAAACGCGTAGGCAGGGGACAGTTTGTGAGGAGGATGAGGAGGAGTCAATGGAGGAGGAAGACATCCGTCCAGAGGAGGGAGTTACACAATTGTCCAGTACTCAGTGTGTACAGCGAGGGTGGGGTGATGACGAGCGGGCAGAGATCACGCCTCCAGCAGGGGACAGCGTTTCTTGGGCAGTTGGCAGTCTGCAGCACATGGTGGATTACATGCTGCAGTGCCTGAGAAACGACCGCCGCATCGCCCACATTCTCAACATGTCTGATTATTGGGTGTTCACCCTCCTCGATCCTCGCTACCGGGACAACGTAGAAAGCCTCATCACACCGTTGAACCGGGAGCGAAAAATGCGGGAGTACCAAGACACACTGGTCAATTCCATCATCTTCTCCATTCCAACTGAGAGAAGTGCTGCTAGTGCATTCCAAAGCAGCTCAGTGCGTCCAGGCAGTGGTGGAGGCTCTGCACAAAGAGGGAGCAGAAGCAGTGCCTCTGCCCAAGGCAAGACCAGTATGGCCGAACTGTGGCACAGTTTTCTGTGCCCGCCACAAAAGTCTACACCATCACAGACGGCTCCAGTCAGCAGGAGGCAACGGTTCCGTCAGATGGTGACAGACTACATGTCTTGCCCTCTTGCTGTACTCCCAGACGGCTCTTCCCCTTTCAAGTTTTGGGTCTCAAAGCTGGATGCATGGCCAGAGCTAAGCCAGTATGCATTGGAGGTGCTGTCTTGCCCTGCGGCCAGTGTATTATCGGAACGTGTCTTTAGTGCTGCAGGTGGTGTACTAACTGACCGTCGCATGCGACTATCCTCCGATAACGTTGACCGGCTTACTTTCCTGAAAATGAACAAGGCCTGGATCTCGCATGAATTTGCCACTCCTCCTCCTCATTAACTAATTAGGTCACTGTATACGTTATCCAGGTCTCCTGTTGTGTTCATCTTTCTACCACCTGAACTTAAATTCCTGGGCTCCAACACCACCAGTTGAGGCTCAGAAGTGCCGTCTGCACAGTCAAAACATACGACCCAGTGTTATTGGGTTTCAGTAACGTCAGCTGATCCCCAGCTGTGTAGCCGGCAATGTGTCATGCGACCGCCACGCTGACACAACAACTGAAATGTAAGGGAATCTGTCCCCCCCCCCCAAGGCGTTTGTTACTGAAAGAGCCACCTTGTACAGCAGTAATGCTGCACAAGGAAAAAGGTAGCTATTTTGGTTTTGCTCCTTGCACACGCAAAACTTAACACTTATAAAATGTGTCCACTGATACCGTAAAACCGTCCCGGAGGTGGGACTTTCCTTCGTAATATGACGCAGCACAGCCGTCATTCCTACCCCCCCGGCGCCGCGCCCCGGCTCATCAGCGTTGTTTGATTCCGTCCCGGAGCCTGCGCTGTTATGTTATCCCGTGGCCAGGCACACTTAGCGCTGCCCGTCTTCTGGCATCATTTGGTGTCAGGCTGGCTGCGCCTGTGCGGCCGCGCTGGCCGAGAGCCCGCCTCGCAGTGTCTTCTGATTTAATCCCACTGGGGGCCTGGGATCCATGGACATGCGCAGTGCATATCTGAACCTCCACCTCTCACTCATCTCCCTATGGCTTCTTCAGACTGTTCGGTGTCAGCTGGTCCCTAATAGCATGCCACGGCCGTGACACCGCACAGTCTTAAGAAGCCATAGGGAGGGGAGTGAGAGGTTCAGATATGCACTGCGCATGTCCATGGATCCCAGGCCCCCAGTGGGATTAAATCAGAAGACACTGCGAGGCGGGCTCTCGGCCAGCGCGGCCGCACAGGCGCAGCCAGCCTGACACCAAATGATGTCAGAAGACGGGCAGCGCTAAGTGTGCCTGTCCACGGGATAACATAACAGCGCAGGCTCCGGGACGGAATCAAACAACGCTGAGGAGCCGGGGCACGGCGGCGGGGGGGTAGGAATGACGGCTGTGCTGCGTCATATTACGAAGGAAAGTCCCACCTCCGGGACGGTTTCACGGCTTCAGGGGACACATTTTATAAGTGTTTAGTTCTGTGTTTGCAAGGAGCATGATGAAAAGAGCCACCTTTTCCTTTTGCATCTTTTGTGCTGCACAAGCTGGCTCTTTCAGCTACAAACGCCTTGGGGGGGGGTTAAAGGTTCCCTTTCGACTTTCTCAGGCTTCGGCCTACATTGTGTTCCTCTGCTTTTCCACCTGCCCCTGGGCTCCAACACCGCCAGTTGCCGTCCAGAAGTGCTGTACGCACAGTCAACAGTCGCTCCTCTGTTATTGGGGTTCAGTAACGTCAGCTGTTCCCCTGCTGTGTGTGTGGCAATCCCTCCTACCTCCTCCAACCTCCTCCTCCTCCACCTGTCCCTGGGCTCCAACACCACCAGTTGCCGTCCAGAAGTGCTGTACGCACAGTCAACAGTCGCTCCTCTGTTATTGGGGTTCAGTAACGTCAGCTGTTCCCCTGCTGTGTGTGTGGCAATCCCTCCTACCTCCTCCAACCTCCTCCTCCTCCACCTGTCCCTGGGCTCCAACACCGCCAGTTGCCGTCCAGAAGTGCTGTACGCACAGTCAACAGACCCTCCTCTGTTATTGGGGTTCAGTAACGTCAGCTGTTCCCCTGCTGTGTGTGTGGCAATCCCTCCTACCTCCTCCAACCTCCTCCTCCTCCACCTGTCCCTGGGCTCCAACACCGCCAGTTGCCGTCCAGAAGTGCTGTACGCACAGTCAACAGACCCTCCTCTGTTATTGGGGTTCAGTAACGTCAGCTGTTCCCCTGCTGTGTGTGTGGCAATCCCTCCTACCTCCTCCAACCTCCTCCTCCTCCACCTGTCCCTGGGCTCCAACACCGCCAGTTGCCGTCCAGAAGTGCTGTACGCACAGTCAACAGTCGCTCCTCTGTTATTGGGGTTCAGTAACGTCAGCTGTTCCTCTGCTGTGTGTGTGGCAATCCCTCCTACCTCCTCCAACCTCCTCCTCCTCCACCTGTCCCTGGGCTCCAACACCGCCAGTTGCCGTCCAGAAGTGCTGTACGCACAGTCAACAGACCCTCCTCTGTTATTGGGGTTCAGTAACGTCAGCTGTTCCCCTGCTGTGTGTGTGGCAATCCCTCCTACCTCCTCCAACCTCCTCCTCCTCCACCTGTCCCTGGGCTCCAACACCGCCAGTTGCCGTCCAGAAGTGCTGTACGCACAGTCAACAGACCCTCCTCTGTTATTGGGGTTCAGTAACGTCAGCTGTTCCCCTGCTGTGTGTGTGGCAATCCCTCCTACCTCCTCCAACCTCCTCCTCCTCCACCTGTCCCTGGGCTCCAACACCGCCAGTTGCCGTCCAGAAGTGCTGTACGCACAGTCAACAGTCGCTCCTCTGTTATTGGGGTTCAGTAACGTCAGCTGTTCCCCTGCTGTGTGTGTGGCAATCCCTCCTACCTCCTCCAACCTCCTCCTCCTCCACCTGTCCCTGGGCTCCAACACCGCCAGTTGCCGTCCAGAAGTGCTGTACGCACAGTCAACAGTCGCTCCTCTGTTATTGGGGTTCAGTAATGTCAGCTGTTCCCCTGCTGTGTGTGTGGCAATCCCTCCTACCTCCTCCAACCTCCTCCTCCTCCACCTGTCCCTGGGCTCCAACACCGCCAGTTGCCGTCCAGAAGTGCTGTACGCACAGTCAACAGTCGCTCCTCTGTTATTGGGGTTCAGTAACGTCAGCTGTTCCCCTGCTGTGTGTGTGGCAATCCCTCCTACCTCCTCCAACCTCCTCCTCCTCCACCTGTCCCTGGGCTCCAACACCGCCAGTTGCCGTCCAGAAGTGCTGTACGCACAGTCAACAGACCCTCCTTTGTTATTGGGGTTCAGTAACGTCAGCTGTTCCCCTGCTGTGTGTGTGGCAATCCCTCCTACCTCCTCCAACCTCCTCCTCCTCCACCTGTCCCTGGGCTCCAACACCGCCAGTTGCCGTCCAGAAGTGCTGTACGCACAGTCAACAGACCCTCCTCTGTTATTGGGGTTCAGTAACGTCAGCTGTTCCCCTGCTGTGTGTGTGGCAATCCCTCCTACCTCCTCCAACCTCCTCCTCCTCCACCTGTCCCTGGGCTCCAACACCGCCAGTTGCCGTCCAGAAGTGCTGTACGCACAGTCAACAGTCGCTCCTCTGTTATTGGGGTTCAGTAATGTCAGCTGTTCCCCTGCTGTGTGTGTGGCAATCCCTCCTACCTCCTCCAACCTCCTCCTCCTCCACCTGTCCCTGGGCTCCAACACCGCCAGTTGCCGTCCAGAAGTGCTGTACGCACAGTCAACAGTCGCTCCTCTGTTATTGGGGTTCAGTAACGTCAGCTGTTCCCCTGCTGTGTGTGTGGCAATCCCTCCTACCTCCTCCAACCTCCTCCTCCTCCACCTGTCCCTGGGCTCCAACACCGCCAGTTGCCGTCCAGAAGTGCTGTACGCACAGTCAACAGACCCTCCTTTGTTATTGGGGTTCAGTAACGTCAGCTGTTCCCCTGCTGTGTGTGTGGCAATCCCTCCTACCTCCTCCAACCTCCTCCTCCTCCACCTGTCCCTGGGCTCCAACACCGCCAGTTGCCGTCCAGAAGTGCTGTACGCACAGTCAACAGACCCTCCTCTGTTATTGGGGTTCAGTAACGTCAGCTGTTCCCCTGCTGTGTGTGTGGCAATCCCTCCTACCTCCTCCAACCTCCTCCTCCTCCACCTGTCCCTGGGCTCCAACACCGCCAGTTGCTGTCCAGAAGTGCTGTACGCACAGTCAACAGTCGCTCCTCTGTTATTGGGGTTCAGTAACGTCAGCTGTTCCCCTGCTGTGTATACGGCAACGTGTACTGCGACCGCCACGCAGGCACAACAAGTTAAATTTAAGGGAACCTGTCCCCCCCCCCAGGCGTTTGTTACTGAAGGAGCCACCTTGTGCAGCAGTAATAATGATGCAAAGGGAAAAAGTGCCTCTTTTCGTGGTGCTCCTTGCAGATGCTGAACCTAACACTTATGAAATGTGTCACCTCACAGCGTTCAACCGTCCGGTAGGTGGAACTTTCCTTTGTCATGTGACGCAGCACAGCCGTCATTTTTACCCCCTTGGCGCCGTGCGCCACCTCCTCAGCGTTGTTTGAATCTGTCCCGGAGCCTGCGCTGTTAGGTTACCCCTTGGCCATGCACACATTTTGCGCTGCCCGTCTTCTGACATCATTTGCTGTCAGGCTGGCTGCGCCTGTGCTGGTGCGCTGTCCGAGATTCAGCCTCGCGGTGTCGTCTAATGTAATCCCACCGCGGGCCTGGGATCCGTGTCCATGCGCAGTGCATATCCTCGCCTCTCACTCCCCTCCCTACGGCTTCTAAAGACTGTTCGGTGTCAGCTGATCCCTAATAGCATGCCATGGCCGTGACACCGCACAGTCTTAAGAAGCCGTAGGGAGGGGAGTGAGAGGCGAGGATATGCACTGCGCATGGACACGGATCCCAGGCCCGCGGTGGGATTACATTAGACGACACCGCGAGGCTGAATCTCGGACAGCGCACCCGCACAGGCGCAGTCAGCCTGACAGCAAATGATGTCAGAAGACGGGCAGCGCAAAATGTGTGCATGGCCAAGGGGTAACCTAACAGCGCAGGCTCCGGGACAGATTGAAACAACGCTGAGGAGGTGGCACACGGCGCCAAGGGGGTAAAAATGACGGCTGTGCTGCGTCACATGACAAAGGAAAGTTCCACCTACCGGACGGTTGAACGCTGTGAGGGGACACATTTCATAAGTGTTAGGTTCAGCATCTGCAAGGACCATAATTAAAAGAGCTAAGTTGACCTTTTCCAGCATTAGTGCTGTACACGATGGCTCTTCCAGCTACAAACGCCTGGGGGGGGGGTTAAAGGTTTCCTTTCAACTTGCTCCAGTGCAGGCTTCGGCCTACACTCCGCTCCCCCTGCTCCCCCTGCTGACCCTGGGCTCCAACACCGCCAGTTGGGGCCCGGTACTGCTAGCTGCACAGAGAAAAACACCTCGCCAATGTGTCAGTGGGGTTCAGCACTGCCAGCTGTTCCCCTGCTGTGCAGCCGGCAACGTGTCCTGCAACTGCCACGCAGGCACAACAGACCCAAAAGCTGCCGCCAGTGCAGGCTTCGGCCTACACTCTGCTCCCTCTCCTCCTCCTGCTGACCCCGGGCTCCAACACCGCCAGTTGGGGCCCGGTACTGCTAGCTGCACAGAGAAAAACACCAGCCAATGTGTCAGTGGGGTTCAGCACCGCCAGCTGTTCCCCTGCTGTGCAGCCGGCATCGTGTCCTGCAAAAGCCACGCAGACACCAGAACTGAAATTGAAGGGAACCTGTCCCCCCTCCCCCAGGCGTTTTTACGTTATCCAGCCACCTTGTACAGCGGTAATGCTGCATGTGTGCAAGGTGGCTCATAAACGTATTCTCCTCGCACATGTGGAACTGAAAACACGTCTGAAATGTGTCCTCTGTGTGACCATTTAACCGTCCCGGTGGTGTGACTTTCCTTTGTAATGACACGCTGCAACCCCCTTGGTAGCGCTGCCCGTCTTCTGGCATCATTGTTTGGCTGGCTGCGCCTCTGCGGCCGCCCTGACCCACACAACGCCCCTCGGTGTCTTATTTATTGGGACTGCGAGGGTGTGATTGATGGGCATGATCAGTGCATCAGTTCACCTGTCCCTCCTCTCCTTCCGCCTTCTTCGGACTGTGCGGCTTCATGGCCGTGGCATGCGATAAGGGATCAGATGACGCCGCACAGTCTGAAGCGGGTGTAAGGACCCGAGTGTGAGAGGCGAACATATGTGCTGCGCCAGGCCCTGAATCCCAGCCCCGCAGTGTTTTAACAATGTTAAGACACTGCGGGGCTGGGATTCATGGTCATCGCGAACCGCACCGGCCGACATTAAATGATGTCAGAAGATGGGCAGCGCTAACAGCGCTAGGCCAGGGGACAACACGACAGCGCAGACTCCTGTACAGCAAATAACAACGCTCAGGAGGCTGCACCCAGCACCAAGGTGGGATTCTTGACATCTGTGCTGCGTCTCATTACAAAGGGAACTCGCGCCTCCAACACAGTTTGACTGTATAAAGGGCTAAATGTTAGACGTGTTTCATTCAGCGTGTGCAAGGAGCGAAATTAAAAGAGCAACCTTTGACTTGTGCAGCACTACTGCTGCATAAGCTGTGGCTCTTCTACTTTGTAACCCCTGAGGGGGGGTTAAAGGTTACCTTTGAAATTGGTTCAATTAGGCTTCGGCCTACACTCTGCTCCCCCTGCAGAGCCCGGGCTCCAACACCGCCAGTTGGGGCCCGGTACTGCTAGCTGCACAGAGAAAAACACCTCGCCAATGTGTCAGTGGGGTTCAGCACCGCCAGCTGTTCCCCTGCTGTGCAGCCGGCAACGTGTCCTGCAACTGCCACGCAGGCACAACAGACCCAAAAGCTGCCGCCAGTGCAGGCTTCGGCCTACACTCTGCTCCCTCTCCTCCTCCTGCTGACCCCGGGCTCCAACACCGCCAGTTGGGGCCCGGTACTGCTAGCTGTACAGAGAAAAACACCAGCCAATGTGTCAGTGGGGTTCAGCACCGCCAGCTGTTCCCCTGCTGTGCAGCCGGCATCGTGTCCTGCAACTGCCACGCAGGCACAACAGACCCAAAAGCTGCCGCCAGTGCAGGCTTCGGCCTACACTCTGCTCCCTCTCCTCCTCCTGCTGACCCCGGGCTCCAACACCGCCAGTTGGGGCCCGGTACTGCTAGCTGCACAGAGAAAAACACCAGCCAATGTGTCAGTGGGGTTCAGCACCGCCAGCTGTTCCCCTGCTGTGCAGCCGGCATCGTGTCCTGCAAAAGCCACGCAGACACCAGAACTGAAATTGAAGGGAACCTGTCCCCCCTCCCCCAGGCGTTTTTACGTTATCCAGCCACCTTGTACAGCGGTAATGCTGCATGTGTGCAAGGTGGCTCATAAACGTATTCTCCTCGCACATGTGGAACTGAAAACACGTCTGAAATGTGTCCTCTGTGTGACCATTTAACCGTCCCGGTGGTGTGACTTTCCTTTGTAATGACACGCTGCAACCCCCTTGGTAGCGCTGCCCGTCTTCTGGCATCATTGTTTGGCTGGCTGCGCCTCTGCGGCCGCCCTGACCCACACAACGCCCCTCGGTGTCTTATTTATTGGGACTGCGAGGGTGTGATTGATGGGCATGATCAGTGCATCAGTTCGCCTGTCCCTCCTCTCCTTCCGCCTTCTTCGGACTGTGCGGCTTCATGGCCGTGGCATGCGATAAGGGATCAGATGACGCCGCACAGTCTGAAGCGGGTGTAAGGACCCGAGTGTGAGAGGCGAACATATGTGCTGCGCCAGGCCCTGAATCCCAGCCCCGCAGTGTTTTAACAATGTTAAGACACTGCGGGGCTGGGATTCATGGTCATCGCGAACCGCACCGGCCGACATTAAATGATGTCAGAAGATGGGCAGCGCTAACAGCGCTAGGCCAGGGGACAACACGACAGCGCAGACTCCTGTACAGCAAATAACAACGCTCAGGAGGCTGCACCCAGCACCAAGGTGGGATTCTTGACATCTGTGCTGCGTCTCATTACAAAGGGAACTCGCGCCTCCAACACAGTTTGACTGTATAAAGGGCTAAATGTTAGACGTGTTTCATTCAGCGTGTGCAAGGAGCGAAATTAAAAGAGCAACCTTTGACTTGTGCAGCACTACTGCTGCATAAGCTGTGGCTCTTCTACTTTGTAACCCCTGAGGGGGGGTTAAAGGTTACCTTTGAAATTGGTTCAATTAGGCTTCGGCCTACACTCTGCTCCCCCTGCAGAGCCCGGGCTACAACACCGCCAGTTGGGGCCCGGTACTGCTAGCTGCACAGAGAAAAACACCTCGCCAATGTGTCAGTGGGGTTCAGCACCGCCAGCTGTTCCCCTGCTGTGCAGCCGGCAACGTGTCCTGCAACTGCCACGCAGGCACAACAGACCCAAAAGCTGCCGCCAGTGCAGGCTTCGGCCTACACTCTGCTCCCTCTCCTCCTCCTGCTGACCCCGGGCTCCAACACCGCCAGTTGGGGCCCGGTACTGCTAGCTGTACAGAGAAAAACACCAGCCAATGTGTCAGTGGGGTTCAGCACCGCCAGCTGTTCCCCTGCTGTGCAGCCGGCATCGTGTCCTGCAACTGCCACGCAGGCACAACAGACCCAAAAGCTGCCGCCAGTGCAGGCTTCGGCCTACACTCTGCTCCCTCTCCTCCTCCTGCTGACCCCGGGCTCCAACACCGCCAGTTGGGGCCCGGTACTGCTAGCTGCACAGAGAAAAACACCAGCCAATGTGTCAGTGGGGTTCAGCACCGCCAGCTGTTCCCCTGCTGTGCAGCCGGCATCGTGTCCTGCAAAAGCCACGCAGACACCAGAACTGAAATTGAAGGGAACCTGTCCCCCCTCCCCCAGGCGTTTTTACGTTATCCAGCCACCTTGTACAGCGGTAATGCTGCATGTGTGCAAGGTGGCTCATAAACGTATTCTCCTCGCACATGTGGAACTGAAAACACGTCTGAAATGTGTCCTCTGTGTGACCATTTAACCGTCCCGGTGGTGTGACTTTCCTTTGTAATGACACGCTGCAACCCCCTTGGTAGCGCTGCCCGTCTTCTGGCATCATTGTTTGGCTGGCTGCGCCTCTGCGGCCGCCCTGACCCACACAACGCCCCTCGGTGTCTTATTTATTGGGACTGCGAGGGTGTGATTGATGGGCATGATCAGTGCATCAGTTCGCCTGTCCCTCCTCTCCTTCCGCCTTCTTCGGACTGTGCGGCTTCATGGCCGTGGCATGCGATAAGGGATCAGATGACGCCGCACAGTCTGAAGCGGTTGTAAGGACCCGAGTGTGAGAGGCGAACATATGTGCTGCGCCAGGCCCTGAATCCCAGCCCCGCAGTGTTTTAACAATGTTAAGACACTGCGGGGCTGGGATTCATGGTCATCGCGAACCGCACCGGCCGACATTAAATGATGTCAGAAGATGGGCAGCGCTAACAGCGCTAGGCCAGGGGACAACACGACAGCGCAGACTCCTGTACAGCAAATAACAACGCTCAGGAGGCTGCACCCAGCACCAAGGTGGGATTCTTGACATCTGTGCTGCGTCTCATTACAAAGGGAACTCGCGCCTCCAACACAGTTTGACTGTATAAAGGGCTAAATGTTAGACGTGTTTCATTCAGCGTGTGCAAGGAGCGAAATTAAAAGAGCAACCTTTGACTTGTGCAGCACTACTGCTGCATAAGCTGTGGCTCTTCTACTTTGTAACCCCTGAGGGGGGGTTAAAGGTTACCTTTGAAATTGGTTCAATTAGGCTTCGGCCTACACTCTGCTCCCCCTGCAGAGCCCGGGCTCCAACACCGCCAGTTGGGGCCCGGTACTGCTAGCTGCACAGAGAAAAACACCTCGCCAATGTGTCAGTGGGGTTCAGCACCGCCAGCTGTTCCCCTGCTGTGCAGCCGGCAACGTGTCCTGCAACTGCCACGCAGGCACAACAGACCCAAAAGCTGCCGCCAGTGCAGGCTTCGGCCTACACTCTGCTCCCTCTCCTCCTCCTGCTGACCCCGGGCTCCAACACCGCCAGTTGGGGCCCGGTACTGCTAGCTGCACAGAGAAAAACACCAGCCAATGTGTCAGTGGGGTTCAGCACCGCCAGCTGTTCCCCTGCTGTGCAGCCGGCATCGTGTCCTGCAAAAGCCACGCAGACACCAGAACTGAAATTGAAGGGAACCTGTCCCCCCTCCCCCAGGCATTTTTACGTTATCCAGCCACCTTGTACAGCGGTAATGCTGCATGTGTGCAAGGTGGCTCATAAACGTATTCTCCTCGCACATGTGGAACTGAAAACACGTCTGAAATGTGTCCTCTGTGTGACCATTTAACCGTCCCGGTGGTGTGACTTTCCTTTGTAATGATACGCTGCAACCCCCTTGGTAGCGCTGCCCGTCTTCTGGCATCATTGTTTGGCTGGCTGCGCCTCTGCGGCCGCCCTGACCCACACAACGCCCCTCGGTGTCTTATTTATTGGGACTGCGAGGGTGTGATTGATGGGCATGATCAGTGCATCAGTTCGCCTGTCCCTCCTCTCCTTCCGCCTTCTTCGGACTGTGCGGCTTCATGGCCGTGGCATGCGATAAGGGATCAGATGACGCCGCACAGTCTGAAGCGGGTGTAAGGACCCGAGTGTGAGAGGCGAACATATGTGCTGCGCCAGGCCCTGAATCCCAGCCCCGCAGTGTTTTAACAATGTTAAGACACTGCGGGGCTGGGATTCATGGTCATCGCGAACCGCACCGGCCGACATTAAATGATGTCAGAAGATGGGCAGCGCTAACAGCGCTAGGCCAGGGGACAACACGACAGCGCAGACTCCTGTACAGCAAATAACAACGCTCAGGAGGCTGCACCCAGCACCAAGGTGGGATTCTTGACATCTGTGCTGCGTCTCATTACAAAGGGAACTCGCGCCTCCAACACAGTTTGACTGTATAAAGGGCTAAATGTTAGACGTGTTTCATTCAGCGTGTGCAAGGAGCGAAATTAAAAGAGCAACCTTTGACTTGTGCAGCACTACTGCTGCATAAGCTGTGGCTCTTCTACTTTGTAACCCCTGAGGGGGGGTTAAAGGTTACCTTTGAAATTGGTTCAATTAGGCTTCGGCCTACACTCTGCTCCCCCTGCAGAGCCCGGGCTCCAACACCGCCAGTTGGGGCCCGGTACTGCTAGCTGCACAGAGAAAAACACCTCGCCAATGTGTCAGTGGGGTTCAGCACCGCCAGCTGTTCCCCTGCTGTGCAGCCGGCAACGTGTCCTGCAACTGCCACGCAGGCACAACAGACCCAAAAGCTGCCGCCAGTGCAGGCTTCGGCCTACACTCTGCTCCCTCTCCTCCTCCTGCTGACCCCGGGCTCCAACACCGCCAGTTGGGGCCCGGTACTGCTAGCTGCACAGAGAAAAACACCAGCCAATGTGTCAGTGGGGTTCAGCACCGCCAGCTGTTCCCCTGCTGTGCAGCCGGCATCGTGTCCTGCAAAAGCCACGCAGACACCAGAACTGAAATTGAAGGGAACCTGTCCCCCCTCCCCCAGGCGTTTTTACGTTATCCAGCCACCTTGTACAGCGGTAATGCTGCATGTGTGCAAGGTGGCTCATAAACGTATTCTCCTCGCACATGTGGAACTGAAAACACGTCTGAAATGTGTCCTCTGTGTGACCATTTAACCGTCCCGGTGGTGTGACTTTCCTTTGTAATGACACGCTGCAACCCCCTTGGTAGCGCTGCCCGTCTTCTGGCATCATTGTTTGGCTGGCTGCGCCTCTGCGGCCGCCCTGACCCACACAACGCCCCTTGGTGTCTTATTTATTGGGACTGCGAGGGTGTGATTGATGGGCATGATCAGTGCATCAGTTCGCCTGTCCCTCCTCTCCTTCCGCCTTCTTCGGACTGTGCAGCTTCATGGCCGTGGCATGCGATAAGGGATCAGATGACGCCGCACAGTCTGAAGCGGGTGTAAGGACCCGAGTGTGAGAGGCGAACATATGTGCTGCGCCAGGCCCTGAATCCCAGCCCCGCAGTGTTTTAACAATGTTAAGACACTGCGGGGCTGGGATTCATGGTCATCGCGAACCGCACCGGCCGACATTAAATGATGTCAGAAGATGGGCAGCGCTAACAGCGCTAGGCCAGGGGACAACACGACAGCGCAGACTCCTGTACAGCAAATAACAACGCTCAGGAGGCTGCACCCAGCACCAAGGTGGGATTCTTGACATCTGTGCTGCGTCTCATTACAAAGGGAACTCGCGCCTCCAACACAGTTTGACTGTATAAAGGGCTAAATGTTAGACGTGTTTCATTCAGCGTGTGCAAGGAGCGAAATTAAAAGAGCAACCTTTGACTTGTGCAGCACTACTGCTGCATAAGCTGTGGCTCTTCTACTTTTTAACCCCTGAGGGGGGGTTAAAGGTTACCTTTGAAATTGGTTCAATTAGGCTTCGGCCTACACTCTGCTCCCCCTGCAGAGCCCGGGCTCCAACACCGCCAGTTGGGGCCCGGTACTGCTAGCTGCACAGAGAAAAACACCTCGCCAATGTGTCAGTGGGGTTCAGCACCGCCAGCTGTTCCCCTGCTGTGCAGCTGGCAACGTGTCCTGCAACTGCCACGCAGGCACAACAGACCCAAAAGCTGCCGCCAGTGCAGGCTTCGGCCTACACTCTGCTCCCTCTCCTCCTCCTGCTGACCCCGGGCTCCAACACCGCCAGTTGGGGCCCGGTACTGCTAGCTGCACAGAGAAAAACACCAGCCAATGTGTCAGTGGGGTTCAGCACCGCCAGCTGTTCCCCTGCTGTGCAGCCGGCATCGTGTCCTGCAAAAGCCACGCAGACACCAGAACTGAAATTGAAGGGAACCTGTCCCCCCTCCCCCAGGCGTTTTTACGTTATCCAGCCACCTTGTACAGCGGTAATGCTGCATGTGTGCAAGGTGGCTCATAAACGTATTCTCCTCGCACATGTGGAACTGAAAACACGTCTGAAATGTGTCCTCTGTGTGACCATTTAACCGTCCCGGTGGTGTGACTTTCCTTTGTAATGACACGCTGCAACCCCCTTGGTAGCGCTGCCCGTCTTCTGGCATCATTGTTTGGCTGGCTGCGCCTCTGCGGCCGCCCTGACCCACACAACGCCCCTCGGTGTCTTATTTATTGGGACTGCGAGGGTGTGATTGATGGGCATGATCAGTGCATCAGTTCGCCTGTCCCTCCTCTCCTTCCGCCTTCTTCGGACTGTGCGGCTTCATGGCCGTGGCATGCGATAAGGGATCAGATGACGCCGCACAGTCTGAAGCGGGTGTAAGGACCCGAGTGTGAGAGGCGAACATATGTGCTGCGCCAGGCCCTGAATCCCAGCCCCGCAGTGTTTTAACAATGTTAAGACACTGCGGGGCTGGGATTCATGGTCATCGCGAACCGCACCGGCCGACATTAAATGATGTCAGAAGATGGGCAGCGCTAACAGCGCTAGGCCAGGGGACAACACGACAGCGCAGACTCCTGTACAGCAAATAACAACGCTCAGGAGGCTGCACCCAGCACCAAGGTGGGATTCTTGACATCTGTGCTGCGTCTCATTACAAAGGGCACTCGCGCCTCCAACACAGTTTGACTGTATAAAGGGCTAAATGTTAGACGTGTTTCATTCAGCGTGTGCAAGGAGCGAAATTAAAAGAGCAACCTTTGACTTGTGCAGCACTACTGCTGCATAAGCTGTGGCTCTTCTACTTTGTAACCCCTGAGGGGGGGTTAAAGGTTACCTTTGAAATTGGTTCAATTAGGCTTCGGCCTACACTCTGCTTCCCCTGCAGAGCCCGGGCTCCAACACCGCCAGTTGGGGCCCGGTACTGCTAGCTGCACAGAGAAAAACACCTCGCCAATGTGTCAGTGGGGTTCAGCACCGCCAGCTGTTCCCCTGCTGTGCAGCCGGCAACGTGTCCTGCAACTGCCACGCAGGCACAACAGACCCAAAAGCTGCCGCCAGTGCAGGCTTCGGCCTACACTCTGCTCCCTCTCCTCCTCCTGCTGACCCCGGGCTCCAACACCGCCAGTTGGGGCCCGGTACTGCTAGCTGCACAGAGAAAAACACCAGCCAATGTGTCAGTGGGGTTCAGCACCGCCAGCTGTTCCCCTGCTGTGCAGCCGGCATCGTGTCCTGCAAAAGCCACGCAGACACCAGAACTGAAATTGAAGGGAACCTGTCCCCCCTCCCCCAGGCGTTTTTATGTTATCCAGCCACCTTGTACAGCGGTAATGCTGCATGTGTGCAAGGTGGCTCATAAACGTATTCTCCTCGCACATGTGGAACTGAAAACACGTCTGAAATGTGTCCTCTGTGTGACCATTTAACCGTCCCGGTGGTGTGACTTTCCTTTGTAATGACACGCTGCAACCCCCTTGGTAGCGCTGCCCGTCTTCTGGCATCATTGTTTGGCTGGCTGCGCCTCTGCGGCCGCCCTGACCCACACAACGCCCCTCGGTGTCTTATTTATTGGGACTGCGAGGGTGTGATTGATGGGCATGATCAGTGCATCAGTTCGCCTGTCCCTCCTCTCCTTCCGCCTTCTTCGGACTGTGCGGCTTCATGGCCGTGGCATGCGATAAGGGATCAGATGACGCCGCACAGTCTGAAGCGGGTGTAAGGACCCGAGTGTGAGAGGCGAACATATGTACTGCGCCAGGCCCTGAATCCCAGCCCCGCAGTGTTTTAACAATGTTAAGACACTGCGGGGCTGGGATTCATGGTCATCGCGAACCGCACCGGCCGACATTAAATGATGTCAGAAGATGGGCAGCGCTAACAGTGCTAGGCCAGGGGACAACACGACAGCGCAGACTCCTGTACAGCAAATAACAACGCTCAGGAGGCTGCACCCAGCACCAAGGTGGGATTCTTGACATCTGTGCTGCGTCTCATTACAAAGGGAACTCGCGCCTCCAACACAGTTTGACTGTATAAAGGGCTAAATGTTAGACGTGTTTCATTCAGCGTGTGCAAGGATCGAAATTAAAAGAGCAACCTTTGACTTGTGCAGCACTACTGCTGCATTAGCTGTGGCTCTTCTACTTTGTAACCCCTGAGGGGGGGTTAAAGGTTACCTTTGAAATTGGTTCAATTAGGCTTCGGCCTACACTCTGCTCCCCCTGCAGAGCCCGGGCTCCAACACCGCCAGTTGGGGCCCGGTACTGCTAGCTGCACAGAGAAAAACACCTCGCCAATGTGTCAGTGGGGTTCAGCACCGCCAGCTGTTCCCCTGCTGTGCAGCCGGCAACGTGTCCTGCAACTGCCACGCAGGCACAACAGACCCAAAAGCTGCCGCCAGTGCAGGCTTCGGCCTACACTCTGCTCCCTCTCCTCCTCCTGCTGACCCCGGGCTCCAACACCGCCAGTTGGGGCCCGGTACTGCTAGCTGCACAGAGAAAAACACCAGCCAATGTGTCAGTGGGGTTCAGCACCGCCAGCTGTTCCCCTGCTGTGCAGCCGGCATCGTGTCCTGCAAAAGCCACGCAGACACTTGCTCTTGTACCTTCTGCTCCCCATCCTGGTTCCAGTACCGTCAGCTGGTTCCGGGCAGAGCCTTTGGCTTAGGTGCCTCCCTCTGGGTATCCGAGTTCCACCAACGTCAGGTGGTCCTTGGTAGTGCTTTCAGGCACGGGTACCTCCTGCTTAGTAACCGGGTTCCAGTAACGTCAGCTGGTCCTCGGTAGTTCCATTGGCTCTTGGACCTTCGGCTACCCATCCGGGTTCCAGCACCGTCAGCTGGTTCTCGGCAGTGTCTTTTGCTCTTGTACCTTCTGCTCCCCATCCTGGTTCCAGTACCGTCAGCTGGTTCCGGGCAGAGCCTTTGGCTTAGGTGCCTCCCTCTGGGTATCCGAGTTCCACCAACGTCAGGTGGTCCTTGGTAGTGCTTTCAGGCACGGGTACCTCCTGCTTAGTAACCGGGTTCCAGTAACGTCAGCTGGTCCTCGGTAGTTCCATTGGCTCTTGGACCTTCGGGTAGCCATCCGAGTTCCAGTTCCATCAGCTGGTTCTCGGCATTTTCTCAGCCTTCTTGTACCTTCTGCTACATTTCCAAGTTCAAGAGACTAAACACGATGACCCGGAAGACCACCCCTAAGATGACAACGACACCAGAGACGACAACCACCGTGATGACGACGACCCTGGAGACGATGACCCTGAAGACCACCCCGATGACGACGACCCCGGAGACGACGACCCTGAAGACCACCCCGATGACGACGACCCCGGAGACGACGACCCCGGAGACGACGACCCTGGAGACGACGACGACCTGGAAGACCGAGAAGCAGAAGAACAAGAGGCTGCAGAACAAATAGCAGAAGAACATTAAGCATAACACAAAATATCAGAGCAAAAAATATTATCTAAATTATAAGCAGAAGAAGACTAAGTAGTGTATGGGGGTGAGTCCGTTCCTCCTCGTGGTGCCCCTGGATAAAGCCTGATGCTGCAGGCCAAACTGAACGCGGACAAATGTAACTGTTTTGTGACAGGCAGAACGGAAGGTGTAATCTTCAAACTTTTATAGATAACAACTACGGGAATGCCTGTCACAAATAAGAATATGATGAAGAAGTAGAAAATCATGAAGATAATAGTAAAATAAAAAGAATATGAACAATGTAACCCAAAAAATAATAGGTAGAAGATGAAGAAGAAGATGAATAAGGTGAAGAAGTTGATGTCAAAGAAGCTGATGATGAGGATAATGAAGAAGAAAGCGTGGGAGAAGTAAAAAAGAAGGTGAAGGGCGTGGAAGTAGTGAAACATCAATATCTGACATAAAAAAAAAAAAAAAATAACATAGTCAAATTCTTTCTAACGCCGAACGTCATAAAAAAAAAAAAAAATCCTGCTATTCTATTACATTGGGCTAAACCTCTGTGCCTTTAATATCTCCGCCACGTCCCCCAATACATCCTACATTATTCTTAGTTGTTTTCCTTCATGTAGAATGAACCTACAAGTTTATAAAGGGTTTATTTTAATTCCGATATTTTCGTCCCATTGACTTGCATTGGGATCGGGTATCGGTATCGGATTGGATCCGATATTTTGACGGTATCGGCCGATACTTTCCGATACCGATACTTTCCGATATCGGAAGGTATCGCTCAACACTAATTATGATTATTTTATTATGTTTGTTTATTATGTTTGTATTTTTTTGCACATTGCCATGTTTCGCTTTGCTCCTTTTGGCTATAACATCTCTGATATAATGTATTTTTATGTTTCTTTCAGTTTCTTTTCACTGTGGTGTTACTCAATAAATATTTCACGCTTATGACGCAATCTGAATATATTCTCTGAGTGCGGTTGTTTGCCCGATTTTTCTAGTCTACTGCATTCTATCCAGATTCAGCCTGCACCAGCTTCAATCCCACAGAGTGCACGCCCTTCCTCTTTAAACTAGAGATGTTTCCAGTGACATGCTATACGACATCATGACACATGCTGTTTGCACGTTAGGCCTATCATGTGTTGATTTAATATCAGTTTTATGACTCTGATCTTAGTATTTTTTGTTTCAGATTTGAATAGGATTGGCTGCTACAGTGTGCCTATACCTATATTGAGGTGTCTGAATTCAGTTTGTGTTGATGAAGTGGTAAAGGCAAAGAATCAAAAATGAATATGAGATAAAGGTATTGATTTTGCTACTTATCTCGACTTCAGCCCTGAGCTTTTATCCCTTCTCCTGTAGCTGACCCCTCTCTCTTAGTATTTAGTAATGTACTTGTGGTACATTATTCTACTGTTCATAGACACTTTGTCATGAATATGCATGGGCTGATTCTGGCTCCTTCCTGGTCAGGTCAGGGTTAAATTAGTTCACCTCTCTTTGGTTCTGGGGCAGCTATTTTATGCTGGTAGTTCCTGGGTTCTGAGTCGGTTATACTTCCGTCTGCTCGGTTTGAGATAGCTGACCCAGGTTATTCGTCTGCAATCGTTGTACCTCTGTGCGTGTGTGCCTTGCTGTGTCTGACCCCCTGATTACTGCCCCTGTTTTCTGCTTGGTAGTTCTCTGTCTGTCCTGGCTTTCTGACCCCTTGGCTTGTCTGTGACTAATCTGCTATTTTGCCCCTTGGTACCTCGCTCCCGTCTGGCTCCCAACTCTCGGCTTGTCCTTTGACTATATCTCTGTCTTAGTACTCTGTGTCCTGCGTTTTTTGGTAGACCCTCCATTCTCATGCGGTAGCTCCATTCCCATCATCCCTACAGTGATCACGTGATCTGCTCAGTTCAGGTCCTGTGTGCACTGCGTGCCTCATTCCTCCCTCTCCTTATGCCCCTGCTAGCACCCCCTTAGGCTGCCTCTCTCTGACTGCAGGCAGTGTCATTGCACACTTGTATATATATGGCCTTCATGCAAGAGTCCCCAGAAGAAAACCTCTCCTGCGATAGATAAGAACATCTAAATAAGCCTGATGCATTTTGGAAACAAGTCCTGTGTACTGATGAGGTTAAAATAGAACTATTTAGCTACAATGGTCAAAGGTACAAAGGAGGAAATAAGTATTTGATCCCTTGCTGATTTTGTAAGTTTGCCCACTGACAAAGACATGAACAGTCTAAAATTTTAAGGGTAGGTTAATTTTAACATTGAGACATAGAATATCAAAAATAAAATCCAGAAAATCAGATTGTATAAATTATATAAATGTATTTGCATTTTGCAGTGAGAAATAAGTATTTGATCCCCTACCACCAATAAGAGCACTGGCTCCTACATACCAGTTAGACAACTTGTTACCTGCATTAAAGACAGCTATCTTACATAGTCACATTTATAAAAGACTCCTGTCCACTCAATTAATCAATATAATGGGGTACAATGGTGTGCACTGAGTCAATTTAGAACGAGGTGCTATGTCACGGACTGGAAAGTCCTAGTAATCAAATATTATTTGGAAGACACTGCACACTCTAGTGGTAATTTATGCAAGATAATGTGAGTTTATTTACACATAACTCAATATACGAGGGAGCACATCTATAAACACAGGATAAGCGACCTAATGTAATGACACAATATGACGTTTCGACTCTCCCGAGTCTTAATCATACCATCGCTAAAAGACAAAAAGAACTAGATGGGCATTTCCTGAAGGAAATACCTGGTGCTTGAACAGCGCTGCCAGCTTTACAGCAGCACTTTTCACACTTGGGACCGGGGGTGCACTTACTTTTCACACCCGGGAGCGGGGGTGCACTTACTTTTCACACCCGGGATCGAGGGTGCACTTACTTTTCACACCCGGGACCGGGGGTGCACTTACTTTTCACACGCGGGACTGGGGGTGCACTTACTTTTTCACCGGGACCGGGGTTGCACTTACTTTTCACACCCGGGTCCGGGGGTGCACTTACTTTTCCACCCGGGACCGGGGGTGCACTTACTTTTCACACCCGGGACTGGGGGTGCACTTACTTTTCACACCCGGGAATGGGGGTGCACTTACTTTTCACACATGGGACCAGGGGTGCACTTACTTTTCACACACGGGATGGGAGGGTGTCATAGTCACTTTATTCTGGTGTTTGACTGTGATAAATGATCATGTCCTAAAATGGACACCGTACATTTGCATAGCTGCCATCTTTGGAAGGTCAAGTTGGGGGTAATGGAAAGGTCGCCATTAATTCCTATGGGAATTTTTTTTTTTAAATGCAATTTTTTTAAAAACTACAAAAAAAATATATAAATATAATACTATCCACTAGTGACAGGTTTCTGAATAGGGAGTCATTGAGCAGGAGTTGGTTGTGGTAAATTGAGTGGCTGTAATTTCTCCCAAATAACCTCACACTTTTCTCTAACCAATTGACTCATATTCCTATGCGAAATTGATATTGTAGTGAGGTGAAGCTTTCTCAGGAAGGCAGCTATCGATGAAAAAAATGAAAGGAATTCTTCTACAAAAAAAACCCTCAAAAACAAAATTTAAAATATATAGTGGGTACGGAAAGTATTCAGAACTAGTGATGAGCGAGTATACTCGTTGCTCGGGTTTTCTCGAGCACGCTCGGGTGACCTCCGAGTATTTGCTAGTGTTCGGAGATTTAGTTTTCATCGCCTCAGCTGAATGATTTACAGCTACTAGCCAGGCCGAGTACATGTGGGGGTTGCCTGGTTGCTAGGGAATCCCCCCATGTAATCAAGCTGGCTAACAGCTGTAAATCATGCTGCTGAGGCAATGAATACTTAATCTCCGAGCAGTCATAAATACTCAGAGACAACCCGAGCAACGAGTACACTTGCTCATCATTGTTCAGAACCCTTTACACTTTTCACTTTTTGTTTCATTTGCAGCCATTTGGTAAATTCAAAAAAAAATATTTTTTTCTCATTAATGTACACTCTGCACCCCATCTTGACTGATAAAAAAACAGAAAAGTAGACATTTTTGAAAACGTAATAAAAAAGAAAAACTGAAATATCACATGGTCATAAGTATTCAGACCGTTTGCCAGTTTGCCCATACATCTCGGCTATTTTTTATTGTAATATCATCTATGAAAGCAAGTTACCAGTTTGCCTATACAAAATTTATATTTCTGTGTCTAACCACAGTTCTGGATATGTCTTTGCTCTTCTTGTTCTAACTAAATCTCCGGTTCTCCTGCATCTATTGCTTTCAACTCCACTTGCCCATAAGCCATTCTTTATGATCTGTTGTACTGGAACTTGTTGACCAAACATTCTGTTGTGAAAATTACTCTGAATCATAATTTACCAGATCCCTACTATTACTTTGATACCAAATTTGCATAGTTTTGTTTATTTAAGTGTCGAAAAACAATTCAGTAGTTTGTAAAAAAAAAAATGGTTTGTGTTGCCATTTTCCGAGCCTCGTAACATTTTTATTTTTAGATGAATTAATCTTGTGTGAGGGCTTGTTTTTTGCGTCATGAGTAGTGTTGAGCATTCCGATACCGCAAGTATCGGGTATCGGCCGATACTTGCGGGTATCGGAATTCCGATACCGAGATCCGATACTTTCGTGGTATCGGGAATCGGAATCGGAAGTTTCCAGTGTATGGTTCCCAGGGTCTGAAGGAGAAGAAACTCTCCTTCAGGCCCTGGGATCCATATAAATGTGTAAAATAAAGAATTAAAATAAAAAATATTGATATACTCACCTGTCCGGAGGCCCCTGGACTTTACCGCCGTAACCGGGAGCTTCTTTGCTTAAAATGCGCGCGTTTAATGGTTTCCGTGATGTCACGGCTTCTGATTGGTCGCGTGCCGCCCATGTGACCGCGACGCGACCAATCACAACAAGCCGTGACGTAATTTTCAGGTCCTGATGCCTAATTCTAGGCATTCAGGATTTGAAAATTACGTCACGGCTTGTGATTGGTCGCGTCGCGGTCACATGGGCGGCACGCGACCAATCAGAAGCTGTGACGTAATTTTAAAATGCGCGCGTTTACTGCCTCCCGTGACGTCATGGCTTGTGATTGGTCGCGTCGCCCATGTGACCGCGACGCGACCAATCACAAGCCGTGACGTAATTTTCAGGTCCTGATGCCTAATTCTAGGCATTCAGGACCTGAAAATTACGTCACGGCTTGTTGTGATTGGTCGCGTCGCGGTCACATGGGCGGCACGCGACCAATCAGAAGCCGTGACGTCACGGAAACCATTAAACGCGTGCATTTTAAGCAAAGAAGGCTCCCGGTTACGGCGGTAAAGTCCAGGCTGCGTCGGAGAGGTGAGTATATCAATATTTTTTATTTTAATTCTTTATTTTACACATTAATATGGTTCCCAGGGCCTGAAGGAGAGTTTCCTCTCCTTCAGACCCTGGGAACCATCAGGGATACCATCCGATACTTGAGTCCCATTGACTTGTATTGGTATCGGGTATCGGTATCGGATTAGATCCGATACTTTGCCGGTATCGGCCGATACTTTCCGATACCGATACTTTCAAGTATCGGACGGTATCGCTCAACACTAGTCATGAGCTGGCATTTTTTATATACCAATGTAGGGTAGATAGAACACTACCGTATAAACAGATTTTATTGCATTTTTATGGAGGAGTGATGAACAACCAAAAAATGCAGTTCGGGTGTTTTTCTCTCTCATTTACTGATGGGGTTAATTTATTTATATTTTGATTGATTTTAATTAATTGGACTTTTATGAATGCAGTGGTACCTAACATGTTACAAAATGGCATGGCAAATCAGATGCCCGACCACTGCTCCATTCATTGTCAATGGGACTGCAGGAGAAAGCCAGCCCCATCGAGAATGGAGTAGCGGTTGGGTAGCAAAAAAAAGTGTCCTGTCCTGCCGATCAGTATGAGTCCTTTCCATGAGACAACACTTATTTATACCTATAGAAAAAGCACATGTTTTCTTTGACTAAATGGTATGTGGAAAAGTGTGTCAGGGAATGTTAAACATATTGCCATTTCATTTAGGCATTTAAATAAAAATGCTGACATAATTTTCCAAAAATGCATCTTTCATTTGTAAGGTAAAGAGCCCAGTCTTTCAAAACAAGGAAGCCTGCTCTAAAACAATCCAAGATGATGATTATTGGGAGAGCCATATAAGACAAATAATGTTTCTCAGGGTTATTCAATTTCCTTTTCACTATCTATGACCAGTTCCTACAACAGAAAAATGGGTTTTCATTGGGTATCCTTTATTGTGCCTCATTGTGGTTGCAGGTGTCTTGCTTCCACCTGGTGGAATTCAATGCTGGTTATTTATCCATTGTCAGCACTTTAATAGATGCCTCATTAAGAGGACTGTGGAGCCCTATTCATTATAATGTGTGTGTATGCAATGTCGAATATTCTTTGGGAAGTCAGGTAAATACATATACAGTGCTAGCACGGTATTTTACTAGTTTGTCTTGCTAGTGTTCCTCCTTTTGTCAGACTTTAGTGAAGGCTATGCATGTGTTTTAATATTAGAAAAAAAGTAAACAAAAAACTTTTGTCATCTCGTGTGATCAGTGACACCGGACAATAGACTAAAGTCCAAGGCTAAATTGATACCACATTTATGAAGTTCTGTGAGGTAGAAGGATATCTCCCCATATGTTTGCTAGTGGGCCAATATATTTTTTTATGCTGCAGAGTGACGCCCCCCACAATAATTATATTGTACCTCAACATAGCGCACTTTACAAGCTACTATGTATAAAAATGATATATTCTTCGTGGCACATATCTGTTAATATGTTCAGAGCAACAATTTTGAACGTGCATGTCAAACATTGAGTGATTTCAGCCTTACTTTATTAGTATTAGCTCATTTGCTTTGTTTTCCATGACAATAATCAGCTGGGTTTTTATGTGAAGGACCTGACAGCTCCCCTGAAAGGTTATAAATATTTGTTTTCTCTACAAAACAGCAATTTTAAAAGATATTTTCTAAAACCTTTGTACCCAACCGACTCTGTTATTTCTCCTACAAATGAATAAACTATGCCACACCATTCCCGAACAATGTTGGGCACTGTCCTCGCTGATTGGACTGCATCAGACGGCGTAGGGACACATCTCCATCCATTATCACCCAGTTGTCAATTTATCTAGAGTATAGCTCCTCCCTATATCACTTAAATCAATATTCACAATCTGCATGGCAGTAATCTTATCCTCCATTATCAGATTAGTTCATTTTCAATCACTATGTGGAATGAACTAGGCACTCTGATCTCCTAGCTCTATGCTGTACAAGCCCAAAATAGCACTGCTTGGCCGACCCTAATCTTTTATACAGGCTGTGATAGCCCCCCTATAAATGGCTACTTTAGATCATGTGATATGATAGCTGCAGGGCATTATTGGCAATCTTATGCGACCACCCTCGATATTATTAGCCTGAACCCAGGGGCAGATCTGCTTGTCAAACTGATGGATGAAGACGTAGCTGCTGTTGTCAGAGGAAGCTGAGCAGTGGATGAAAGATCTGGTCCAGATTATGGATGTGGTGCTGGTGAAGGCTATGCGTGTGGTCATCTCAATTGTGGGAATTCTTTTCCATGTTGCTAGTAAACTAATCTTTCACAATGTGCAGGATCTGCAGGTAAAAAATAAAGTGTAAATGTGCTGCCACAGATTGACTACGAACTGTGGCATTGCATCTTCACCTGAAGAGGTATAAATTGCTCAAGTGGGAAAAACAAGCTGGCCGACAATGTGAGCAAGGCTTAGGCTGTCCTTCTCGTTCTGTCAGCCAGGCTGCATCCTCAAGTGGTACATAGTCAGTGCCATCAACATTACCTTCACCTATTACTGCTTGTCGTTTTCCTCCTTCTACATTTCTGATTGTGCAGGCAGGATGTAACAGTATGTGCCCAGTCATCAGATTATAATCCAACTCAATCTCCACCTGGCTAAAAAGCTAGTGGTATAGTCGATGTCATACCACTAAGTGGATGCACTGACTTTTGAGAAATTAAAGAAGTGCCCCCTCTTTGCTTTCAGATTCAGAAGAACATGGACTGCTCCCTAAACTTTCATTGTGCTTGAAAGTGCACAGCACAGTCAACAACCTGGAGCAGCAATTTCATCCAGGACCAGCACATCTTACACGGCCCACTGGGTCAATGGTTTGAGCAATGCTGATGCACCACTGCAACAAGGATAGGTGGTGAAACGTCCAACGTTGGACACCAAGTTTTTTTTGTGACACTAGACAGTGCTTACATGCATCCTACACCTCCTCTACATCCTTCTCAATGGGCATATGCCCCACCCCAGCAGCAATAGGGCAAAACATTGTATTCACGCTACTCACAGTCTCTTAATTCTTGTAAGTTTTAGAAAGAAAGGAATATTGTGGATATTACCTGCACGGCTGAATAAAATAACCATCCAAAATAAATAAGTGAAAGATAGTGGTTTATACTACGCATTTCGAAGTATTCAATTGCTTCTTCATCATGAAATCACCACTTGTATACCAATATGAAATTATTGCTTCGAATGTTTTTCCAGTGGATTGACAATCGGAATCAGGAGGAAAAAGCTTCCTCATTCAGAGAAGATTGATACATGCATTAGGGCAATACCTTTCACCTTTGCCATACCACAGTTGACCTTGGTGAACATGTCTTTATTCTACCTTACTAAATATGTAACTGAACCTGACAGATGATAAATGTTGCCCAAACTGTATAATGCACTGGCAGTACAATCTCAGTCAGGTATGTTTTATTCTGAAACTCTGTGATGTTTCACAGAAAAACCAAGCAGAGCTCTACACTAGTCGTACAGGTGGGTTCTGATGACCTCTCTCCGCTCTTTGAGAGAGACTAGCAAACCTTTGCCTATGTAAATGTATACTGCTAGTCACTGTCAGCGGGCAGTGAGAAACCGCTGGGGACTTTCATGAACAAGTGTATAGTGTGGCTCGGTACCCTACCATGGTGTTTCAGAGTAAAACATATATGACTGAGGTCGTGCTGCCAGTGACTGAAGCATGCTGCCACAAATTGGGCAGCATATATCAGGTTCACTTTAAATATGTTCTTCACCACCCTGCAGAGGCGTAGCTTGGGTTTTGGTTCAGGGGGGGCAAAACTTCTGAGTGGGCCCCTAACCAGGTAACCTTGATTACAACTCGGTGACGCGCCCTAATAGTGGAGGAGAACCTCAGCAGATGACCGTGCTGTTACTAAGATAATCTCTATATAAAGACCAACATGGACATTACCGCCATATGGTCAGTGGTAGATACCAGCTCTACAGAACATATAACAGATCACTGCACAGTTACAGATAATGACTTACCGCTGACGTTCTTTCTGATGGGGTTGATCACTTTTCCCATCTTTTCCATCTGGCCCAGTCTGACATGACAACTTCTTCCAGCTACAACTCGTCTGAAGAGAATACAACAAAAACACATTTCACTTCTCATATTCCAGCCCCATCACCATCTATTCCCAACCTGCACAAACTCTTCATCCTACTGACACTCCAATACTGAGCCACTGCTGCTGTATGTGACCCTATTACTGCCCCTTATACCCCAATACTGAGCCGCTGCTGCCATATGTGACCCTATTACTGCCCCTTATGCCCCAATACTGAGCCGCTGCTGCCATATGTGTCCTTATTACTGCCCTGATACCCCAATACTGAGCCGCTGCTGCCATATGTGTCCCTACTACTGCTCCTTATACCCCAATACTGAGCCGCTGCTGCCGTATGTGTCCTTATTACTACCCCTGATACCCTAATACTGAGCCGCTGCTGCCATATGTGACCCTATTACTGCCCCTTATGCCCCAATACTGAGCCGCTGCTGCCATATGTGTCCTTATTACTGCCCCTTATACCCCAATACTGAGCCGCTGCTGCCATGTGTCCCTACTACTGCTCCTTATACCCCAATACTGAGCCGCTGCTGCCGTATGTGTCCTTATTACTACCCCTGATACCCTAATACTGAGCCGCTGCTGCCATATGTGTCCCTACTACTGCTCCTTATACCCCAATACTGAGCCGCTGCTGCCGTATGTGTCCCTATTACTCCACCTGATACCCCAATACTGAGCCGCTGCTGCCATATGTTTCCCTACTACTGCTCCTTATACCCCAATACTGAGCCGCTGCTGCCGTATGTGTCCCTATTACTCCACCTGATACCCCAATACTGAGCCACTGCTGCCGTATGTGTCCCTATTACTGTGTCTGCTGTGTGGTTCTCTGTGCCCTCTAAATTCTAAAGCAACTCTCTACAATATAGCAATGCCAGGTGTAAGTGCCCTAGAAACCAGTGCCTACATTTTTCCCCTAGAAAGTAATAATGCCCTGTGTGCCCCTTTGATAGCCACAGTAACCTGAGTTCCCTATAACAATAAGGGCCCACTTTACATTTAATAAAGTCCCGAGTCTGCCACTGTACAGCTCCCCTATACACAGCGTGATGCTCTCTTATACACAGTATAATGCCCCCTCACTGTATAGTACCACCCACACAGTATACTGACTCCTTAGTAGCCCTCAAACTGTTTGATGGCTCCAAAAATGTATAATGACCCCCACACTGTAATCTCCATACTGTATGATGGCCCCCTAGATAGCTTCCATATACAGTAGCATAATGCACCAAACAGTCCACAATATAGTATAATGCACTCCCCATAGGCAGACTCTATAGCCTACGGTAGCCCCCATAGGCAGACACTGTAATAAGGCAGCACCCCCATATAGGCAGACTCTGTAGTATAAAGCATCACTCCATAGGCAGACCCTGTAATAAGGCAGCACCCCCATAGTCAGACCCTGTATTAAGGCAGCCCCCATAGTCAGACCCTGTCATAAGGCAGCACCCGCATAGTCAGACCCTGTAATAAGGCAGCACCCCTATAGGCAGACCCTGTAATAAGGCAGCACTCATATAGGCAGACCCTGTAATAAGGCAGCACCCCTATAGGAAGACCCTGTAATAAGGCAGCACCCCCATAGTCAAACCCGGCAATAAGGCAGCCCCCATGGTCAGACCCTGTAATAAGGCAGCACCCCTATAGTCAGACCCTGTAATAAGGCAGCCCCCATAGTCAGACCCTGTGATAAGGCATCACCCCCATAGTCAGACCCTGTAATAAGGCAGCACCCCTTTAGGCAGACCCTGTAATGAGGCAGCACCCCTATAGTCAGACACTGTAATAAGGTAGACCCCATAGTCAGACCCTGTAATAAGGCAGCACCCCTATAGTCAGACCCTGTAATAAGGCAGCACCCCTATAGGCAGACCCTGTAAAAAGGCAGCACCCACATAGTCAGACACTGTAATAAGGTAGACCCCATAGTCAGACCCTGTAATAAGGCAGCCCCCCCATAGTCAGACGCTGTAATAAGGCAGTACCCGCATAGTCAGACACTGTAATAAGGTAGACCCCATAGTCAGACCCTGTAATAAGGCAGCACCCCTATAGGCAGACCCTGTAATAAGGCAGTACCCGCATAGTCAGACACTGTAATAAGGTAGACCCCATAGTCAGACCCTGTAATAAGGCAGTGCCCCTATAGGCAGACCCTGTAATAAGGCAGCACCCCTATAGGCAGACCCTGTAATAAGGCAGCACCCCATATGCAGACCCTGTAATAAGGCAGCCCCCATTGGCAGACCCTGCAATAAGGCAGCCCACCATAGTCAGACCTTGTAATAAGGTAGCCCCCACAGTCAGACCCTGTAATAAGGCAGCAGCACCCATTAAAAAAAATACTCACCTCTCTTCATCTTGGTTCCTGCACTGCTCCCGCTGATCTCCTGACAGCTTGCACTGGGCAGTGACGTCATCGCGCCCGCTGTCAGTGTCGGCGACGTCAGACACCGACACTGACAGGGGGATGATGGGAGTAGGAGTGTAGCGCTAATTCTCCCATCATTGCGATCAGCTGTATCGGCTAAATGCGGGTACAGCTGATCTTCTGATGACGGCGGGGGGCCCACTGCTGGCACCGGGCCCCCGCGCCTGCTAGGGGGCCCTATAGCGGCCGGGCTGCAGGGCAGGGAGATCGATTCTCCCTGCTCTGCCACAGAATGTAACTGTATCGGCGCACTGCGCGCACCGATACAGTTACAGTAGCGTAGCTCCAGGTGGGCCCCCCCAGAGCACCGGGCCCGTGGTGCTCGCATCATCTGCCCCCCCAGTAGCTACGCTACTGCCACCCTGGGACATTTGTGGACCCTCAAGGACAATGTTATGTGCAGCAGAGTGTAGAAGAGGAAGAGCAGTAGAAGGTGGATGTAGAGGGGAATATTGAGTTATACCAGGCACAGACAAATGACAGTGTCAAATTGCCAATGAAAATGCTGGTTATAGTGGCTAACCATTGTGATGGAGACAGAAAGTGAGCCAACAGGTACCTTGGTTGAGCTGGCAAACATGACATTATGTATGTTTGATTGCCTGTGGGATGACAGGCATGTAATTAGCATTAAGCAAAGGGATGACTATTGAATAACTTTACTTTTAGGCCCTGATTGCAAAAAGAAAAACAAGGAAATATTTTCCAGTTTCTAAAAGGGAATCAAAATTGCTGAATTACAAGAAAACTTGTTCCCTACTTGCCAAACCCTTCACCAAATAGATGCTTCCTAAATGCACTTCTGACCATGAGGACTCTCTCCAAGAGCCCATAGAATGAAAGCTCCCTGCCTATGACAGCAGAAATTACAGTGTATATGACATGATGGGCCAGATGTTTTATCTGCCACTGCACTAATGTGATGCACCTCAGTAAACAAGGATGGCCTGAACAGCCAGGTTCAGTAGTAGTTGTCCTGTTTCCTTTATGTGCATTACTGCTCCATTCATTCTTTTTAGGTATTTTCCTATATGTTTTTCTCTAAGAAAAATTATGCGTGAAAAAAAACAAGATAAATGAGTAGTCTACCAATCAAATAATAATGTGTGAAAAAGCAAGGTAGATGTGCAATTAAAATTTATTTTTAATAAGTTCAACTAGAAAAATAGAGCCCCTTATAGTCCACTAAGAATAAGACAGAACATACATACAGACCTTCATTTCTATGTGTGAAGGGCGCGCATCCACCACGCTAAATAACTCCAAATGTATCCAATAGTCCACATCTCCCCTGATGATCTGACTGATGAAACGCGTCGGGAGTTAATTTTGGGGACACACTATGATGGATCCTATGGAATGTCTTTGTGGTGGGGTAATGTTATGATCCGGTGACCTTGGAGCCGCATGAGAGACTTTCTCAGGAGTAGGTGGTACCTGTACTGACCGCAAACCCTAAATTAACACCGCAACTAGAAGTAGCTGTGGGATGTACCTAACACGTCCTAGACATCTCGACACAGCCGGAGGACTAAATACCCCTATAGATGGAAATGGGAATTCTATCTTGCCTCAGAGCAGAACCCCCAAGCATAGGCAGCCCCCCACAAATATTGAATGAGTATAAGAGGAAAAACACACGCAGGCAGAAAAACAGGATTTAGCAAAAGAGGCACTTCTAGCTAAATAGAAAAGGATAGGACAGAATTCTAAGCGGTCAGTATTAAAATCCTAAAAATATCCACAGCAGATAATACAAATATTCTACATCTAACTAAAGACATAGAAAGTATATCAGCATCTCCTGAGAAACCAGCAAGACTGAAAAATCCAAACAAAGTCTAAGCTGGACAAAAACACTGAATTGCACTGAATTGCAAAGCACACTGCATGTGTGCACAGAGACAAAAAATCAGACACTTATCTTAGATGAATTGGCAGCAGGGCATGAGGAGCCAGAGAGAGATGCAATCCCTCCAAGTACAATGGACAACTGGCATGGACTCATGGATCCTGCACACCTAAATACCTAATAGAGCTGCAATCAGCAGAAACACCTGCCCGGATTACAACCCCAAGACAACTGCACTACCACCAACAACCACCGGAGGGAGCCCAAGAGCAGAATTCACAACAGGGTAATGTATGGACATATGTGAGAGCCTCCTAAATCTGGATTTGACAAATGGGACCCTGCAAATATTTATTGAAAACATGATCTGGCTGGACAAGGAGCAACACTGGGTAAGATTGTTCCTTTTATTTATATCATTGGCTGAATTCTGGCTCTTTGAATTATGGGAACTTCCGATTCCGGTATCCGATATACTGAAAGTATCGGAACTCGGTATCGGAATTCCGATACCGCGAATATCGGCCGATACCCGATACTTGCGGTATCGGAATGCTCAACACTATTTATATGCCATATGTTTATTACTCACCAGGGCACTGGTCTAATTGCTACTGACAACTTTTTGAATAAGATCTTGCTCATTGGTAGTTAACGGTTGAAAGGGTGAAATGTTTATATGGTTTTGTGTTATCATTCCCTTACCCAGGTTTATGTATTTTCATCACTATAATTAAGTGATGATCTTTATGTGACTTTTTCTGTATGTACTGTATGTTCTGTCTTATTCTTAGTGGACTATAAGGGGCTCCATTGTTTTAGTTGAACTTACTAAAAATTACATTTTAATTGCACGTCTATATTGCCTTCCCAAACATCGAAAAAAAAAACAATTGTAAAAACATGCATAGCACTTTTTACACAATTTTTCGACACTCTACAACTATATGTGAAAGATGCAATATAAGTACATAATGCTAAAGCACTTCCAGACATGATTAAAATTGCAAACCTGAATTTACCAAAATTGCGGTATCTAGATATAGCAGGATTGTGGCTTAATGCCTTATCCAGAAATGAAATGGTTTGGTATCCATAATACTGAGACACCCATGTACAGAAGTTTTTTCTCTCCAGCACAGTGGAGAGCTTAGAACTATTACACACCCTCCAGATAGATAGGATCACTCATATAAAGCCCATCTTTCAACGGTGCCCAGTTTATTAGCTCCATAAAATCATGAACAAAAACCTAATGATGGAATAAAAAAAAAAATAGAGTGATATTCACCTTATCAATCACTGTTGATCTTGTGACAAGATCTTAATGGTCCCCCACTGCTTTCTGTTCACCTGGCTCTAGTGAATTTATGTTATGAAGTCAATCCATGGCTGCAGCAAAATCCTAGACTGGTGTTAACATGACCCCCTTACAGTCTGTGACACAGGCAGTGGGATGCAATGGGAAAAGGACAACACATGACATTGATGATGCCTGGTAAACAAACAACTGCTGGATGCTAGAGAGTCATGAGCTCAGCAGTGCATAATTGGTAAGATGTTTATAATTACTATTTTTAATTTTTTTCATGCATTGTCATCTGTTTATAAAAGATTTCATGGAGCTGGAAAACCCTTTTAACTTACTACCCACCATGTTATCCTTTGGTCCATAACCCAGCTTGCCTCATACAGTGGGTACGAAAAGTATTCAGACCCCTTTAAATTTTTCACTCTTTGTTTCATTGCAGTCATTGGGTAAATTCAAAAAAGTTTATTTTTTTCACCTTAATGTATACTCTGCACCGCATCTTGACTGAAAAAAAAAACAGAAATGTAGAAATTTTTGAAAATGTAATAAAAAAGAAAAACTGAAATATCACATGGTCATAAGTATTCAGACCCTTTGCTCAGACACTCATATTTAAGTCGCATGCTGTCCATTTCCTTGTGATCCTCCTTGAGATGGTTCTACTTCTTCATTGGAGTCCAACTGTGTTTAATTAAACTGATAGGACTTGATTTGCAAAGGCACATATCTGTCTATATAAGACCTCACAGCTCTCAGTGCATGTCAGACCAAATCAGAATAATGAGGTCAAAGGACCTGGCCAAGAAGCTCAGAGACAGAATTGTGGCAAGGCACAGATCTGGCCAAGGTTACAACAGAATTTCTGCATTACTCAAGCTTCCTAAGAGCACAGTGGCCTCCATAATCCTTAAATGGAAGAAGTTTAGGACCACCAGAAGTCTTCCTAGACCGGGCCATCCAGCCAAACTGAGCAATCATGGGAGAAGAGCCTTGGTGAGAGGTAAAGAAGAACCCCAAGATCACTGTGGCTGAGCTCCAGAGATACAGTAGGGAGATGGGAGAAAGTCCCAAAGTCAACTATCACTGCAGCCCTCCACCAGTTAGGCCTTTATAGCAGAGTGGCCTGATGGAAGCCTCTCCTCAGTGCAGGACATATGAAAGCCCGTATAGAGTTTGCTAAAAAACACATGAAGGACTCCCAGACTATGAAAATTAAGATTCTCTGGTCTGATGAGATGAATATAGACCTTTTTGGAGATAATTCTAAGCACTATGTGTGGAGAAAACCAGGCACTTCTCATCATCTGCCCAATACAATCCCAACAGTGAACCAAGGTGGTGGCAACATCATGCTATGGGTGTGTTTTTCAGCTGCAGGGACAGGAGAACAGATCCTAGATAGACGGCTGAGGGGAATAAAATGCAGGAGAAAAGCATGGGTAGAATAGCAGAGGCATCAAGGAGGAACAATGAACCATTAGCATTATCAGAGCAAGAGCTGTCAGCTGCTCAGCAGAAGTGTTGTGAATTCTGTTCTCGAACTCCCTCTGGTGGTTATGAATGGTACTTCGGTGAGTTCTGTCCATGGACTCCCTCTGGTGGCTGTGAGTGGAGCTGCTGGCTCTAAGGTTCCTTCCTCAGCTGACTTCGTTTAATTCTAGGCTGCTGCTCTATTTAACTCCACTTAGATCGTTACTTGATGCCAGCTGTCAAAGTTCTAGTACTGGTTCAGTTCTCTCTTGGATCTTTCAGATGACCTGTCTACTCCAGCAAAAGCTAAGTCCCTGCTATCTTATTTGTTTACCACTGTTTTTCTTGTCCAGCTTGCTATCATGATTTTTCCCGGCTAGCTGGAAGCTCTGGGATGCAGAGTGGCACCTCCACGCCGTGAGTCGGTGCGGGGGTCTCTTTTGCACACTCTGCGTGGTTTTTTGGTAGTTTTTAATGCTGACCGCAAAGATACCTTCTCTATCCTCAGTCTGTTTAGTTAAGTCTGGCCTCCTTTGCTGAAACCTATTTCATTCCTGTGTTTGTGACTTCCATCTTAACTCACAGTCAATATTTGTGGGGGGCTGCTTATTTCTTTGGGGAATTTCTCTGAGGCAAGTTAGGCTTTATTTTCTATCTTTAGGGGTAGTTAGCTCTTAGGCTGTGAAGAGGCGTCTAGGCAGAGTCAGGTATGCTCCACGGCTATTTCTAGTTGTTTGTGATAGGATTAGGGGTTGCGGTCAGCAGAGCTCCCACTTCCCAGAGCTTGTCCTGTATTTCTAGTTTGCTCATCAGGTCATTCCTAGTGCTCCTAACCACCAGGTCATCATAACACAGAAGCTGTTACTCATCCCTCAGTAAGAAGGAGCTGCAGGTCTGCAGTGAATGGCTAGGCATTGTGGAGGGGGGTGGGAGAATCATGTATTCTGGGTGAGAGAGACTGATGGGAGACAGAGAAACAGTAACTGCTTGTGATAGCAGATCACAGGGCAGTCACAAACAAATTGGCGCTGCCCTGTGATGCTACTCTTCATTCTGCCCCATGGATACTGGAACACCCAAAAAGGGAGGGAAATTGTGATGTCAGCAGTTACTGCCCCAATTTTCCAGCTAACAGTAATGCTGGTAAGTCTTACAATAGCTGCTTGAGGTCTAAAACGGAAAATGCTCCTCTTAGTGGTAAAGATATACACTCACTGGCCACTTTATTAGGTACACCTGTCCAACTTCTTGTTAACACTTAATTTCTAATCAGCCAATCACATGGCGGCAACTCAGTGCATTTAGGCATGTAGACATGGTCAAGACAATCTCCTGCAGTTCAAACCGAGCATCAGTATGGGGAAGAAAGGTGATTTGAGTGCCTTTGAACGTGGCATGGTTGTTGGTGCCAGAAGGGCTGGTCTGAGTATTTCAGAAACTGCTGATCTACTGGGATTTTCACGCACAACCATCTCTAGGGTTTACAGAGAATGGTCCGAAAAAGAAAAAAAATCCAGTGAGCGGCAGTTCTGTGGGCGGAAATGCCTTGTTGATGCCAGAGGTCAGAGGAGAATGGGCAGACTGGTTCGAGCTGATAGAAAGGCAACAGTGACTCAAATCGCCACCCGTTACAACCAAGGTAGGCCTAAGAGCATCTCTGAACGCACAGTGCGTCGAACTTTGAGGCAGATGGGCTACAGCAGCAGAAGACCACACCGGGTACCACTCCTTTCAGCTAAGAACAGGAAACTGAGGCTACAATTTGTACAAGCTCATCGAAATTGGACAGTAGAAGATTGGAAAAACGTTGCTTGGTCTGATGAGTCTCGATTTCTGCTGCGACATTCGGATGGTAGGGTCAGAATTTGGCGTAAACAACATGAAAGCATGGATCCATCCTGCCTTGTATGGAGCATCTTTGGGATGTGCAGCCGACAAATCTGCGGCAACTGTGTGATGCCATCATGTCAATATGGACCAAAATCTCTGAGGAATGCTTCCAGCACCTTGTTGAATCTATGCCACGAAGAATTGAGGCAGTTCTGAAGGCAAAAGGGGATCCAACCTCTTACTAGCATGGTGTACCTAATAAAGTGGCCGGTGAGTGTATATTTGTAAGAAAATATATAATATTTTTCATATAGAAATGTTTGCAAACATTGCATTAATACATTTTAATTACTATTTTAAGCTTAATTTCACAAAAAACTACAAGAAAACTGTTGGCACCTTCCCTTTAATACTTAGTAACATAGTAAAGGTACCTTCACACGAAACGACTTTGTAACGATATCGCTAGCGATCCGTGACGTTGCAGCGTCCTCGCTAGCGATATCGTTTAGTTTGACACGCAGCAGCGATCAGGATCCTGCTGTGATGTCGCTGGTCGCTGAATAAAGTCCAGAACTTTATTTGGTCGTCCGATCACCGTGTATCGTTGTGTTTGAAAGCAAAAGCAACGATACCAGCGATGTTTTACACTGGTAACCAGGGTAAACATCGGGTACCTTCACACGAAGCGACGCTGCAGCGATAGCGACAACGATGCCGATCGCTGCAGCGTCGCTGTTTGATCGCTGGGGAGCTGTCACACAGACCGCTCTCCAGCGACCAACGATGCCGAGGTCCCCGGGTAACCAGGGTAAACATCGGGTTGCTAAGCGCAGGGCCGTGCTTAGTAACCCGATGTTTACCCTGGTTACCAGCGTAAAAGTAAAAAAACAAACAGTACATACTCACCTGCGCGTCCCCCAGCGTCTGCTTCCTGACACTGACTGAGCGCCGGCCCTAAAGTCAAAGTGAAAGCACAGCGGTGACGTCACCGCTGTGCTGTTAGGGCCGGAGCTCAGTCAGTGTTAGGAAGCAGACGCTGGGGGACACGCAGGTGAGTATGTACTGTTTGTTTTTTTTACTTTTACGCTGGTAACCAGGGTAAACATCGGGTTACTAAGCACGGCCCTGCGCTTAGCAACCCGATGTTTACCCTGGTTACCCGGGGACCTCGGCATCGTTGGTCGCTGGAGAGCGGTCTGTGTGACAGCTCCCCAGCGATCAAACAGCGACGCTGCAGCGATCGGCATCGTTGTCGCTATCGCTGCAGCGTCGCTTTGTGTGAAGGTACCTTAACATAGTTAACAAGGCCAAAAAAACACATTTACCCATCTAGTTCAGCCTATATTCCATCAAAATAAATCCCCAGATCTATGTCCTTCTAAAGACCTTAATAACTGTAAGATACACTATTGTTATGCTCCAGGAAGACATCCAGGCCTCTCTTGAACCCCTCGAATGAGTTCGCCATCACCACCTCCTCAGGCAAGGAATTCCAGATTCTCACTACCCTAACAGTAAAGAATCCTCTTCTATGTTGGTGGAAAATCCTTCTCTCCTGCAGATGCAGAGAATTCCCCCTTGTGACCATCACTGTTGTGAATTTGCTTTTTGGCTCCCTCTAGTGGCTACTAGTGATTTGACTCTGGGTATGTCAGTCATTCCTTTTATGCTCACCTGGTTCGTTAGGTCAGGGGTGTTGCTATATAAGCTCCCTGGACCTTCAGTTCAATGCCTGGCAACGTTGATATCAGAGCTAATCTGTAGTGCTCTTGTCTACTGATCCTGGTTCCTGCTTGATTAAGCTAAGTCTGCTTTTTTGCTTTTTGCTATTCGTTTTTGTTTGCATTTTTGTCCAGCTTGTATATAATCTGTATCCTGACCTTGCTGGAAGCTCTAGGGCGGCTGGTGTTCTCCCCCCGGGCCGTTAGACGGTTCGGGGGTTCTTGAATCTCCAGCGTGGATTTTTTGATAGGGTTTTTGTTGACCATATAAGTTATCTTACTATATTCTGCTATTAGTAAGTGGGCCTCTCTTTGCTAAACCTAGTTCATCTCTGTGTTTGTCATTTCCTCTTACCTCACCGTTATTATTTGTGGGGGGCTTGTATCCTACTTTTGGGGTCTTTTCTCTGGAGGCAAGAGAGGTCTTTGTTTTCCTCTTCTAGGGGTAGTTAGCTCTCCGGCTGGCGCGAGACATCTAGCGACCAACGTAGGCATGTTCCCCGGCTACTTCTAGGGTTGGCGTTAGGAGTAGATATATGGTCAACCCAGTTACCACTGCCCTATGAGCTGGATTTTTGTACTTCGCAGACTTGCTGATATCTCTGAGACCCTCGCCATTGGGGTCATAACAGTTTGCCAGGCCAGTATTAAATGTTAAATGCATTGCAGAAGCGGGATTATAGGAAAGAAAGTTCTGAGTTTTTTTTTTTTTTTTCATTTTTTTTTCCTTTCCCCTTTACCTCTGAGTGGCTTGTGATTGCTGCAGACATGAATGTCCAGACCTTGATTACAAGTGTGGACCAGCTTGCTGCTCGTGTGCAGGGCATACAAGATTATGCTACCAGAAATCCTATGTTAGAACCTAAGATACCGATTCCTGAACTGTTTTCCGGAGACCGATTTAAGTTTAGAAATTTCAGGAATAATTGTAAATTGTTTTTGTCCCTGAGACCCCGTTCCTCTGGAGACTCCGCTCAGTAAGTGAAGATTGTTATTTCTTTTTTACGGGGCGACCCTCAAGATTGGGCTTTCTCGCTGGCGCCAGGAGATCCGGCATTGGCTGATATTGATGCGTTTTTTCTGGCGCTCGGTTTGCTTTATGAGGAACCCAATCTTGAGATTCAGGCAGAAAAAGCCTTGCTGGCTATGTCTCAAGGCCAGGACGAGGTGGAAGTGTATTGCCAAAAATTTCGGAAGTGGTCCGTGCTGACCCAGTGGAACGAGTGTGCATTGGCTGCAAATTTTAGAAATGGCCTTTCTGAAGCCATTAAGAATGTGATGGTGGGTTTTCCCATTCCCACAGGTCTGAATGATTCCATGGCCCTGGCAATTCAAATTGACCGGCGGTTGCGGGAGCGCAAAACCGCAAATTCCCTCATGGTGTTATCTGAACAGGCACCTGATTTAATGCAATGTGATAGAATCCTGACTAGAAATGAGCGGAAAATTCATAGACGCCAGAATGGCTTGTGTTACTACTGTGGTGATTCTGCACATGTTATCTCAGCATGCTCTAAGCGTCTTACTAAGGTTGTTAGTCCTGTCGCCATTGGTAATTTGCAACCTAAGTTTATTTTATCTGTAACTTTGATTTGCTCACTGTCATCGTATCCTGTCATGGCGTTTGTAGATTCAGGTGCTGCCCTGAGTCTTATGGATCTGTCATTTGCCAAGCGCTGCGGTTTTGTTCTTGAGCCATTAGAAAATCCTATCCCTCTTAGGGGTATTGATGCTACGCCATTGGCAGAAAATAAACCGCAGTTTTGGACACAGGTTACCATGTGCATGACTCCTGAACATCGGGAGGTGATACGTTTTCTGGTTCTGCATAAGATGCATGATTTGGTTGTTTTGGGTTTGCCATGGTTGCAGACCCATAATCCAGTCTTGGACTGGAAGGCAATGTCAGTGTCAAGTTGGGGCTGTCGTGGAATTCATGGAGATTCCCTGCCCGTGTCTATTGCTACTTCTACGCCTTCGGAAGTTCCGGCGTATTTGTCTGATTATCAGGATGTCTTCAGCGAGTCTAGGTCAAGTGCATTGCCTCCTCATAGGGAATGTGACTGTGCTATAGATTTGATTCCAGGCAGTAAGTTTCCTAAGGGAAGACTGTTTAATCTGTCGGTACCTGAACATACTGCCATGCGTTCATATATCAAGGAGTCTTTGGAGAAGGGGCATATCCGTCCTTCTTCTTCTCCCCTTGGTGCGGGATTCTTTTTTGTGGCCAAAAAGGACGGATCTTTGAGGCCTTGTATTGACTATCGGCTTTTAAATAAGATCACTGTCAAATTTCAGTATCCTTTGCCGTTGTTGTCAGACTTGTTTGCCCGGATTAAAGGTGCCAAGTGGTTCACCAAGATAGACCTTCGCGGTGCGTACAACCTTGTGCGCATTAAGCAAGGAGATGAATGGAAAACCGCATTCAATACGCCCAAAGGTCACTTTGAGTACTTGGTGATGCCATTTGGGCTCTCTAATGCACCTTCAGTTTTTCAGTCCTTTATGCATGACATTTTCCGGAAGTATCTGGATAAATTTCTGATCGTTTATCTGGATGATATTCTGTTTTTTTCTGATGATTGGGACTCGCATGTGGAGCAGGTCAGGATGGTTTTCAAGATTTTGCGGGAAAATTCTTTGTTTGTTAAAGGCTCAAAGTGTCTCTTTGGTGTACAGAAGGTTCCCTTTTTAGGGTTCATTTTTTCTCCTTCTGCTGTGGAGATGGACCCAGTCAAGGTTCGAGCTATTCATGATTGGACTCAACCCTCGTCAGTTAAGAGTCTTCAGAAGTTCTTAGGTTTTGCTAACCTACCGTCGTTTTATCGCTAATTTTTCTAGCGTTGTTAAACCGTTGACGGATATGACCAAGAAAGGCTCTGATGTGGCTAACTGGGCTCCTGCTGCCGTGGAGGCTTTCCAGGAGTTGAAGCGCCGGTTTACTTCGGCGCCTGTTTTGTGCCAGCCTGATGTCTCACTTCCCTTTCAGGTTGAAGTGGATGCTTCGGAGATTGGGGCAGGGGCCGTTTTGTCGCAGAGAGCCCCTGGTTGCTCTACTATGAGACCTTGTGCCTTTTTCTCTAGGAAGTTTTCGCCGGCAGAGCGAAATTATGATGTGGGCAATCGGGAGTTGTTGGCCATGAAGTGGGCATTTGAGGAGTGGCGTCATTGGCTCGAGGGTGCTAAGCATCGTGTAGTGGTCTTGACTGATCACAAAAATCTGATGTACCTCGAGTCTGCTAAACGCCTGAATCCTAGACAGGCCCGCTGGTCATTGTTTTTCTCCCGTTTTGACTTTGTGGTCTCGTATTTGCCAGGTTCTAAGAATGTGAAGGCCGATGCTCTGTCTAGGAGCTTTGTGCCTGATGCTCCTGGAGTCGCTGAACCTGTGGGTATTCTTAAGGAAGGAGTTATCTTGTCAGCTATTTCTCCAGATCTGCGACGTCTGTTGCAGAGATTTCAGGCTGGTAGGCCTGACTCTTGTCCACCTGACAGATTGTTTGTGCCTGCTAAATGGACCAGCAGAGTCATTTCCGAGGTTCATTCCTCAGTGTTAGCAGGGCACCCGGGAATTTTTGGCACCAGAGATCTGGTGGCCAGGTCCTTTTGGTGGCCTTCCTTGTCAAGGGATGTGCGGTCATTTGTGCAGTCCTGTGGTACTTGTGCTCGAGCTAAGCCTTGCTGTTCTCGTGCCAGCGGGTTGCTCTTGCACTTGCCTGTCCCGAAGAGACCTTGGACACACATCTCTATGGATTTCATTTCAGATCTTCCGGTGTCTCAGGGCATGTCTGTCATCTGGGTGATATGTGATCGTTTCTCCAAGATGGTCCATCTGGTTCCTTTGCCTAAGCTGCCTTCCTCTTCTGATCTGGTTCCTGTGTTCTTCCAGAATGTGGTTCGTTTGCACGGCATTCCTGAGAATATTGTGTCGGACAGAGGATCCCAGTTTGTTTCCAGGTTCTGGCGATCCTTTTGTGGTAGGATGGGCATTGAATTGTCGTTTTCGTCCGCTTTTCATCCACAAACTAACGGACAAACGGAACGAACTAATCAGACTCTGGAGGCGTATTTGAGGTGTTTTGTCTCTTCTGATCAGGATGATTGGGTGACCTTCTTGCCGTTGGCTGAATTTGCCCTTAATAATCGGGCTAGTTCTGCCACCTTGGTTTCGCCATTTTTCTGCAACTCTGGTTTCCACCCTCGTTTTTCCTCGGGACATGTGGAGCCTTCTGACTGTCCTGGGGTGGATTCTGTGGTGGATAGGTTGCAGCGGATCTGGAATCATGTGGTGGACAACTTGAAGTTGTCACAGGAGAAGGCTCAGCGTTTTGCCAACCGCCGCCGCGGTGTGGGTCCCCGACTTCGCGTTGGGGATTTGATATGGCTGTCTTCTCGATTTGTTCCTATGAAGGTCTCCTCTCCCAAATTTAAGCCTCGATTCATTGGTCCTTACAAGATATTGGAGATCCTTAATCCTGTATCCTTTCGCCTGGATCTTCCGGTGTCGTTTGCCATTCACAACGTATTTCATAGGTCCTTGTTGCGGCGGTACGTTGTGCCTGTGGTTCCTTCTGCTGAGCCTCCTGCTCCGGTGTTGGTTGAAGGCGAGTTGGAGTACGTGGTGGAGAAGATCTTAGATTCTCGTCTCTCCCGGCGGAGGCTTCAGTACCTGGTCAAGTGGAAGGGCTATGGTCAGGAGGATAATTCCTGGGTGGTCGCCTCTGATGTGCATGCGGCCAATTTAGTTCGTGCCTTTCACGCCGCTCATCCTGATCGCCCTGGTGGTCTTGGTGAGGGTTCGGTGACCCCTCACTAAGGGGGGGGTACTGTTGTGAATTTGCTTTTTGGCTCCCTCTAGTGGCTACTAGTGATTTGACTCTAGGTATGTCAGTCATTCCTTTTATGCTCACCTGGTTCGTTAGGTCAGGGGTGTTGCTATATAAGCTCCCTGGACCTTCAGTTCAATGCCTGGCAACATTGATATCAGAGCTAATTTGTAGTGCTCTTGTCTACTGATCCTGGTTCCTGCTTGATTAAGCTAAGTCTGCTTTTTTGCTTTTTGCTATTCGTTTTTGTTTGCATTTTTGTCCAGCTTGTATATAATCTGTATCCTGACCTTGCTGGAAGCTCTAGGGCGGCTGGTGTTCTCCCCCCAGGCCGTTAGACGGTTCGGGGGTTCTTGAATCTCCAGCGTGGATTTTTTGATAGGGTTTTTGTTGACCATATAAGTTATCTTACTATATTCTGCTATTAGTAAGTGGGCCTCTCTTTGCTAAACCTAGTTCATCTCTGTGTTTGTAATTTCCTCTTACCTCACCGTTATTATTTGTGGGGGGCTTGTATCCTACTTTTGGGGTCTTTTCTCTGGAGGCAAGAGAGGTCTTTGTTTTCCTCTTCTAGGGGTAGTTAGCTCTCCGGCTGGCGCGAGACATCTAGCGACCAACGTAGGCATGTTCCCCGGCTACTTCTAGGGTTTGCGTTAGGAGTAGATATATGGTCAACCCAGTTACCACTGCCCTATGAGCTGGATTTTTGTACTTCGCAGACTTGCTGATATCTCTGAGACCCTCGCCATTGGGGTCATAACACATCACCTTCCTTGGTATAAACAGATCCTAGGAGAGATATTGGTATTGTCCCCTTATATACTTATACATGGTTATTAGATCACCCCTCAGTCATGTTTTTTCTAGACTAAATAATCCTATTTTTGCTAATCTCTCTGGGTATTGTAGTTCCCCCATCCCCTTTATTAATTTTGTTGCCCTCCTTTGTACTCTCTCTAGTTCCATTCTATCCTTCCTGAGCACTGGTGCCCAAAACTGTACACAGTACTCCATGTCCGGTCTAACCAGAGATTTGTACAGAGGCAGTATAATGCTCTCATCATGTGTATCCAGACCTCTTTTAATGCACCCCATGATCCTGTTTGCCTGTTTGCCGCTGCCTGGCTCTGGCTGCTCCAGATAACTTTATCATTAACTAGGATCCCAAAGTCCTTCTCCATGTCAGATTTATCTAGTGGCTTCCCTTTCAGTGTGTAATGGTGATATTGATTCCTTCTTCCCATGTGTATAACCTTACATTTATTATTGTTAAATCGCATTTTCCACCTTTCAGCCCAAGTTTCCAACTTATCCAGATCTATCTGTAGCAGAATACTATCTTTTCTTGAATTAACGGCTTTACACAGTTTTTTATCATCTGCAAATACCGATATTTTACTGTGTAAACCTTCCACCAGATCGTTGATAAATATGTTGAAGAGAATAGGTCCCAACACCGACCCCTGCATCACCCCACTGGTTACAGTGACCCAGTTAGAGAATATACCATTTATAACCACCCTCTGCTTTCTAACACTAAGCCAGTTACTAACCCATTTACAAACATTTTCCCCCAGACCCAGTATTCTCATTTTGTGCACCAACCTCTTGTGTGACATGGTATAAAACGCTTTGGAAAAATCAAAATATGCCACATCCAATGACTCACCTTGGTCCAGTCTATAGTTGTATACTTGTGTGATTGTCGACTGGTTACTTTCTGCCCAGTTCTTTCTTCATTCATTCTTAATTTGTTGGTCACATAACAAAAAGTAAGACCTACCCTCAGATAAAAAGCCACAATCAAAGACAAATCTATTTTCCTGATGGCTTAAATATGGCTTTGCAATCATGGATCTTAAATGCCAACAAATCCTACCTGAGGACTTGTGAATCAATCAATATGACTGTGCCACATATTGACTCACCTGTGCTGGAATTGAGATATCTGAGATATCTTTATTTAATTTGGCCTGTAAACAAAATCACCCCCTTGGTTGTCCACCTTGGGGCTATGGCTTTTTGCTTGGACTGCCTCTGTGTTTGTAAAGTAAAAATTTAGACAAAAAGTTTAAACCAAGTTTCCTATCACTTCAGGACTAATTTGGCTAATAACAGGTTGTCAAGTAATTACAAATGAGTGTAGATGCATGATCATCCCATTTAGAGTTAGATCTTGATAAAATACAGAGATTGGTTACCAAGATATCTGCTCTTTTGTCTAGACAAAAGGGACAATTCTGAAAAGACAAGTACATAAACAACGCAACTACTGTGTAGATGCAGAATAGAGTCAACATGTGTGACCAAAACCGTGATTTTAAATTGAATATCTTATTTTATTGAGAATACAGTGGATATAAAAAGTCTGTACACCCTTGTAAAATTGTCAGGTTTTGTCATGTTAAAAAATCATATCAAGAAGAATCATTTCAAAATATTTTCCACCTTTAATGTCACAAAATGAAATCTTTTCAGTTTGCAAAAGAAAAATGTAGAACTAATGAGATAAACTAATACTTTGTTGACGTACCTTTTGAGTTTTGAGGGCATTCAGTAATTTGTTTTAGAGTCAATCATCATTAGCATTGCTAATCTTTGCTCACTCTTCCTTGCAGTAGTTCTCCAAATTTGTCTGACTACGAGGGCACCTCTTATTTAAAGTGCTCTTCAGGTAACACACAGGTTTTCACTTGGATTCAGGTCCAGGCTCTAGCTGGGCCACGCCAAATCGTTGATCTTGTTCTTATAAAACCATTCTTTTGTTGATTTGGAGGTATGATTACTGTAGGAGCATGCTGGGAATACATGAATTGGCCCATTTTATATGTTAAGTATTCTCATTTTTTCCTATTTTCTAGAGGAGTAACGCAATTTGAAGTTCATATACAGCTGTGGCAAAAATTAAGAGACCACTGCACAGTTTTAGAAAAATCAGCTTCTCTACATGTCTGACAGCCATTCTATTCCAGTGTCAGTTGAATTCCAATCAGAGTACACCTCATTCTACTTAATGTGCTTCTGATTAGTTGATCACCTGAACCAAATCTTATTTAACAAAGGAAAGTAAAAAAAACCCTGCTGTGGTGTTCACAATCCTCTTGCAATAGAACAATCTGTATGGCAAAACAAGTGCTAGTAATCTCTCAAAAGTAATAAGAATTAAAAAATAACTTTTAACCATGCCAAAGGAGTTGAAAAGAAAAGTCTTGAGTGAGGAAAAGAAGGGCTCAATTCTGGCTTTACTAACAGAGGGATACAGTGAGCATCACGTTGCCTCCATCCTTAAAATTTCTAAGTGGGCAGTCCATTACAACAAGGTCAAGTAGCAGACATTGGGGACAACAAAGCTACAAACCGGCAGAAGGCAAAAACAACTCTCCACCGGGATGACAGTCATTTTATTTGAATGTCACTCAGCAACCGCAGGATGGCATCAAGTGACCTACAAAAGGAATGGCAAATGGCAGCTGGGGTGAAGTGCAGAGCAGGAACAGTTCATAACCGGTTCCTAAAGGCAGAGCTCAAGTCTTGTAAAGCTAGAAAAAAGCCTTTCATCAATGAAAAGCAAAGGAGAGTCAGGCTGAAGTTCGTGAAAGACCATAAGGATTGGACCATTGAGGACTAGAGTAAGGTAATCTTCTCTGATGAGTCTAAATTTCAGCTTTGCCCAACACCTTGTTGTCAAATGGTTAGACGGAGACCTGGAGAGGCGTACAAGCCACAGCGTCTTGCACCGACTGTGAAATTTGGGGGGGGATTGGTGATGATCTGGGGATGCTTCAGCAAGGCTGGAATTGGGCAGCTTAATCTTTGTGAAGGATGTATGAATCAAGCCGCATACAAAGTTATCCAGGAAAAACAGTTGATTCCTTCTGCTCGGGCAATGTTCCCAAACTCTGAGGACTGGTTTTTCCAGCAGGACAATGCGCCATGACACACAGCTAGGTCAATCATGGTTTGGATGAAGGACCACCACATCAAATCCCTGTCATGGCCAGCCCAATCAAAGACATGAACCCCATTTAAATCCTCTGGAATGTAATTAAGATAGTCACAAGCCATCAAACAAAGAAGAACTGCTTACATTTTTGTACCAGGAATAGCATAAGTTCCCCCAGAAGCAGTGTAAAAGACTGGTGGAAGCATGCTAAGACGTATGAAAGCTGTGATTAAATATCATGGTTATTCCACAAAATATTGATTTCTGAACTCTTCCGGAGTTAAAACATTAGTATTGTTGTTTCTAAATGATTATGAACTTGTTTTCTTTACATTATTTGAGGTCTGAAAGCACTGTTTTTTTTATTTGGACCATTTCTCATTTTCAGAAAAAAAAAAAGAAAAATTTTTGCTTGAAAATTCAGAAACATGTTGCCAGAAGCTTATAGAATAAAATAACAATCTACATTTTAATCAAAAATATATGTATAAAGAGAAAAATCAAACTGAACATTTTGCAGTGGTCTCTTAATTTTTGCCAGAGCTGTATTTCATGTTTGTTAATTATATAAGGAGATAGCTACTCTTATTAAGCACCTGTTCACACCTGCTTTCTGTTTGGAAGTGACGGTCAGTCTTTCGTTATTTATAATGTTTCTGTAGGCCTCTTGGCAGCCTCAAAGGTCAATTTTCTTCTTGTCTTCCATCCAATGAGGGGCATCCAGCTCTTGGTTATGCCAAATTTAAGCCATTTCTTGATGACCATCTGCACAGTGTTCCATTGTATACCTAATGCCTTGGAAAAAAAATTGTACAATTCTACTGGCTGATAACTTTTAAAGGGAACCTGTCAGCAGATTTTGCTGCTATAAGATGCGGCCACTGCTTTTCATTGCTTGTCTACAGCATTCTATAATGCTGTAGATAAGCCCCCAGTCCGACCTGCAAGTGAAGAAAAATAAGTTATATTATACTCACCCGGGGGGCGGTCCTGTGTGGTCCGGTCTGATGGGTGTTGCAGGTCCTGGTCTGGGGCCTCCCATCTTCTTGCGACACTGCCCTCCTGCGTCTTCATCGCTCCCCAGCATCAGCGCTCCTGCGCAAGCATACTTATCTGCCCTGTTGATGGCAGTGTAAGGTACTGCTATGCGAAGGTGCTGGGACTCTCTGACCTTTCCCAGTGCCTACGCACTGCAGTACTTTACTTTGCCCTCAACAGGGCATTATAGAATGCTGTCGATAAGCCCTTAAAGGCAGTGGCCGCATCTTATAGCGGCAAAATCTGCTGACAGGTTCCCTTTAATGGTGAGATTTATTTACTGTGTTGCAAGCTGTTTATGGACCATGTCTTTTTTTGCAAAATGAAACTATGAAAATGTTAGGAAAATTTTACTAGAAGAGCAAAACTTTATATGGAGTAAATGAAAATCACATTAAATGATGGCAGATGTGTATTGACTATGATTAAATCTGAGTATATGATTGGCTAATACTGAATACAACAACATCCCCAATTATAAGAGCGACTTATGTGACCACATTATTTTAGTTTTCTTATTCTTCTTAGTATTTTTTTTTTAAATGACAAAAACCTGGCAATTGCAGGGGTGTGCTGACTTTTTTTATCCACTGTATGCGTAAATATGGAGACAGTTTTCTATCATCTGCTCCATGTTTGATAATATACAGATACTGGACAGATATCATTAGTGTGGTGATGTTATCATAATATACTTTTAATTTTTAAACCTTTTAATCATTCATTTGAAATGATGAACTATTAAAAATTGCAATAAAAAATATGCAACTATTTCTAGAAAATATAAGTTTGGTATAACTATTTCCATATTCAAGGAAACCATTATTGGTATGATTGGTAAGATATGAGTGAACTAAAATATGAAGTACCAATTTCTCAAAAGTAATTACCTTTATTATATCCCATAGTGACCCAAGCAATTTGATGCCATTTTAAAAATAGCCACCCCTCAGGCTAAAATGAAAACCACAAAAAATTATCCCACATTTTGTCATAAACTACTGCGTGGACAAATGGCAGGGCTCAGAAGAGGAGGAATACTTTTTACTCTTGGAGTACAAATTTGGCTGAAATAGATTATGGTTGCTATGTTGCATTTGAAGGGTCCCAAAAGGTGCCAAAACAGCATAAACACCCCACAAGTTATCCCATTTTGGAAACTACACTGCCTCCAAGGCATTCTTGGATATAGTCAGCATTTTGATCCTACAGGTGTTACACATAATTCTGTGCTGTCATATTATTATTATATATTTTTATAGCGCCATTTATTCCATGGCGCTTTACATGTGAAAAAAGGGGCAAATATAGACAAATACATTAAACTTGGGCAAAAAACAAGACACACAGGTACATAAGGAGGGAGGACCCTGCCCGCAAGGGCTCACAGTCTGCAGGGGATGGGTGAGTATACATTAGGAGAGGGTAGAGCTGGTTGTGTAGTGGTTCAGTAGGTTGAGAATCACTGCATGCTGTAGGCTTGTCGGAAGAGGTGAGTCTTGAGGTTCTTTTTGAAGGTTTCTATGGTAGGCGAGAGTCTGATGTGTTGGGATAGAGAGTTCCAGAGTATGGGGGGAAGCATGGGAGAAGTCTTGGATGCGGTTGTGGGAAGAAGAGATGAGAGGGGAGTAGAGTAGGAGATCTGGAGAGGATCGGAGGTTGCGTGTAGGTAAGTACCAGGAGACCATGTCGCAGATGTATGAAGAAGACAGGTTGTGGATGGCTTTGTATGTCATTGTAAGGGTTTTGAACTGGAGTCTCAGGGTGATAGGAAGCCAGTAAAGGGCTTGGAATAGGAGAGAGGCTGGGGAATAGCAGGGAGACAGGTAGATTAGTCGGGCAGCAGAGTGTAGGATGGATTGGGGTGGTGCCAGAGTGCTAGAGGGGAGGCCAGAGAGTAGGAGGTTGCAGTAGTCAAAGCGGGAGATGATAAGGGCATGCACTAGGTTTTTTGTGGTGTCGCGGTCAAGGAATGCACAGATCTGGGAAATATTTTTGAGTTTGAGATGGCAGGAGGAGGCAAGGGCTTGTATATGTGGTTTGAAAGAGAGGGCAGAGTCAAGGATCACCCCGAGGCACCGAGTGTGTGGGACTGGGGAAAGTGAGCAGCCATTGACATTGATGGATAGGTCTGGTGGAGGGGTAGAGTGATATGGGGGAAAGATGATGAATTCTCTTTTGTCCATGTTCAGTTTTAGAAAGCAAGCAGAAAAGAAGGTCGAGATATCAAACAGACAGTGTGGGATTTTGGTAAGTAAGGAGGTGAGGTCAGGTCCGGATAGGTTGATCTGCGTGTCATCAGCGTAGAGATGATACTGCATACCATGGAATTCTATGAGCTGTCCCAGGCCAAAGGTGTAGATGGAGAAGGGTAGGGTTCCTAGAACAGAGCCTTGAGGAACACCGACAGACAGGGGGCAAAGTGAGGAGGTGGCATGGGGGAGGGAGACACTGAATGTTCGCTCTGTCAGATATGACAAGATCCAGGATAGGGCCAAGTCTGTGATGCCAAGAGATGAGAGGATCTGTAGCAGAAGGGAGTGGTCCACAGTGTCAAAGGCAGAAGACAGGTCCAGGAGAAGGAGGACAGAGTAGTGTCACTTGCTCTTGGCAGTTAGTAGGTCATTGGTGACTTTAGTTAATGCAGTTTGAGCTGAGTGATGGGGTCAGAAGCCACATTGTAACCAGTCAAAGAGGGAGCAGGAGGAGAGGTGGGAGGACTGTTCAAGATAGATGTGCTCCAGTAATTTTGAGGCATAAGGGAGAAGAGATATTGGGCGATAGCTATACACAGAGGATGGGTCGAGGGAGGGCTTTTTAAGGATAGGTGTGATCTTGGCATGTTTGAAGGAGTGAGTGAGAGGTTGAAGAGGTGCGTTAGGGTTGGGATGAAGACTGTGGCAAGGTTAGGGATGAGGTGGGACGGGAGCGGGTCAAGCGTGCAGGTGGTGATTTGTGATCTTGACAGGAAGGTGGAGAGCTGATGTTCTGCCATGGTGGAAAAGCTGGTTTTGTAGGAGCAGGGTTGAGCAGCTAAGAGGGACATTGTGCGCTGTGGGCCAAAGCTTTCTCTGATCGTATCGATCTTCTGTTTAAAGAAATGGCATAATCTTCAGCAGAAATGAGAGGGGAGGGAGGGGGTGCGGAGGGACGGAGTAGAGAATTGAAAGTGTTGAAAAGCTGTTTAGGGTTGTGAGACAGGGAGGATATGAGAGATGTGAAGTACGTTTTTTTGCGGCAGTGAGCATGGACTTGAAGCTGATGAGGGACTGCTTGTATGCAAACAAGTGGTCGGCAGAGCGGTATCACTTTCATCTCCACTCAGCGATCCTGGAAGCCCGTTTCAGTTCTTTGGTCAGGCTGGTCAGCCAGGGCTGTCTGTTGAGTGTGCGAGTTTTGATATGCATGAGCGGGGTGGCTGAACTGAGTGTTGCTGTTATTGTGGTATTATAAAAAGTGGCAGCAACATCTGTGTCATGAAGGGAGGCTATGTCTGTAAGAGGGAGAAGGTACACAGAGAGTGATTGTAAGTTGAGGTGTTTGAGATTTCTGCGAGGGCGAGTGAGTTTGTGGAGCGAGGTTGCACACTAGGAGAGGAGAGGGAAGAGAATGTCAGTAGGTTGTGGTCAGACAGGGGGAGGGGTGAGTTAGTGAGATTAGTAAAGGAGCAGAGGCAGGTGAAGATGAGGTCCAGCGTGTGGCCATCTTTGTGAGTGACCTCAGAGGACCATTGAGTGAGGCCAAAGGAGGCAGTAAGCGATACAAGTTTTGAGGCAGCTGGGGTGGAAGTGTCAATGGAGATATTGAAGTCAACCATGATGATAGTGGGGATGTCAGCAGAGAGGATATGAAGTAGCCAGGAGGTGAGGTGGTTGAGAAAGGTGGAGATGGCTAGTTCTGGGGGGCAGTAGATGACAGCCAGCTGGAGGTTGGAGGGGTAATAGATGCGGACGGAGTGTACCACGAACGAGGGAAGGTGGTAGCGGGATTGGAGTAAATGAGCAGGTGTCGGACAGGAGCAAGCCAACCCCTCCACAACATTTGTTGCTTGGGCGAGGGGTGTGAGAGAGGTGGAGTCCGCCATAGGAAAGCGCAGCTGGAAAGGCTGAGTCAGAGGGGGTGAGCCAGGTTTCAGTGATGCCAAAGAAGGAGAGTTTGTTGGTAATGAAGAGGTCATGGATAAATGGCAGTTTGTTGCACACAGAGCGTGCGTTCCATAGTGCTCCAGGTAGGGGGGCCAGGGGAGTGGGGGGGCTGGATGAATGGTTATGAGGTTATCATGGTTGGAAAAACATGCAGAGGATCGTAGCAGGAGGTTAGAAATGAGTGTGGGGATGTGTTGAGGAGGGCCAGGATTTGGGGATACATCACCAGAGATGAGGAGTAGCAGACAGAGCGTTAGAAGGTGGGAACAAGATAGGACCTGATGCGGCCGTGTGTGTCTGGAGAAAAAGGATTGTATGTGGAGGAACATTTCCAAAGAGAAGGTGAGATGACTGGGGAGGATAGATGGAGAAATGACTAGTTCTTTTCTAGGTGGAGGGATTGCAGGAGATTGTAAGAAGGAAGGTAGCATGGGAGCGAAAAAGAAAAGAAACCGAAACATTGTAGTGATTTGGTATTCTGTTACCTTCCAGTCAATTCCAGTCTAATTCAAAGTAATTAATAATATGGAATTTGAAAGATGGAATTTGAAAGATGCATGGACCAGACTATGTCTGGAGCAGACTCCTGCATCTGAATATATGTGCTGGTAAGAGGAATCAGTTGTGAGTGGAAGTGGGGGTGTGTGGCCAGAACACATGTTCAGAGTTGAACAGAAGCTCATAAAAGGGGAGAGGGGTTAGACTGACTGCTCAGAGGTATGCATGGAAGACATCAGAGAAGTGAAATACATTATGCAGCAAAAGTAAAGGGTGAGCAGTGCATACCAGAGGAAAAAAAATGCAGTTCAGATACACATTCAGGGTCTAGGCAGAGCCGGCGACATTCAGACCTCCCAAGGAACTTATCAAGATGTGTTGTGAGAACTTTGAACCCCCAAGTGTTTCACTACAGTTTATAACGCAGAGCCGTGAAAATAAAAATTCTTTTTTTTTCCACAAAAATGATTTTTTAGCCCCCAGTTTTGTATTTTCCCAAGGGCAACAGGAGAAATTGTACCCCAAAAGTTGTTGTCCAATTTGTCCTGAGTACGCTGATACCCCATATGTGGGGGGAACCACTGTTTGGGCGCATGGCAGAGCTCGGAAGGGAAGGAGCGCCATTTGGAATGCAGACTTAGATGGATTGGTCTGCAGGCGTCAGGTTGCATTTGCAGAGCCCCTGATGTACCCAAACAGTAGAAACCCCCAACAAGTGACCCCATATTGGAAACTAGACCTCCCAAGGAACTTATCAAGATGTGTTGTGAGAACTTTGAACCCCCAAGTGTTTCACTAGAGTTTATAACGCAGAGCCGTGAAAATAAAAAATCCTTTTTTTCCCACAAAAATGATTTTTAGCCCCCCAAATTTTTATTTTCCCAAGGATAACAAGAGAGCTTGGACTCCAAAAGTCGTTGTCCAATTTGTCCTGAGTACGCTGATACCCCATAAGTTGGGGTAAACCCCTGTTTTGGCGCACGGGAGAGCTCAGAAGGGAAGGAGCACTGTTTTACTTTTTCATTGCAGAATTGGCTGGAATTGAGATCGGACGCCATGTCGCGTTTGGAGAGCCCCTGATGTGCCTAAACAGTGGAAACTCCCCAATTCTACCTGAAACCCTAATCCAAACACACCCCTAACCCTAATCCCAACGGTAACCCTAACCACACCCCTAACCCTGTCACACCCCTAACTCTAATCCCAACCCTAATTCCAACCGTAAATGTAATCCAAACCCTAACCCTAACTTTAGCCCCAAACATAACCCTAACTTTAGCCCTAACCCTAACTTTAGCCCCAACCCTAACCCTAACTTTAGCCCCAACCCTAACCCTAACCCTAACTTTAGCCCCAACCCTAACCCTAACTTTAGCTCCAACCCCAGCCCCAACCCTAACCCTAGCACTAACCCCAGCCCTAACCCTAATCATAGCTCTAACCCTAACCTTAACCCTAACCCTAACCCTAACCCTAGCCCTAACCCTAGCCCTAATGGGAAAATGGAAATAAATACATTTTTTTTATTTTTTTATTTTTCGCTAACTAAGGGGGTGATGAAGGGGGGTTTGATTTACTTTTATAGTGGGTTTTTTAGCAGATTTTTATGATTGGCAGCCGTCACACACTGAAAGACGCTTTTTATTGCAAAAAATATTTTTTGCGTTACCACATTTTGAGAGCTATAATTTTTCCATATTTTGGTCCACAGAGTCATGTGAGGTCTTGTTTTTTGCGGGACGAGTTGATGTTTTTATTTGTAACATTTTCAGGCACGTGACATTTTTTGATCGCTTTTTATTCCGATTTTTGTGAGGCAGAATGACCAAAAACCAGGTATTCATGAATTTCTTTTGGGGGAGGCGTTTATACCGTTCCGCGTTTGGTAAAATGGATAAAGCAGTTTTATTCTTCGGGTCAGTACGATTACAGCGATACCTCATTTATATCATTTTTTATGTTTTTGTGCTTTTATACGATAAAAACTATTTTATAGAAAAAATAATTATTTTCGCTTCGCTTTATTCTGAGGACTATAACTTTTGTATTTTTTCTTTGATGATGCTGTATGGTGGCTCATTTTTTGTGGGACAAGATGACATTTTCAGCGGTACCATGGTTATTTATATCCATCTTTTTGATCGCGTTATTCCACTTTTTATTTGGCGGTATGATAATAAAGCGTTGTTTCTTGCCTCGTTTTTTTTTTTTTTTTTTTACGGTGTTCACTGAAGGTGTCAACTAGTGGGACAGTTTTATAGGTCGGGTCGCTATGGACATGGCGATACTAAATATGTGTACTTTTATTGTTTTTTTTTATTTAGATAAAGAAATGTATTTATAGGAACAATATTTTTTTTTTTTTGCATTTTTTAGGGATTTTTTTTTTTTTTTTACACATGTGATTTTTTTTTTTTTGCACTGTAACATTGCACCAAGGGGGGGGCATGATGTTCTAGTGTAAGATCGCCTATCTGACACTTTGCTGTGCACTGTGTCAGATCGGCGACATGATGACGTGCACAGCTCCTGGAGGCTTCCCGGCGCCTGCTCTGAGCAGGCGCAGTGAAGCCACCTCCCTGCAGGACCCGGATGCCATGGCCATCTTGGATCCGGGCCTGCTGCAGGGAGGAGGAGGTGATTACATCGCATTGCTCCGGGGGTCTCAGGGAAGCACGCAGGGAGCCCCCTCCCTGCGCGATGCTTCCCTATACCGCCGGAACACTGCGATCATGTTTGATCGCAGTGTGCCGGGGGTTAATGTGCCGGGGGCAGTCCGTGACCGCTCCTGGCAGATAGTGCCGGATGTCAGCTGCGATAGTCAGCTAACACCCGGCCGTGATCGGCCGCGCTCACGGGGAGATCGCATATGACGTACTATCCCGTCACTGGGAATTAAGTCCCAGGTCACCTTGACGGGATAGTACGTCATATGGGATTAAGGGGTTAATAACCTAACATCTTAGTAATTTGTCTGTATTTTTAATTTTCTTTTCTACAATTTTTAAGGAAGCAAAGACGTAAATGAATGTAACTTTATCTAACAGGTAATAAATAAGCTGACATTGGCTAACAATGAAAATGAAAAAAAAATTGGTTACACTAATGTCCATACACAGGGGATGATCAGTGGGTTGGCTAAGAGATCATGGGTCACAGGAAAGGATTTGTATTTCAATGTGAAGTTGAACTTGATACATCACTTTCCCTTTCTGACAGACACAGTACTTGGACACAGTGTTTCTCTCTTCTCTCAACGAACAGCTCAGTGAGAAGAGAGACAGACAGCCCAAATGCTGTGCGGTTTTCTAAATATTGATGATTTTGATAGCTGTGATAGGATTCCTCGCTGTCATCATACTTTCAGGAACCAATGTAGTTGTTTCCCGAAGTTGCCAGGAGCTATCTGTCAGACATGTGCTTGTGTACTGTGCACATGGCAGCTATTTACTGTGCTATTGGTTAATTAAATAGCGTATATTTATCTAGCAGTTGTGTGACTGGCGCAAAGCCTACTGCGATATGCAAACATCAATATTTACCAGTATTTTCACTGATTCTGCTGATGACGTGTGTCATTAAGGCAATATAAAAAATAAAATGACTGTGCTATTGGTTAAATAAATAGCGGATATTTATCTAGCAGTTGTTCAACTGGCACAAAGCCTGCTGAGATACGCAAACATTACTATTTACCAGTAATTTTCCTGAGTCTGCTTTTGTCATGTGTAATAAAGGCTATATAAAAAAATATTACTGTGCTATTAGTTAAATAAATCACGTACATTTATCTAGCATGTGTGCGACTGGCGCAAAGCCTGATGAGATATGCAAACATTACTATTTACCAGTGCCACTCATTTTCCTGAGTCTGCTGTTGGCGTGTGTCATAAAGGCTATATAACAAAAATATAACTCTGCTGTTGGTTAAATATATAGTGTATAATTATCTAGCATTTGTGTGACTGGTGCAAACCCTGCAGAGATATGCAAATGTCACTATTTACCAGTAATTTTCCAGAGTCTGCTGTTGGCTGTGTCATAAAGGCAATACAATTTTTTTAGTGCTATTGGTTAAATAAATAGAGCATATTTATCTAGTAGTTGAGGAATTTTAGTCTCATCACTCCAAATTACCTTGCTCCAGAAGTATTGAGGCTGGTCTCTGTGCTGTTTTGCATATTGTAGGTGGGATACTTTGTGGCATTTGCACAGTAATTGCTTTCTTCTAGCAACGCGACCATGCAGCCCAGTTTTCTTCAAGTGCCTCCATATTGTGCATCTTAAAACAGCCACACTGCTAGCTTTTAGAGAGGTTTTTTTTTGCATCCTGAATAATTTTCCTGGCAGTTGTGGATGAAATCTTTGTTGGTCTACCTGACCGTGGTTTTGTTTTTACATAGCCTCTAATGTTCCATTTGTTAATCACAGTTTGAAGGCTACTGACTGGCATTATCAATTCCTTGGATATCTTTTTGTATCCCTTTCCTGATTTATTCAGTTCATCTACCTTTTCCGTAGATTCATTGACAATTCTTTTGCTTTCCCCATGACTCACAATTCAAAAACATTAATGGCTGGATGAAAGATGCAAAAGTCTGTGTGGATCCCAGGAACTCACTCAGCTTTTATGCACACACACTGATCACAAGCAAACAGGTCACAGGTGAGGATGTTACCTTTAGTAGCCATTCAAACCCATTTGTGTCAACTTATTATTATTATAATTATTATTATTTATTGTTATAGCGCCATTTATTCCATGGTGCTTTACATGTAAGGAGGGGTATACATAATAAAAACAAGTACAATAATCTTAAAGGGAAGGTGCCGTGATTTTAATTTTTGTATTAATAATTATTGATTATATAATCAATTATTTTTAATACAAAAGTGAATGTACTACTTTTATAGTTTTTTATTTATTCCCTTTTACTTTTGCCACTGGAGGCTGCCATTTTCATTAGTGTGGGTGTAAGTATCTGGGCACGACACTTGCACTCCTCACTTACGGCAGCCATGGGCATAGGAGCCGCTCCTCCTGCCTCTCAGCTGTGACTTGGGCATGCCCACTGAGCTGCTACGTCACAGCTGTGAGAGGAGATGCGGCCATTTTGTTTGCTGTGGGCTGCAATGACTGAAGATGTTGGGGAGAAGCTGCTGGGAGCGAGGGTCCAGGGTAAGTATCTGCAGCACTAGTGGTGATCGCAGCCTGTAATTAGTATTACAGTACAGGCTGCGATCACTGCCGACCTGCGCTGTCTTGCTGAAAGCTTCCTCCCTCAGTCCAGGGGCAGGAAATCACCCAGCAGCAGCGTGTCTCCCTGTACATGGAGCGTTATGTCTGCTGCTTTTCTGTGCCGCACTGATTTGTGGCTGGAGTCTCGATGTGTTGCACTTCATCACCCTGACACAGTGACTGTAGGTGCAGCCTGGAGTCCGAAGCTCCATGTTTCTAAAAATCGAGCAATTCTCTGCAGCACAGGATCCCTGAGTGGTTACAAGGGGCCGCACCGAGGCTGGCCTGTAATGGTTAACCCTTCCCTGCCTGCTGTGCATGGTGCAGGGGGATCAGTGTGAAGGCAGGCAGCAGTCTGGGGGCTTCACCTATGGATCAGGTGGGAGGGCTGCACAGTGTAAAGAGGTGGGCGGCAGCTTCTGGGATGTATCCAGGGTTCTGCAGAAGGTCTGACAGCCACCCTGGCACATGTCCATCTCCTGGTAGTGCCACAATACTGTTCTAACACTTGGGCTATGGTTGGCACAAGGAAGCAGACTCCACAAGGAAGCAGACCCCCGGGGTGATGACACTCCGCAAGCTCTAGCTGCTGTGTCACTACAAGTCCCAGCATGCCAGGACTGAGCTCCTAAGTGTTGTAGTTCTGCAGCTCCTCAGGTCTCCTGCCTGATCGTCCTACTATACATTCCAGAGCAGAGGGCAGGTGGCAGCAGTCTGAGACTAGTGATCCAGGGAGCAGAAGAGGAAAGACTGAGGCTGGGCCCTGACAGTCACTCTAAGCTCACTTGACATTCACCCCATACTCCCTGACACCCATCTCATGTTCCCTGAAACCCACCTCAATCTTACTGACACCCCAAGCCTGGTGTCTTTCAGAACAAGCTGTGAGGATCGTCACCAGGGGCGTACATACAAATCATAGGGTGACATAGCATAAGGTTTTATTGTCCCCCCCCCAAAAAAAAAGAATAATTGTGGGGGTCACAGAAGGGCATAGCTCACAACTTTCCTGCCTTTAGATAATAAATATACCGCCATATATATTTATTACATAATACTGCCATATAGGTCATACATAATGCCGCCATATATATATTTTATCACATAATACTCTCATAGAGACCACACATTATACCTCCATATATATTTATTACATAGTACTGCCATATAGGTCATACATAATGCCGCCAGATATATCTATTACATAATACTGTAATATGGACCACACGTAATGTTGCCATATATATTTTTAACATAATTCTGCCATATAGATCAAACATAATACTGCTGGATATATTTATTACATAATACTGCCATATAGATCACACATGATGCCACCATATAATGTATATTTTTTACATAGCACTGCCATATAGACCACACTTGATGCCACTAATTATTATGTGTGACCTGTATGATGGCATTATGTGTGATCTATATGACAGTATTATATGTGATATGTATGGTTGTTATATGTTTGATCAGTATGGTGCAATAATATAAGAACTATATTGTGGGATTATGTGTGATCTATGTGGCAGTATTATGTGAGAATTATATGGTGGTTTTATGTGTGATCAATATGATGGTATTGTGTGATCTATATGGCGGTATTATGTGAGAACACTATGACAGTACTTTCTTCAGAAAGGGGACCCATTCTAGGGTGGTTCTGGCTGAGCACTGCACACAGGTCTGGGGTAATAGAGGGGGCAGCGTGACCTCCAGTTAGGTGCAGTCACGGGAGGGCTGGTGAGGCAGCTGAAGAGAGGGGTCTCATTTATCACTACTATATGGCTACATTTCCTTCCCAGCGTCACCCCGGACTGCGCCTGTCGCCTCGCTTTCACACATTGCCAGGACAGGATGGAGAAGACAGGATCTGTGGAGGGGAATGGGGTCTGCATGCAAAGTCTGGATCAGAACAGGCCATCAATCCGCAGAAATGTTTCCTGGATTTCTGTGGAGCAGACAAGCAGTTGGTCCATCCAGGTGTATAAAAGACAGCGCTCTATGTAAATCCCTGGCTGCTCCACGCACCGAACATTGTGCCCCCCCATAGACCAGCACACTGCTCTCCTGAAATACTCTGTGCTGCTGTCACCCTGCTCCCTCCACCATATATCTCCCAGAATCCTTGCTGCCTGCCATCCTCGGTGACTGTCTACTTGTCAGTATAACTTTGCAGTCACCAACAAAATGGCTGCTCACTGTGTTCCTGAAGCCTCTCATCCCTTAGCAAACACCCAGGAGGGGAGGAGACATCACACACGTCAGCAGACTCCGCCCATAATTACTGCAGTGCAGTAATGTGAGCTAGTTGTACACTAGGTTTTTGTCAAATTTCAGCAGCTGCTCCCCCTAGTGTTTAAAAGTGGAAATGCCAAAACTTTTAAAATTATTTTTCATAGTTTACTAAATTATAAACAAATGATAATATTTTTTAAGATTAATTCTTTACATTTTTTCAACTGCTGGAAAAAAAATTTTTTTGATGGCACCTTCCCTTTAAATAATACAAGTCATAACTGGTACAGGAGGAGAGAGGATCCTGCCCGCGAAGGCTCACAATCTACAAGGGATGGGTGAGAATACAGTAGGCGAGAGTAGAGCTGGTCATTCAGCGGTTTGGTCGATCTGGTTACTGCAGGTTATAGGCTTGTCGGAAGAGGTGGGTCTTCAGGCTCTTTTATGTGCATGTTATCAGGCCAAAATCACCAGGGTATGCAAACTTTTGATCAGGGTCATTTGGATGTTTTGGGTTGTCATTATCAATTAAAAAGAGAAAACACAGAAGTTTGACAATAAATGGCTTCACCCAACCACTAACCATGAGTGGAGAAAAAGTTTTGGTGTTATCACTCATATTCTCTGAATAAAGGCCAAGAAAGCAAAAATTCTGCCGGGGTATGTAAACTTTTGAGCACAATTGTATATCAGATATAACATTTTAAAAATAATAAAGTATTTAAACTCTTCATAACTGCATTTTCTTTCCTATCCTTTTTCCAAAAGTCATAGCTTTTTAGTTTTGCTTTGATTGTTTCATGAGGGCTTGTTGCAGTTTTGAATGACACCATGGATTTTGCCATATAATGTACAGGAAAATTGGAAAAAAAAATCCAAGTGGGGTAAAAGGTAAAGTCAATGTTTTTTTGGATTTGTTCTTACGACATTCAATGAGTGATACAATTGACCTGGCACTATGATTTTTCAGGTCAGGTATTTTGGGGATTTTATTGGTTAAAAAAATTCAGAACTTTGCAAAAAAAAAAAGGTTAATTGGGTTGTTCTGCCATTTTGTGATACTTATAACTATTATATACTTATATTAATAGACCCGTGTGAGGGCGTGTTCTTTGCATGCCAAGCTAACATTTATGTTGACATGATTTTGAAATAAAAATTACATTTTGATTGCGTTTTTATTATATTTTGGGTGGAACAAAAAGTGGCAATTTTACACCACCAGCATAATTCAGCCAAAAGTGAGGATAACTTGGGGCCCCATTAAGTAGATTTTTTTTTATTTTGTTTTGTTTCTATGGATTAAGAAATTGCATAGTGAATAAATAAAAGAAAAATCAAAATCAAATCCAAATTTTTTTTACCACCCCTTTCCATCAAAACACTGACAAAGAATCAATTCTTGTTGGTACATTTGCTCACAGTTTTAGTAGTAACTTAGCTGGGAGATTTTTCCAGCTAAGTAATTCAAGAACTTAACTTCAAATCTATGGTTGTAGGCAGGTGCAAATCCTCCTGTCTCTTCATGGAATCCCAGACAGGTTTGATTATTTTGAGATCAGGGATGTCTGATGGTTACCTATTTTGAAGATAGTTTGTAATGATATGGGCTATAAGTTTAGCATTGTTGTCCTGCTGTAGAATAAATTTAGATCCAATGAGATGCTTTACTGTTTGTATTGCCTGATGCATAAATATTTGCCTATATTTCTATATATACACTATTAGTACTGACTAGAGATGGGAGGACCCATGAATTTTAGGTACTGGTAGGTTCCGCCAAACAGTTAAAAAAAGTTCAGGTTTGTGTACGAGAACAGTACACGGACCCGAACCCAGACCCGGACGCAATTCACTTGAATGGGGGGCATGAACATCTAGTGTTTGCCATGCCGTCATGTGCATGTCAGCACGGCAAACACTGCCTCTGATTGGCGGTAAAATCTTTACTGCTGGTCAGACAGTCACGGTTCACATGCTGTCAAATGACAGTGTGAGCCCGTAGCTGTGATCAGAGGTAAAAATTTTACCTCCAATCACTGGCGTCAGCTGATGGGACTACTGCTCCCATCAGCTGATGCCTGCTGCCACTATAACAGTCAGAGCAGGAGCAACTGATGGGGGTATTTATCAGCCTGTGCCTGCACTCGATATAGATAATTTTAAAATAAAAGGGGGTGTTCCCTTGTATGTTTGATAACCAGCCAGATAAAACTTACAGCTGAAGGGGAGGCTGCAACCTCTTTCTGTCAGTGTTAGCAAGGTTGGTTATCAAGAATAGAGGGGTCCCCACACTGTTTTTTAAAATTATTTAAATAAATAATTTTAAAAAAATTATGTGAGAACCACCCATTTTTGATAACCAACCTTGCTAAATCAGACAGCTGGGGGCTGGTATTCCTGGCTGGTAAGAGGCCATTGATATTGCCCCCTCTGCCTAGAAACAGCAGCCCACAGCCACCCAGAAATGGTACATCTATTAGATGCACCAATTCGGGCGCTTTGCCTGGCTCTTCCCACTTTCCATGTAGCGGTGGCAAGTGGGGTTCTTATTTGTGGGGTTGATGTCACCTTTTTATTTTCTGGTGACATCAAGCCTGCAACATTGTAATGGAGAGGTGTCTATAAGACACCTATCCATTACTAATTCTATAGTTATATTGTAAATAAACACATAGCCAGAATAAAGTACTTTAATTGAAAGTAAAACAGACTCCTTTAATGATTTTAAATTAATCCATACTCATGTCATAGCCCATTCCATTGAAGCCATCGTCTCCTGTAATAAAACAAAAATAAAAAACAACCATATCCTTCACTTGTCCATCATTCTGTTCCATGCCGCAATCTATGTCTGGGGATAAATAGTTGTCATCCTGGACCATGCCAAGATGAGACGGTCCAGGCTGAAAACTCCTAGGAGAATGAGCTGCTGCGAGTGCAGCATCAGTGACTAGTGGTAACATCATTGAGGTTACTGCCGGTCAATGAGGCTGCATTCCCAGTTGTGCCCCTGAACTGCGGTGACCTAGGTGAGATTCACACTTGCACACTGTGAAAGTTTCACGGTACAGCGCTGAGCTCAGAGAGTAAACCACAGTTCACTGTGAGAAATTTTTCTCAGTGAACTGCAGTGAACTCACAGCTGCACCGTGAGGCTTAAATCAGGATTAATAGGGTCCTTAATACATGCAGATACTAATCCATCATGCAACACCATCAGGAAGACATGTTATTTGCTCAAAATGTATTCTTCAGTAGGGCAACATCCCCAAACATACAGCCAACATTGCTGTAAGAACTATGTTCAGCATAAAGAATAACAGGAAGTCCAGATATTATTACTCATGATCATGGAGTATGTATGGATTACATAAGGATAAAGAAGTATTTGTTCAAGCTACCATCCACAGATGATCTGTGATTGGGTCTCAAAGATGTTTGGAGATGTTTTCTTTTGATTTCACTGTTGTTCATCCACTTCACATTTACTTCACTGATAAAAATAAACTATAAGCACTTTTATTTTTATAAAGCATTCTTGCTCTGCGTCATTTTTGCTACATATGCATACATTTTTTTACACAGTACTATGTTTCTTCCAACAAGTAATTTAATCCAGTTGCATTAGATTTTCAATTTAGAGAGAAGTCAGAATTTTCCTCATTGGTTTTCTTCAAATGAATGTGTAAGGAGGTGTCTGAGAACCTCGGTGCTCCCTCTCTCCTTCATACTGGTACCCTATGGTTCCCCTTGAATTTTGCACTGTTACTTATATGTACTGAAAAGTTTGCTATGTGTATTAATGTTATGTTCATGTGATGTGCTGTGTTTGCCTTGTTTCAATGTGCTACTCTTCTGCTGTGCCTGTGTTTGGCACAGGTTAAACTAGAGGCTGGCTCAGCAGCTTCCAAGCAGACAGGAAGTTCCTGTCTGCGGGTCAGAGCTCAGGCAAGAGTGCCTGAGTCAGGGTGTTTGTCCCTGTCTGGGACAGAAAGGACCCCGTCTGGGGCCTAGGTGTGTCCCCACTTGGGACTGAAGGAGCCCCTGTTTGGGGTATATGTGCTTCCCTGTCTGGGACAGAAGGAATCCTTGCGGGAAATATAGGCTGCCAGGAGTTGCGGGCAGTGAAACAGGCACCAGGTCTACGTAAGTGCCCCACCAAGGACTATAAGCATCCAGATACTGGCCAGGGAACTACCACTGCTGCTGCTGCTGATACTGTGGTGAATTTTACTGGGGAAAGTGCAGGAAGTTTTATCCAGTTTATTACATCTACTTTATCTACAATAAATTGTTTTCCCTGTTGGATTACAACTGTGTTTGGGTTGTGTTCCTGGAACAGTATTGCCAGTGCTGCCGTGACTGAAGAGAGAAGGTAAATCGCCTGGGGTTGCAGCTGTCTTGTCTGTTTTATGTGCAAGGGACTGGGGTGCATGTGGACTGTTGCTTTAAGTGGACTCATGTTATGATCCGGTGGTAGGATCTCAAAACTGACCTGATACATATAACCAGAATGTTAGGACAAGTTCTGGGGATGTGGAAGCTATACTGACCGCAATCCTGATCCTATCCAACACACTAAAGGCAGCCGTGGAGCGTTACCTAAAAACCTAGATGCCTCTTCACAGCCTGAGAAACTGACTGCCCCTAGAGAGAAAGCAAAGACCTCACTTGCCTCAGAGAAATAACCCCAAAGTTATAGACAGCCCCCCACAAATAATAACAGTGAGTTAAGGGGAAAATACAAAGGTAGAAATGAAACAGGTTTAGCAAATGAGGCCCGCTAACACTAGATAGACAGAAAATAGATAGGAATCTGTGCGGTCAGTAAAAAAACTATCAAAAATAAACCACGCAGAGAATACAAGAACCCCCACACTGACTCACGATGTGAGGGGCGCACTCTGCACCCCAGAACTAACCAGCAAGCAAAAAATCACATAAAAGCAAGCTGGACTGAACTCATCATATACTGAGAAACGTTTTCAAGGAAATAATGAGCAAAATGAACAAGCAAACTTAGCTTCTCCAGCAGGAGACTGGTCACAAGGAATATTCAGGAGAGCTCCGAATCAGGACTGAATACACCGACAGCAGGCAACAAATGAAGGTCCAGGTGAGTTAAATAGGCCCAGCATAGAAGGAAATTAAGCAGCTGAGCCCAGCCATATCGCTAAAGGCCACCAGAGGGAGCCCAAGAACAAACTCACACAGTACCACTCATGACCACAGGAGGGAGCCCGAGAACGGAATTCACAACAGACTCAGTCATGGCTGCCACCCCATGCCACCTTGTTACAAATGAATACAAGAATAGCGATATTATGCTGTTATCCTGATTACATCCTTCCCCTTTGGCTGCCACCCCTTGCTGTGTTCCATGATATGTTTCATTACTTGCCTGGCATACCTTATTGACATCATCATCCTTTATCTACATCCTAATTCAGATCTGCCATTTAGCCATTCACTTGCTCTCCGGTGTTTGTCTACACTCTTGGCTTTGTGGATTTCATTGTTTCTTGAATCACTTGATTGCTTGCCACTCAGCATAGCCCACTGTCCGGGTCCTCCAAGACATGCTATTATTCTCAGGAAAAGTGACCTAAGGATGGGTAAATCCACCTAACCAGGTGATCCTTAACAAATGAGAGGCAACTGTACTATAAGGATAGAAGTAACTTTATTTCATATACTACTCACATTAATTAAAAATATACATGACATGCAGATCTTAGCCCACGCGAACGTTTCACTAATTTGCAGGGAAATTAGAAGAGTTGAGTTTGTCAGAGTCCCATGGTGAGCAAGCAGTGGAACAGTAGTACAGTAAAACAGATTAATTGATAACAAATGTTAGTAATCTACATTAGTAGAAAATTCTAATTACTGAATCCTCAGCATCTCATCAATAAGCTGGGGTAAATGGTGCTGGAGACTGATGTAACAGGAGTATGTTGGGTAGCCATGGCAAACTGGATCATATAAGAGCAAAGGGAGATGGTGGGAGCATTATTGGATCCATGAGAGATGAGTAACATATAGAATAAAAAAGTTTATATTTATTTTCAGGATTTAGAGGATGTCAGTTAATGACACCCATTTAGGAAGTTGCATTCACTGCAAGACTAATTTTCAAATATCCAGTATGAAATGATGAGCCATTGGAAAGGAAGTCTCTCGTTCTGGAATCTCATATATTCCCCAGAGAAGAAAGTAGGCAAAAAAATACTAGAGGGACCTGGCATGTCTCAAGGACAACTCATTGATATCAATTAGAACTTTGCAATGCTTTGCTTGTAGTGGCTCTGAACAATTAATCACTGATTCTCCCACATGAAACAACTTCTCTCAGGGGCTCCCAGCAGTAGGATAGGCCGTTACCCGCTTATCTTGAGGGAATACTTCTAGCAAAATCAGAATTTCAAATTGGACAACCCATCTAAAGCTCTACATTTTAGTAGAATTGTTAATCTATAGTTGAAGATTGACTTTATCCTAAAAAAATGTCATTTAAAATTTTTGCCTAGAATTCTATTTCACAGAATTACATTTCTATTAAAGAAATGACAGTATGTCACCAAATAAAGAAGATATGGAAAAAAAGAAACATTTATTTCCCCATGGTTTAGTTCAGGTATAAGGGGTTTCTCCCCGTTCAACTTTCCCAACTAATTCATATTAAAAAGTAAAAATATCCTCCCCAGGTTAGCCGCTGATTTGCTGATCGTTGACAGGCTTTAGCAGTGATATCGCGAAAAGAGTGCCATCGTTGCTGGCGCCATCAATGAGCTCAGCAGCTGTGCTGATGTAGATGGCATGAGCTACCATGCCCAGTGGTTGGCTGCAGTTCTATTGGAGTGATAACACCGCAGCAGCCTCTAGACAATCACCGGAGCAACGCGGTGAGATGTATTATTAGACTCGGGAAGGGTAAGTGACAGTGAATTTCATTATGTATATAATAAGGGGATTATTATTTTGTTCAAAAGGTTAGAAAAGGAAAAGGGTTATCACATGTGCTGAAGGACACGTTGAGAGAGGGGCTGTGATCTGCAGGAAATATAAATGTAAAATTTAATTATTCAAAAGTATTCTGTAAAAGAGAATTTTCACCCTCAAAAATCAGCTTTACTTCAAATAAGCAAGTTTCAAAAATGTTAATAGGGCAGCACTAGGGATCTAAATAGATTCATTTATAGTCTCAGTTTTGGTTTCTAACATTCAGTAGAAAACAATGTCTTACTAGTTTTTAATTAGCCTTTTCGAATGATAAAATCTTTCTACCCATCAATTTGCCGACAACCAAAATGTAAACCCTTTCAGAATTCTAGTATTACTTCGGGACAACAATAGTCTCTTGGTAAGTCAAGTGGCAGCTAATTAGACCAAGTGTTTCTAAAGGAGCAGAGTCCATGTTACCTGAATTGTTGCGGATCATCACCTGCGGCACTCTCGCTGTCACATGCTAAATGGGAAACACTTGTTCAGATCCATGCAAGTTCACAGAAGCGTATCCGATGCATTCGTCTCACTAAAGCATTTGTCAATCAAACGGAGAGGAGAGCAGCTGTACACATCCCTGACCACCTACCACTGGAAGCAGTGTTTTCTTTTAGCCCTGAAGGAACATAGGAGATAAAAATCAGGGAAACGTAATACAGATACCTCTGAGATAAACAGATGTGTTTTTTACAATGTAAGATAAACTAGGGACCATTGCACCTGCTCGAGGCATCACCATCAGATCCTGATGTGCTCTTTTTATGCAGAAAGGCTTTTTTTTTTGCAGTTTGGCAGACTACACTTTAATTATGCTGTTTTGAAATGAGATGTCAGAATTGTAAATGGGAGAAAGAGCCAACTTGACCCCAGTTCCTACATTTTTTTAACTTGACCCTTGTTGAACTTTCATTGTTCAAAAAAAGGAAAAATAATACCAAAAAGGAAGCTTTCAAATGTAATTTGCCATTTGCAGCCTGTAAACTTGTTGCTACTGACATTCATTAGGAAAGAATCTGTATTAAAAGAAACCTGTTTTTGAATGATTTTGCTCAAACAATTTTTGAAAAATGTAACATTTGTTTTATGCTATAGAAGGGATATTTTCATTAAATAAGCATTCCCATCTTTATTTCTTTATTAAATGTGTATATAGATGCATGTAATGTAGTATGAAAGTATTAATACATTAAACTACAGCCACCTTCTCCGGTGTCCAGCACCATTCTGCTCCGCTTCTCTGTGACGTCACTACTCCGTAGACACTCTGGTTCACAACATGCTCTGCGTCTCGTGGAAGTGGCTTTTACAATGTGGAGGGTCAGGACAAGACTTCATAGCCTATCATAATGTAGACTTCCGGCTCACACATAGAGCAAGGCCAGATCATTAGAGCCAGCCTTCTTAGAACCAAAGGCCCTAAATGCTGACAACAGATTGGCTCTTCCAAATATTTTTACATGTCAACCACAGTCGATGTGGTTGGTCAAATCACTCTTTTAGTAAATCTACAAGCTAACCTCTGATGATCCCCCCTCTGTACACGAAAGAGTACAATTCACTGAATCGGCCAATTTTGGCAGATCTGAATGAACATCTGATGTATATGGAGGTCTTCTAGATCTCCTGGAGCAGATAATAAAGGAGATAAGCATCAGGAATGTCAATTGTATTTTCCATCATTCTCGTTTTCCAAGGAGATAAGCTGCTAGTAGAGGTGTCTCATAGCAGCTCTCTCTTGTTTCCACATAAAAAAACGCATGCTCGGCCAAGCTGAGCACACAGGTGTATAGAGGGGAATAGTAGAAATGGCTGGTGCAGAATCGGCATTCAGCTTTTAGACTTGTTTGTACCTTGTTAGAATATTGGAATAACTCCCAGTTCAGGACTCTAAAGATTATACATAACATTCTACATCAACAACAGATATATCATGAATAGTGATGAGTGAGTGTGCTCATTACTCGAGTTTTCCGAGCATGCTCGGGTGTTCTCCGAGTGTCTTGGGCGTGCTCGTAGATTATGTTTGTGTTGCCACAGCTGCATGATTGCGGCTACTAGACAGCCTGAATACATGTGGGGATTCCCTAACAAACAGGCAATCAAACGCAAATCATGCAGCTGCAGGGACACAGACATAATCTACGAGCACGCCCAAGATACTCGGAGAACACCCAAGCATGCTCGGAAATCTCGAGTAACAAGCACACTCATCACTAATAATTAATTAATTATAGTAATAATAGTAAAATAAAAGTAATACAGCATTGAAACATAATAATAGTTTAGGTACTGTAGATAGGCAAAAATTATAAAGAAAGATCATTAATAGCTTATTCTGAATTTCTTTTGACATTTATGTCGGAATTAGAATTAATTCCTATCATTTATATAGCACCATTATAACTTAAGAGTACAAAACTGGGGTGTTGGGCATGGTCAAATATTTGGCCTGATTCAAGTCTTGCTATTTCTCAATGAGAGAAAGCCTGGCCATTAGGAGAGTTAGTTAGCCTGCTTTGCTTTTTAGAGAATAATATCTATATTGATATTGCACTATGTGGACTAGCAAAACTGCTAATTAGGAATATCACAAGTTTGCAATTTAGGTGAAAAATTCCACTTATTTCTGTTGCCAATGATAAAAAAAAATGGAAATTGCTAAATACTGTATATAGGTAAGTTCTACCAGAATGAGATGACAGTGTACAGTAAAGGATAAAAAATAGGAAACTAACAATGGGTTTGCTATTGACATAGGCTAATATAGAGAATCAAGAAATGTAAATTACATTTTTAATGGCACTTGGTCTTTATACTCTAAAGAATAGACAATGAGTTTCCTATCTACCGTGGAACTTTCATATATAGATATATTCAATGGGCTGTCGCTGCTTTAAATTTAGAGCATTTTATAGCTGTGTGCAGTTCAGTGTTTGGTTCACTTGCTATAAATCTTTAGGCCACCTACCATCGAAATAAAAATACTGATCACACAACATTGCCATCCTTTCTATGCAAGTTACTGTAACTCAAGTCACTTTGGCAAATCCTTTGAACATTAGATTTATATGAATAACTGTAATCAGAGTGAAGGTTTCCCTGCAAATAGTATATTCTTGTGTAGCGTATGGAGACAGACTATTTCCTAATAAATCATGAGGGGAGCAGCAGGAGAGGCCGCTGTAGACCTGCTCAACAATGGTGTCTCAGTCCAAATGGCTTTTGAGTTTAATGAGTAGACTGAATGTGGATATTACACTTTTGACCTTGTGTTCGCTTTTATGTCACGCTCCTTATATGACTCCTACAAAAAGAAAACAATGTGTATCCATTTCCATTTTGTACGCAAGAGCACAACATGACAAATGAGATCTTATTATTGCCAGATTTTGAGAATTACGGATCATAAGATATATGGACTGCGCATGCATGCTTGTGATTTATGGAAGCGTAAAATATAGAATATACATGTAAATTGAATATTTCTCTTTAGCAGTAAGCTTAAAAGTATTACAATAGCATATCGAAGGCCGGGGCCGCCAGTAGGGCATTACTGCACTGACTGGCGTATGGGGCCCGGTGGGCAGAGAGGGTGGGCAGAGGGGGCCCGCATCGGGCCCCATCTCATCTGCCCATCAGGCCCGGCCCTAGGCCCCGAGATGCAGGTTCTATTGCCTTGTGGGCTCATCTGGGCCCACAAGGCAATAGTTAAAGCCGGCAGCCAATCGGAGGCTGGCAGCTGACGTCAGCGCACACGTCGCCGGCATATGACATCATTGTCATTCGCGAGTCCATGCTGAAATGCCTGGGATGGACGTCGGCGCTGGACACGGCCAGGTAAGGAGAAAGGTGTTTTTTAATTTTTACTGAATGCGGCAAGCCCGGGGCAGATTGGAGACACGGGAGCAGAATGTGAGACATGGGGGCTTGATGGAGATACAGAGGGCAGCAGGAATGTAGACACAGGGGGCAGGAATGGAAAACACAGGGGACAGGAATGGAAAACACAGGGGGCAGGAATGGAAACAACACAGGGGGCAGGAATGAAAACAACACAGGGGGCAGGAATGGAAACAACACAGGGGGCAGAATGTGAGACATGGGGAAGAATGTGAGACACAGGGCAGAATGTGAGACACGGGGCAGAATGTGAGACAAAGGGGGCAAAATGTGAGACACGGGGCAGAATGTGAGACAAGGGGCAGAATATGAGACACAGGGCAGAATGTGAGACACAGGGGGCAGAATGTGAGACACAGGGAGCAGGATGTGAGACAGGGAGGCAGGATGTGAGACACGGGGCAGGATGTGAGACACAGGGGGGTAGAATGTGAGACACGAGGGTAGAATGTGAGACACAAGGTAGAATGTGAGACAAGGGGGGGCAGGATGTGAGACACAGGTTGGCAGAATGTGAGACACAGGGGGGCAGAATGTGAGTCACAGGGGGAAGAATGTTAGACACAGGGGGCAGGATGTGAGACACAGGGGGTAAGAATGTTAGTCACAGGGGGCGGGATGTGAAACACAGGTGGGCAGGATGTGAGACATGGTGCAGAATGTGAGACACGGGGGGAGAATGTGAGACACGGGGCTGAATGTGAGACACGGGGCAGAATGTGAGACAAAGGGGGGCAGGATGTGAGACACAGGGGGGGCACAAAGGGAGACACAGGGGGCAAAATGTGAGACACAGAAGGGCAGGATGGGAGACACAGGGCAGGATGGAGACAGATGGGGCAGGATGGAGACAGATGGGGCAGGATCATGGTGCAGGATGGATACGATGGAGACAGATGGGACGGTAGGATCATGGGACAGATGGGTCAGGATCATGAGACAGATGGGGCAGGATCATGGGGACAGATGGGGCAGGATCATGGGGACAGATGAAGCAGGATCATGGGGACAGATGGGGCAGGCTCATGGGGACAGATGGGGCAGGATCATGGGGACAGATGGGGCAGGATCATGGGGACAGATGGGGCAGGATCATGGGACAGATGGGGCAGGATAGTGAGATCATACAGTGGCAGAATGGATACTCATGAGGACAGAATGAGAAAACATATGGCTGGAGCCAGGAATGAGATACATGGGGCCAGGATGGGGGATATTATTACTGCAGTGATGTATTTATTTTATTTTTTGAGGATACTGTTTTAAATGGGGGGGCAGTCCTGTTATTGTGCACTATGTTAAGTAAAATTAAGTAATTAAAGGGAAGGTGCCATAAAAAAAAAATTTTTTACAGCAATTGTAAAAATGTAAAGAATTAATGTTTACATTTTCTTAAAAAATATTTTCATTTGTTTATAATTTAGTAAAATATGAAAAATAATTTGAAAAGTTTTGGAATTTCCACTTTTAAACACTAGGGGGAGCAGCTGCTGAAATTTCAGAAAAACCTAGTGTACAACTAGCTCACATTACTGCACTGCAGTAATTATGGGCGGAGTCTGCTGACGTGTGTGTGATGTCACTCCTCTCCTTCCATGTGTTTGCTAAGGGATAAGAGGATGATATTCAGGAACCCAGTGAGCAGCCATTTTGTCAGTGACTGCAGAGTAAGGCTGCCGTCACACTAGCAGTATTTGGTCAGTATTTTACCTCAGTATCTGTAAGCCAAAACCAGGAGTGAGCAATTAGAGGAAAAGTATAATAGAAACATATGCACCACTTCTGCATTTATCACCCACTCCAGGTTTTGGCTTACAAATACTGAGGTAAAATACTGACCAAATACTGATGCTGACTGAATGTGTGACCGCAGCCTTATACTGACAAGTAGACAGTCACCAAGGATGGCAGGCAGCAAGGATTCTGGGAGATATGTGGTGGAGGGAGCAGGGTGACAGCAGCACAGAGTATTTCAGGAGAGCAGTGTGCTGGTCTATGGGGGGCACCCTGTTCAGTGCGCGGAGCAGCCAGGGATTGTACATAGAACGCTGTCTTTTATACACATGGATGGACCGTCTGCTCTACAGAAATCCAGGAAACATTTCTGTGGATTGATGGCCTGTTCTGATCCAGACTCTGCATGCAAAGACCCCAATCCCCTCCTCACATCCTGTCTTCTCCATCCTGTCCTGGCGATGTGTGAAAGTGAGACGACAGGAGCAGTCCGGGGTGACGCTGGGGGAAATGTAGCCATAGAGTAATGATAAAAATGAGACCCCTCTCTTCAGCTGCCTCACCAGCCCTGACTGCACCTAACTGGAGGTCATGCTGCCCCCTCTATTACCCCAGACCCGCGTGCAGGTGCTCAGCCAGAACCACCGTAGAATGGGTCCACTTTCTGAAGATAATACTGCCATAGTGTTCTCACATAATACCGCTATATAGATCACACATAATACCGCCATATACATCACACACAATACTATCAAATAAATCACACAATACTGTCATACAGTTCTCACATACCACCATATAGATCACACATAATACCGCCATATAATTCTCACCTAGTACTTCCACATAGATCACACATAATCCCACAATATAGTTCTCATATGCCACCGTCATATAGTTTTTACATCATTCCACAACACTGATCAAACATAATATTGCCATATAGATCACATATAATACCGTCACATAGATCACACAATACTTGGTGGCATAATGTGCGATATTATATATATATTATAATATCCCGGCATAATGTGTGGTCTTTATGGGAGTATTATGTGATTATATATCGGCATTATACGTGATCCATATGGTATTGTGCTGCTCTAGGGAGGTGAGAGACGTATGGTGGAAGGAGCAGGGTGACAGGAGCACAGTATTTCAGAAGAGCAGTGTACTGGTCTGTGGGTGGGAGGGTGTGCTCACTCACACGCCCGCAACTGTATACTTATAGCCTTTACTGGCTATTAAAATGGGGGACAGCCCCCCAAAAAAGACGTGGGGCCCCCTATAATTAATAACCATGAAATATTATGCAGACAGCTGCGGGCTGACATTAATAGCCTAGGAAGGGGCCATGGATACTGTCCCACCAGGCTAAAAACATCAGCTCTCAGCCGCCTTTTACATGCGCCTTTTCTGGCGCTTTGCCTGGCAATTTCCACTTGCCCTGTAGCGGTAGCAAGTGGGGTTCATATTTGTGGGGTTAATGTCACCTTCATATTGTCCGGTGACATCAAGCCCACGGCTTAGTAATGGAGAGGCGTCTATAAGGCACCCATCCATTACTAATCCTATAGTTGTATTGTAAATAAAGACTCGGCCAGAATAAAGTCCTTTATTAATCTTTTTTAAACCATACCGAACGCATAATCCTCGACTCCCTCATCTCCCACAACAAAAATAATAAACCACAATGGGAAAAGACACGCAGGGGGGAGAGTGCATAGGAGAGGATTAGATACTGACTGCTGAGCCGTGTATCTAATCCTGGCCTGTGTGATACCGACAGCTGAGCCATGTATCTAATCCTGTCCTGTGTGATACCAACTGCTGAGCCGTGTATCTAATCCTGTCCTGTGTGATACCGACTGCTGAGCCGTGTATCTAATCCTGTCCTGTGTGATACTGACTGCTGAGGACACAGTACACGGGACAGGATTAGCTACCCAGGACTAGATTAGCTACACAGGACAGAGGTAGCAGTGGTATACAGAGGCAGGCAGTGGTATACACAGGACAGAGGTAGCAGTGGTATACAGAGGCAGGCAGTGGTATACAGAGGCAGGCAGGCAGTGGTATACAGAGGCAGGCAGGCAGTGGTATACAGAGGCAGGCAGGGGTATACAGAGGCAGGCAGGGGTATACAGAGGCAGGCAGGCAGTGGTATACAGAGGCAGGCAGGCAGTGGTATACAGAGGCAGGCAGGCAGTGGTATACAGAGGCAGGCAGGCAGTGGTATACAGAGGCAGGCAGGCAGTGGTATACAGAGGCAGGCAGGCAGTGGTATACAGAGGCAGGCAGGCAATGGTATACAGAGGCAGGCAGGCAGTGGTATACAGAGGCAGGCAGCAGTGGTATACAGAGGCAGGCAGTGGTATACAGAGGCAGGCAGGCAGGGGTATACAGAGGCAGGCAGGCAGTGGTATACAGAGGCAGGCAGCACTGGTATACAGAGGCAGGCAGGCAGTGGTATACAGAGGCAGTGGTATACAGAGGCAGGCAGGGGTATACAGAGGCAGGCAGGCAGGGGTATACAGAGGCAGGCAGGGGTATACAGAGGCAGGCAGGCAGTGGTATACAGAGGCAGGCAGGCAGTGGTATACAGAGGCAGGCAGGCAATGGTATACAGAGGCAGGCAGGCAGTGGTATACAGAGGCAGGCAGGCAGTGGTATACAGAGGCAGGCAGGCAGTAGTATACAGAGGCAGGCAGGCAGTGGTATACAGAGGCAGGCAGTGGTATACAGAGGCAGGCAGGCAGTGGTATATAGGGGCAGGCAGGCAGTGGTATACGGAGGCAGGCAGTGGTATACAGAGGCAGGCAGGCAGTGGTATACGGAGGCAGGCAGTGGTTTACAGAGGCAGGCAGGCAGTGGTATATAGGGGCAGGCAGGCAGTGGTATATAGGGGCAGGCAGTGCTAGGTGATATATAGGGGCTGGTAGCAGTGGTAGATGCATAAGAAAATAAAAACCCTGTACTTACCTTCCATCCTCTCTCAGGAAATGCTGAGTCATGTTCAGGGCAGAGCAGTGCGACGATCTCCCTGCTCTGCTCTGAACAGGTCGGCAGTGAGCAGTGATTGCAGCCTGTACTGTAATACTAAGTACAGGCTGCAATCACAGCTCCTTGCTGCAGATACTCACCTCGGACCCTCGCTTCCCAGCAGCAGCTTCTGCCATCGCACGCACTGAGCTGTGTGTGCGATGGCAGAGGGAAAAACAAAATGGCCGCGATCTCCTCTCACAGCTGTGATGCGGCAGCTCAGTGAGCGTGCCCAAGTCACAGCTGAGAGGCAGGAGGAGCGGCCTCAATGAAAGAGATGCGGTCGGGGCCCGACTGCAGTCTCCTATGTCCATGGCTGCCGTAAGTGAGGTGTGCAAGTGTCGTGCCCAGACACTTACACCCACACTAATGAAAATGGCGGCCTCCAGTGGTGAAAGTAAAAGTGAATAAATAAAAAAGTATGAAAGAGGTACATTTACTTTTGTATTGAAAATAATTGATTATATAATCAATAATTATTAATACAAAAACTAAAATCACGGCACCCTCCCTTTAAGTAAAGTTAAGTAATGTGTTCTGCAAGCGGATCTGTAGATAATTGTGTTATTTTCTGCAGAGACGACTCCTGGCTGAAAGACGTGCTGGTCTGTGCTGGATTAAGATGAAAAGCGAAGCTGAATTTTTATAAAATTTGAGTCGAATTCAGTCCAGTCTTAATCAATTTACTTATCTCTCAAAGATAAATAAACCAAAGTTACTAAAGTCAAAGTGGGTGATCAAAATGTTTCCCAATTTATTTGCATTGTGCATTGTCATATAAAAAATAAAATCCATAAGACATCTCCAGAAAAGTGAAACTCCTTGGAAAGCAGGACTTCATATTAAACATATGAGGAAGTGAGATAAACAAATTAAAACATAGGAAAAGCTAACAATTCAAGCTGCTTTTGAGGCAGGTACTCCCTGCGGTATACAGGTAATTAAAGGGAACCTGTCACACCCCCAAGGCATTTGTAACTAAAAGAGCCATCTTGTGCAGCACTTATGCTGCATTCTGACAAGGTGGCTCTTTTATTTATTGTTCATTGCACTGCAAAAATAATCACTTTTGAATTTGGTGCCTCATACCTGTGAAATCACCAGGGAGGCAGGTCTTTCCCCCCTCATCCGAGATTCAGCAGGTTCACGCAGGCGCAGTAAACAAGACATCAAGTGATGTCAGTTGTCGGGCAGTGTAAACTGCGCATGCCCAAGGCAGAATATGACCGCGCAGGCGCCTGGACAACTGAATAATGCCAAGGAGGTGGTGCCCTTCTTGCAGAGTGACGGCTGGGAGGCGTTTGGATGAGGGGGGAAAGACCTACCTCCCTGACATTAGTGCTGCACAAGATGGCTCTTTTAGTTACAAACGTCTGGGTGGGGTGACAGGTTCCCTTTAAGCAAGAAAGGTCTTTTCAAGGAACCAGATACCAAAAGGAGATTAGTTTACTATGGGAGAAGAAGTGTGCTTTTGCAGGAACAGGGTTTCCTTTCTTACAGCACAGATTGAAGACAGTTTGGCTCAGGGATCCAGATAGGAATATTAGGGTTTGTATCAAACCAATATTTATAGGATATAGATTTTTGGCATCATAGCGAAGGAACAAGCAAAACGCATTCACTAAAAACAACGCCATGAGGCCAATAGAACACCATCAGGTCCATAGGTGATGAAAACCAGGTCCTATTTGGTATCTATGAAAGGATAAAATCAAGATAAAAAATAAGACATCAATATCAAACCCCTGAGATCTTCAGAGGCAAAGACATCTTGTAAGTTGGGGATTTCATAAAATTCTAACAGACCCAGCACATCCCACAATCCGCTCTACAACAGCTCATCAAGGGAACGTCATACTTTAGAGCTAATAAAAAACAGAAACTGGGTTTGCGTCTTTGTCAGTTCTTGGCAGGTGCAGCTTGCTGTAGGTTCTGTCCATTTTCCTGGAGTCCCTCTCTCCACTAAACTTCTGGGACCAATGTTTAGTAATTTTCTTTTATCCATTTTTATTTTATGTAATTGTATATATCATATTGTTTTGTTCCCATTCTGTATATTTTTATAAACACTGCTGATTTTTCTGGATTAAATATAAAATTTAATATCTCTCTGTTCCTCTTGCTCTGTAAACCACACACCTGAAGTCATACACTATCTGTAAAGAGTGTCCAATCATCCTGTATAAATGATTAGAGGTGTCAGCTAGTGGTTTTTTGTTATTGTGGAGCTGGCAATGACCGTATGTGGTGTATATACATATATTCCATGCACTGGAATCAGAGGTGTATATACCACACGTTCACTGTGGGTTCCCCAATCACCGTCCTAGAAGAGGAAGCAGCCGCTGTCTCATCCATCACTCGTCAGACAATTACATAATTGTCCTGACAATTGGAGGCAGCGGTGGGATCTGGGTGACTTCTCCGATGTAATTTGCGACAAAGTAGTAAGAGTGGGGGGATCTGCGTGACCCTTCCCTCATGTATCCATGACATGCATCTAACAGTTTTTCTGAAGTACCTCGCTCTTCTACCCAGTTTGGAACTGATTGGGAGAGACTCTGCTACAGGAAGGACAACCATGCAGGCAACTATCTGACACCAGGCAGGAACAATGCAAATTGTCCTATTGTTGTCCCATTGGCAGCCCGATGTACTGTATAATAAAAAAATACACATTGTCAGATCAGACTGCAGAAAAAAGAGCTGCCCAACTCCTTTAAGTTCTAGTCCTTATGTCAGTTGAACTTCCTACAAATACTGAACATATCTGACTGCCAATGTATGAGAAGCAACTTTGGATATTTTGTACCAAGGCCTATAAGGGCTTGTGCAGATGACTGTAAAAATCTGGAGTGCATTCCATCATTTAGTTGAGTTGATAAAATTGCTGTTTTATCTGCAGCAGATCTAGCAGTGCTCTGAGTGCTGGGCCTTGTATAACCCCGACCACACCACTGATTAGCAGCTTTCTGTGTACACAGTGCATAGACAAAATGCTGCTAATAAGTGGTGGGGGTGTGGTTACACGGAGCAGGAAAACTACATGTCAGGAGACAACAGGTCATTCAGTGATAATCTCCTGCTGATGAAACATTGAACATATTGAAACTACAACACTCAGCCCAGTGAGTGACACATCACTGGAATCACAATTTCTGGGCAAGCTTCAAACTTATTTTAGAAACTGTTCTCTATGGTTAAAAACAATTTGGTTTGTACGTAACCCTCTCACAGAGTGAGGAAAACATGATCAGGACTGTACAGCTGAGAGAGAGGCCAGACCCCTTCACTTACTCTTCCCCAAGATGCCACAACAGAGTGTCAAGCACAGGACAGACAAGTAAGGTAGACGGGACGTGGAATGCAATGGCTGGCAGATAGTGGGCAACATTAGGATAAAAGAACTACGGTATGTAATAATTATTTTGCTGATTATTTTTTTGCTGGAAAACCCCTTTAACTTGTTAATAGTGTTGAGCGATACCGTCCGATATTTGAAAGTATCGGTATTGGATTGGATCGGCCGATATCCAAAAAATATCGGATATCGCCGATACCGATACCCGATACCAATACAAGTCAATGGGACACAAATATTGGAAGGTATCCTGGATGGTTCCCAGGGTCTGAAGGAGAGAAAACTCTCCTTCAGGCCCTGGGATCCATGTTCATGTAAAAAATAAAGAATAAAAATAAAAAATATGGATATACTCACCCCTCCGGCGGACCCTGGATCTTAGCGGTGTAACCGGCAGCCTCCGTTCCTAAGAATGCAGTGAGTGAAGGACCTTCGATGACATCGCGGTCACGTGAGCGGTCACATGAGCGGTCACGCGACCAATCACAAGACCGCGACGTCATCGCAGGTCCTGTACACTCACTGCATTCTTAGGAAAGGAGGCTGCCGGTTACACCGCTAAGGTCCAGGGTCCGCCGGAGGGGTGAGTATATCCATATTTTTTATTTTTATTCTTTATTTTTTACATGAATATGGATCCCAGGGCCTGAAGGAGAGTCTCCTCTCCTCCAGACCCTGGGAACCATACACTGGGAACTTCCGATTCTGATTTCCGATATCACAAAAATATCGGAACTCGGTATCGGAATTCCGATACAGCGAATATCGGCCGATACCCGATATTTGCAGTATCGGAATGCTCAACACTACTTGTTAATAAATACTTATGTTCATTCTCGATACTAAGACACAAAATCAAAAGAAGGTGTCCAGTTAGGCGTCTAAAGATGGCAAAACTCATATACTCAATGTGATGTCCACCAGAAATAGGTAACTGTTCCCTATCAGTATTTTGTGCCACCTGCTGAGTTTTCTATTTATTTTTGTACAAATTAATGTTATATTTTAGAAATATCTACTTCTTTTGCAGTTTATTGAAGGCGGCAGTTTCCGTTTAACTGGAAAACAGCAATTAATCACCAATTACAGAATGTTAACCGCTATTGTTAGATATGCAAATAACATTGTCTGAGAACAAAATCTAAATGGACCATTGTCTGTAGTTTTTCATGGGTTATGCATACATTACTTGTTTCTATAGTGGGACTTAGAGCTTCTCTGCCCGTATATTTCGTTTTATGAAGGGGTCTCATGTGCACACTCAATAGGGTCATCACATCACAGGATTAAAACTGGGTCGTTTCCATATCCATAAAACTTTTCTCTCATAAATCTGCATAAAAGCTACCCAAATTGTGTTATGCAAATGAAAGAGCATTGTGAAAAGAAAGCTGCCTTAAGAAATAAAAGAGTGATAGTTGATGGATTTTTGCATACATTAAGCTCTGGCGGTACCTGCCAGCAAGTATTTCAGAATGCTTAAACTTATATATTATTTAACAATCTTAAAATTTCTAGCATCAAATCATCCTGACAATAATGCTATGTTCAAATGCCATCTTACTGTTGTGGGTCTTCTGAAGAAGAAGTTTGCCAACTTCGAAACGCATTGAGAATGAAACCACATAGACACTCTGATACCGCATATTGGATCTCTATTGTGGATACAAAACCGGCAGAGAAGGTCACCCACATTTTACCACTATTCGAATATCACGTTGGACCTTCCATCCTGTTGGTGGTGCTGCAGCTGGACCATCTTTTCTCCAAAGCTTAAACTTGTATTGTGGGTTATACAACTTCACAATTTTTTCAATATATTACTGTGTTATCGGATAAGACCCTATTTCACTTGAATTGAATTGTCCCCCCAGTCTCTTCATCATTATTTCTTAACAGTTACAATCCATGTATACAAGGTAACATGTTATTTTTACCTTCTTACAACCTGAGGTTTGTCTAGAGCCACAATGCAGCCATATATAAGAGACATTGAGGAGAACCACCTTCTTCTGAGCTTTCTATCGATAAAGAACCTAGTAGAGCTACACAAAGATGTCTTTCTGATAGAAGATATCAAGGTAAAAATATTCTCAGAGTATGCAAAACACATTTTATGCAATAGATATTATTAAAATGGTGGTCTGGGGCAGAGGTTAGCAATATAAAATTGGTGGGGGTCCAACAGCTAGCACCTTGATGATCAGCTGATACCTGGTGCCATGAAGAGTGGCAGTGCATAATGTATGGCATTGGAACACCACAGCTCCTGTGTAGTGGCCATTGATAGGAATCAGTGCTGCTTTGCAGCTCAGCTTAGTGGACTTTCTATCCAAGCCATTTACAGCATATTCACAGGAGCTTTAGGTAGCTTGACATCCCTTAACAGAGAAGGCTGCTTATAATTGTGGCCACCTCACCAGTGACGTCTAGGAATATTTTAGTGGCCAAGAATCAGCAAACCCAAAGTCATGCACATCTCACAGTTCAGTGGGACACATTGTGCAGGATGTTTTATAGTCTTCAGCCACAACCAATATTAATGGCATGGGCCTTTGTGAAGAATTGAATTTAAATACTGTTGACTTCACAATAGTTGTGTGACAGGTGTGTTTTTAGCACTTGAGAAGAGAGTTGTTAAATGAATGCTCTGCTTACCTGTAATTAGCAACGTAAAATGAAATAATAGAGCTCAGTTCAGTGTTTAGATATCCATGGCTGGTTACGACAATTAGATAACTAGTAGGCAACACAAATTATCACAGAAGTATTATTTTAAGACACAAGAGCACACATCAATATGTAATGCAGGAAAGTATAAGACTCCAGACAAACCATGTTGCTAAGTGAAGCTGGTGTTTGAGCAAAAAGGTAAAACTGGTCATACACATTAGCTCTTGACCGAATGATTCTATCCCGACTCCCCCATATATAGGAGCTCACTCGCTCAACCAAGTGCTTTTTCTATGAGAGAGCCACTGCGAGACTCCCCTCCTTTGGCAGAGGTTTATCTTTGCAATGGTTAATTGATCAGCCATTGAAGTTTAAAAAGCCAGGGCCTTCTCTTCCACAATATCATATGTCGGGGGAGTGTCTGAAGCTTCTCATACGCATTAGATAGTTGGCTGAATTCGCTGAATTCACCAACCTTTATATAACACGTATGGGGGCCTCAACGCTATAAAATAACTGAGTGGGTGTTAGGGGTCGAGTTCCTGCCTCTGCACAGGGGGAATCTCGGGCCATCTCCGCTGCGGTCTCCCATTCTTCTCCGGCCGCAGTGGAACCTGCTCAGCGGGGACGTTGATCCCAGCATCTCGCTCAGTCTGACTCTGTACAAAGGGTTACTGCTGCATTTCCTGCTTCTGCCATTGAAGTCAGTGCTGGGCAGCGGCGAGCAGACGCTTCTGGGACTAAGTCCTGCTTTTCACGTTCTGAGCATGCCCAGAGTAAGATCTCTCAGTGGAGATCGAGGGTCACATGATCACATACTGCAGCTAGGTCATTGGTCCTTCTTTGAAGGTCCTTGTAGGTGCTAGGACTAAGTCCTGCTTTGCACTCTGAGCATGCCCAGGGCAAGATCTCTCAGTGGAGATCTGGGGTCACATGCTCAGGTACTGCAGCAACTCCATTGGTCCTTCTCTGAAGGTCCTAAACGTGCTGCAACTATTTAAGGCTCGCATGGCCGCACGGCCATGCGCTAGTATTGTCTTTTGTAAACGTGTGTGTGTTGTGAGTGAAAGTCGTTCTTTAAAATCCCCTCCCTATTGTATGACTGCTCGCGGAAGGTGGATGATTGCTATCTAGCGCCCAACTTAGCCATCAGCACGTTACACACATTACAGCGTCTAATTGCTGTGACCGCCAGTGCAGCGTCGTGCGCTTTCTCTGCGCTTTCCTGACCCAAGCCTGGGTGGTTAGTGGTGTACGCCAGTGCGTCACCGCATGCACTCTCGTGCTTCTTAAATAATATTATTTCTGTCTCTCTGACACCCCAGTAGCGGTGTCGAGTGCATGAGGTCTTTATGAACTCAAATCCTGAGTCTTGGGATTGAGTTCTGAGACTCCTTGCTTGCGCTCTTGGTGCGGTACCGTGGCCCTGTGACGCAACAGGGTTTGCTTCCTTCACACAGGGTGAAGTTAACGCATGTGTGTACTAATATTGTACCGCCATATCGTCCGTCTCTACCAGCAGCAGGGTTTTCACCTGCACGGTGGACCTCGGACTGCGAACGCACCTAATACCATTACATCTTAATCTTGGTGTGTTCTGCCAGTCCTAACAGTGGGTCAGGAGGATTTTTTTGGCTTAAGGAGCTAACTTTTGTGGGCATGTCCTCTACGTTTAAGCTATTTTTCTTTATGGCTAATTAATGGAGGTCCTACATAGGAGACGACCCTGTATAAAACTCAGAATGTCCTAATAGAGTATTTGAAAACATTGTTTCTGGAAATCCTAGTCCTAAAATTAAGCTGAAGGTGGTATCTACAGTTCTCTGGTTAGATTTCATTGCCACCAGTCTTAGCAAGTGTCCTATGATGGTACAAGATGAAAATTATGGGGTTGATTCGTCTATGCTTTTTTGCCACTTTTCTGATGTAAAATGAATAAATAACAATGGAGTTGTGCAAAATTTTTGTGACTTTGATGCTTTGTTTTTGAAAAGACTCCATCAAAAAGGGCAGAGCTGAGGAGGGGCCAAGGTGGGATGGGCAAAGCTATGACCGCCTATCAAATTCAGCAAGTGTTTCAAGTATTTTTTACTTTAGGTCTCGGACTGGAGTAGCATTTTTGGAGAGGAGAAAGTAAGCATACACTACTGAGAAGTTGTGCCAGATTCATTTGGTGGTGTGCGCCACTTAATGAATTTAGCACATAATTCTCCAGTGAGCCAGTCTCAATGAATCAGCTCCAATGTGTAAAGCCATTATTCAAATCAACCCTCCAATTAAAATGTTTGGTTTTGCTGTCAATGGCACATGTACAGTAATAGTCAGCATATCTGCTCATGAACCCTATTGCTTCATTCCAAAATGGCATATGGTATCAGATTTTGATATACAGAGTAATATTAAAAAATGTAAGACATTTCTTTCTTGTATTTAAGAAATGTTTTTCTCTTCGCTTTCCTCAAATGAATGACTAATGGAGCATCAATGATATCATCACATACAAACAGTCTGTGTTTTCCTGCTAATCCATCGGAAGAGATGGGAATGGGGTAGGTTTCAAACTTCTTAATATGACTCAACATAAGGAATTCTGAAAACGGAACCAGAACTCACAATCAGCATTAATAAGTGTATCAAGTATGTTGACTATACAGTTTCTATGTAAGGTCCCATTTTCAATTTGACACATTTTCAACTAGTGTAAAAAATACGTGCGCAAAAAATAGCAATGGTCTTTTTCAAATTAATTTCACAAAATATGTTTCAATTACCAGTAATAATTAGAGAGAAGCGTTATCTTTGGACTCCCAAGCCTTCTTGACCCATTTCTGCCTAGAGTTCAGTGGAAATTCTCTTAAAAACCTAAGCATTCATAAACATTGTCTCCCCTATTAAAACATTTGTGAAATTGTCCTATAACATCCAGGGGCATAAACCATAACAAAAATGAAATAAAAATACTTAAAAGATTCACATGGTACACATAATTGCATCTAATAAGCATATGTGTGCATAGTTACATTAGAATGTAAAACATGAAAAATCCAAAAATCCATGCGGAGAAATTATAATATTTTTTATAAATTAAGTTTTATCCTATTTTTTTTAATTAGAATATAGAATTTTGAGGAACCGTATAAGATATTTGTTTATTAACTTATAGGTTTATTTTTCTATTTGAAAGCTGCATCTTTTTTATCTGTCAGTCATCATAGCAAAGTAAATATAGCTCATGCCTAAGACCATATCCCTGACATTATCTGCATTAAAAAGTGAGATGTTTGTCCATATCAAGTAAAATGATTAAAAGCTTATTAGAGTCGTTCATAGCAGTATGATTTTCCCGACGTTTCAGAAAGACCCCTAGTCTGTCCTTTCAAGCCATTGTAAAGGAAGCAATTCAAATCTCCTTTTGTCAGCATGAATGACCACTCTTAAAGCTCTTTTATGCCAACATATTCCCTACGGGCATATGCCCTTTAGCTCTATTACTGATTTACCCAAGTATTCATCCTCTACCTTCTGCTTTTTTTTTTTGACAAACTGAAGTTCCAAATGACACGAGCCTTTGGCTTCTTCTTTGCTCACTGAAATGTACAGACCTAAATGGGACTGTGGATATCTCACACACTTTCTATTTCTGGAAGGAAGACTTTTAAGATTGATTTTAATTTCTTTTGCTACCTATATGGGTAGTATTTGTTGACAAAAATTACTAAGAAAAGCTAATTCTACTCTAAGTATCGGCAACTAATTGTAATAGGAAGAAAATAAGGGGAAAAAGAAAACTAGACCCTAGATACATGCAAATTGAAAGTGCTGTAAAACAATGAAAATATCTTAAATTGACTGACTGTCAGGCATATTTCATAAGTCCTGGTGTTTCCTGTACAGGAAAAACCAGTGCTGGTGAGATCTGTGGTCCTTTTCTGTGTGCCATCCCTATGTACGTATGCGACATCCGTGTGACATCCAAGTATCCGTTTGCTGTCCATGTGTCCTTGTGTCCAGGTATGGACTGGGGCTGAAATTCAGCTCCGTCATTTGAAAACACACAGGCCCATGCTGTCCCCATCTCAAGCCTGGATGGAGGAAGGCTAGATTTACTACAAGACCAATATATCTATTGATACCCATGGCTGGAGTAAGTGACGGAGTCAGCGAATTTGTGCTCAGTCACAACTCTTAACAGTATGGGTATCAGAGAATACTGATTCTGTTAAAAACATAGCAGACAAGGCAGCCCATGACCAGACAGGCCCTTCTGGCATTTGCCAGAATTGCCAGATGGCCAGTCCAGCCCTGCTTGTATCTGTGTGTCACATCCGTGTGGTATCCATGTGCTGTCTCTGTGTCATCAGCATAACATGTACAGGCACCTGGGAAAAGCAGTATAGTTAACTGTTCCCACGCACTGGCGCTGAACGCAGCTTTCATTATTGTTGCCAAGCATCCCTGAGTTTTGCGCCACCAGGTGACAATAATCGGAGTTGTATTCAGAACCCACTGTGTACCTCCTGTGAAAAATTAAGAATTAAATTTCAACAATTTCATGGGCTCCAAATAATTTTCATAACCAGCAGAGGGAAAGCCCACGCCTGGAGGCTGATGTTAATAATTGTCAGGAACACCGCATTGCACTTGCTAACTGAGCCAGTGCACATGTTCTGAGTAAGCAAACTGTGCCCAAAGATACTTGTGGAGCAGGGCAGCAGCAATGAAAATGTGCTACAGACAAACAGGACCTGAAGCACGTGACTTCTGGGGGCGTGGCCTAACTCAGGAGAGCTAGGAGGTGAAGGAAAACTCCGTCCAGATTGATCCTAAACCTACAGTGCTGTGCAAATTAATTGGGACAAAGCATTTTTTAAGTAAAATTGTACGTTGGTTACCAGTCAGTGATTCAAAACAGTTTTAATATATAATAAATCAATCTTGGTCAACTAGCCAGTGGAAAAAGGTAATTTTCTGAATTAGTATGTAACAGTAAATTATAACATTTTATTATTAAATATTCAAAAATATGTGTTTTTTTGCTTTGTCTCAATTAATTTGCACAGCACTGTACCTTTACCCACAAGCTAGGCAAACCAAGACAATAATCTGGGAAAAGGGACAATATCCCAAAAGGTTTCCTGGCTGTTAATAACAGCTCACATCTGTTTTCTTAGCCTTTACTGGTTAATTTATAGGTGACCCAAGTAAAAAATGACATAGGGTTCCCCTGTAAATTCAAACCAAGAAAAGCTAAACTGACAGTTGTGGGTTGACATCAATAGCCTGGGAAAGTGCCAGAGATTTGCCCCCCTCCCAGGCTATCAACACCAGCTCTCAGCCACCCCTGAAATGGGGAATCCATAACATGCTCCAAATCTGGCTCTCGCTGTTCCCACTTGCCCTGTGTTAGGTGTTGAGTTCCTGCCACTGCAAAGGAGGAATCTCGAACCATGTCCGCTGTGGTCTCCCATTCTTCTCCAGCTGCAGTGGAGCCTGCTCAGTGGAGATGTTGGCCCCAGCACCTGGCTCGGACAGATACTGCACATTTGGTTACTGCTGCCCTTCCAGGTTCAGCCATTGTAACCAGTACTGTCTGGCGGCGAGCAGGCGCTTCCTGGACTAAGTCCTGCTTTTCTCCTTCTGAGCATGCCCAAGGGAAAACCTCTCATTGGAAGTTGGGGGTCACATGCTCAGGTCCTGTAGCAGCTCCTATTGGTCCACTAGGAAGGTCCTGAAGAGCTACAACTATAAAAGTTTCACATGGCCGCACGGCCATGCGCTAGTATCATTTGTGTTTGGCTGTTGCCAGTGGATACTCTACCACTCTGTACATATGTGGTGAGTCTGTTTAGCTTTGGGGCTGTACACTCAGGCAGGCAGCTAGCATCAGTGGGGGAAATTAGCTTTGGCTTAGCATCTGGTTAGGGTATTAGTTTCCATGTACAGCGTGACTCTGTGAAGCAACAGAGGTTGCCTACATTTCACACGGGGTGAAGTTTAACCCACGTGTGAGCTCAGTGTCCATCCGCCATTATTTTGCAGCAGGTATCTCTGCACGGTGGACCTTGGGCTGCGAACCAACCTCGTATCAATCTCCCTATTACTTGGTGCATTCCACTAGCCCTAACAGTATACTAGCACCAGGGTCTGGCGAGGTACACTAGACACGGCGATGTTTTCCTCCAAACTGTCTTTTAAGGGGACAATTACTATAGGCTCATCCACTCTTTCAGTAGAGCTTTGCGAGGATTCCGGGGCAGAGGGCAATTTTATGTCATCTGCCTTTGCCCAACGACACGCAATACCCCTGGTGATGCTTGCCAAACCAGTGACCGTACGAGTGGTGAATGGGTCGACACTGCCCTCACAGATAACACACCAGACCATCCCATTTACTCTATCTATGTCGCCATCTCATCAGGAGGTTTCTTTACTCATCATTCCTGAGGGAATTGATGAGGTCCTGTTAGGGATACCTTGGCTACGGTACCACTCCCCTCATATAGAGTGGTCCACAGGGAGAATTTGGGGATGGAGTGAATCTTGTGAGGGTAGATGTCAGAGGGAGTGCATTCAGGTTGCTACTACTGAGGTACCCGCAGATCTTTCCTCTCTCCCCAAGCAATATTGGCCCTATGCGGTCGTGTTCTCCAAAAGGGCTGCGGAGACCCATCCGCCTCATCGCCCCTATGACTGTCCCATTGATCTGTCGCCTGGAGCTGAGCCTGCTCCGGGTCGAGTCTACCCGTTATCTCTCCCGGAGATGGAGGCAATGTCTCAGTACATCCAGGAGAATCTGGCAAGGGGATTCATTGGGAAGTTAGTGTCACCTGCACTTCCTTTTTGGAAGTGCATTGAACAGCAAGGTGGATTGCTGCTGAGGGGAAAAAGAAAAAAAAATCTTTAAATCTTCAGCTTAGCGAGTGTGAACGAGCTGAGTGTGACCTGAGCGTAAGTGTGAACGGCGGTAAGTGTGACTTGTGATTCAGTGACTTTGGGTTCAGAGAGTTTCCAAGGGAGGAATTACTGAATTGCTGTCTGTATCTTAATTCTTTGCATTAGTTTTTTTTTATTTAACGTTTTGGTGTGGTGCAATCCCCATTAGGAAATGTGCTCCACTATTGTTAATGCCATCCAGTGCACATCTTGCCAAATGTATGCAGTCCTTGATCAGCCGGTGGAGGGTGCATACTGCTGTGCGAGATGTGAGCACATTGTGCATTTGGAAGCCCAGATTCTGGATCTAAATGTGCAGCTGGCAACACTGAGATCCATAGACAATATAGAAAGGAGTCTTCTGCTCACTGAGCAGATGCTCAATGGGATAGATGAGGGGGGATAGTAGGATGGAGTCGCAGAACAGTGGAGTAGCAAGGTGGGTAACAGTTAGAAGGCAGGGTAGAGGGAAGAGTTCCAGGGAGGCTAGTCATTATCTGGTACACCCCAATAAGTTTGCTAAGTTGGCAGATGAGGGGGTGCCAGTACAGGGGTAGCACTGCTGCAGCCAGGCATGTCCTCTGAAAGCCGGAGGAGTGACTGCTACAGTAAGGAGGGAAATAGGAGAGCAGGGCAGGCCAGACAGGTGCTGGTAGTGGGGGACTCAATTATTAGGTGAACAGAAAGGGCAATCTGTCACAAAGACAGGGATCGTCAAACCATGTGCTGCCTACCTGGCGCTCGAGTCCGACACATCGCTGATCGGGTGGACAGATTACTGGAAGGGGCTGGTGAGGACCCAGCAGTCATGGTGCACATTGGCACAAATGACAAAGTTAGAGGTAGGTGGAAGGTCCTTAAAGATGATTTCAGGGAATTAGGCTGCAAGCTGAAAGCAAGGACCTCCAACGTGGTATTTTCCGAAATACTGCCTGTACCACGTGCCACGCCAGAGAGGCAACGGGAGATTAGGGAGGTTAATAAGTGGCTCAAGAATTGGTGTAGGAAGGAGGGGTTTAGGTTCCTGCAGAACTGGGCTGACTTCTCAGTTGGCTACAGGCTCTACGCTAGGGACAGGCTGCACCTCAATAGGGAGGGTGCAGCTGTGTTGGGGGAGAAAATGGCTAGAAGGTTGGAGGAGTGTTTAAACTAGGGATTGGGTATTCATTTTATAGGAGGGGAAGATAGTGCAGATAGAGACCTTGGCACAAATAAGGAAGTAGGGGGTGGCAGTGGCATGGGGGGTGGGGTTAGAACAGTTAATAATTTAAGAAAGAATAGAGGTACAGAGATGAACATCAAGTGCATGTACTGTATACTAATTCCAGAAGCCTTGCCAACAAAATGGACGAATTAGAACTAATGTTGTTGGAGCATAATTATGACATGGTGGGGATATCTGAAACATGGCTGTTAACTTGCAGGGTTATAGTCTGTTCAGAAATGGCCGAATGGATAGGTGAAGGGGGGGGTGTGTCTATATGTAAAATCATCCTTAAAACCCATCCTGCGTGATAATATAGATGAATCTAATGAAAATGTAGAGTCCCTGTGGGTGGAGATAAGGGGAGGGGGAAAAAATAATAAATTACTGATAGGGGTTTGTTAAAAATCTACAAAAATAATGGAAGCAATGGAGAATATCCTCATAAAGCAAATAGATGAAGCTGCAACTCAAGGAGAAGTTATTATTAATAGGGACTTCAACTACCCTGAAATAGATTGGGGAACAGAAACCTGCAGTTCCAGCAAAGGTAATTGGTTTTTGACAACTATGAGAGACAATTACCTTTCACAACTGGTTCAGGACCCAACAAGAAGGGGGGCACTGATAGACCTAATATTAACCAACAGGCCAGACCGCATATCAAATATAAGGGTTAGGGGTCACTTGGGGAATAGTGATCACAAAATAATAGGTTTTCATGTATCCTTTAATAAGATGTGTAGTAGAGGGATTACAAGGACACTAAACTTCAGGAGGGCAAATTTCCAACGGATAAGAGAGGATCTTGGTGCAATTAACTGGGACGATATCCTGAGACATAAAAATACACAAAGAAAATGAGAGACGTTTATCAGCATCCTGATAGGACCTGTGCACAGTATATACCATATGGGAATAAACATACTAGAAACAGGAGGAAACCAATATGGCTAAATAGAGCTGTAAGGGGCACAATAAGTGACAAAAAGAAAGCATTTAGAGAATTAAAGGAAGTAGGTAGTGATGAGGCATTAAATAAATACAGAAAATTAAATAAATTCTGTAAAAAGCAAATCAAGGCAGCAAAAATTGAGACAGAGAGACTGATTGCCAGAGAGAATAAAAATAATCCCAAAATATTCTTTAACTACGTAAATAGTAAGAAACTAAAAAATGATAGTGTTGGCCCCCTTTAAAATAGTCTGGGTGAAATGGTGGATGAGGATGAGGAAAAAGCCAATATGCTAAATTGCTTTTTTTCATCAGTATTTACACAAGAAAATCCCATTGCAGACAATATGATCAATGATAACAAAAATTCCCCATTAAATGTCACCTGCTTAACCCAGCAGGAAGTACGGCGGCGTCTAAAAGTCACTAAAATTGACAAATCTCTGGGCCCGGATGGGCTACACCCCCGAGTACTGCAGGAATTAAGTACAGTCATTGATAGACCATTATTTTTAATTTAAAGACTCCGTAATAACAGGGTCTGTGCCACAGGACTGGTGTATAGCAAATGTGGTGCCAATATTCAAAAAGGGGACAAAAACTGAACTCAGTAATTATAGGCCAGTAAGCTTAACCTCTACTGTGGGTAAAATCCTGGAGGGCATTCTAAGGGATGCTATACTGGAGTATCTGAAGAGGAATAACCTCATGACTAGTGTTGAGCGATACCGTCCGATACTTGAAAGTATCGGTATCGGAAAGTATCGGCCGATACCGGCAAAGTATCGGATCCAATCCGATACCGATACCCGATACCAATACAAGTCAATGGGACTCAGGTATCGGACGGTATTCCTGATGGTTCCCAGGGTCTGAAGGAGAGGAAACTCTCCTTCAGGCCCTGGGAACCATATAAATGTGTAAAAGAAAGAATTAAAATAAAAAATATTGCTATACTCACCTGTCCGACGCAGCCGGGACCTCAGCGAGGGAACCGGCAGCGTTGTTTGTTTAAAATTCGCGCTATTACTTGGTTACGTGAATTCCCGGCTTGTGATTGGTCAGGTCGGCCATGTTGCCGGGACGCGGACCAATCACAGCAAGCCGTGACGAAATTACGTCACGGCTTGCTGTGATTGGTCCGCGTCCCGGCAATATGGCCGCCCTGACCAATCACAAGCCGTGACGTCACGGGAGGCTGGACACGCGCTCATTTTAAAATGGGCGCGTGTCCAGCCTCCCGTGACGTCACGGCTTGTGATTGGTTGCGCCGCGGTCAACCAATCACAAGCCGGGAGGCTGGACGCGCTCATTTTAAAATGGGCGCGTGTCCAGCCTCCCGTGACGTCACGGCTTGTGATTGGTTGCGCCGCGGTCAACCAATCACAAGCCGGGAGGCTGGACGCGCTCATTTTAAAATGGGCGCGTGTCCAGCCTCCCGTGACGTCACGGCTTGTGATTGGTTGCGCCGCGGTCAACCAATCACAAGCCGGGAGGCTGGACGCGCTCATTTTTAAATGGGCGCGTGTCCAGCCTCCCGTGACGTCACGGCTTGTGATTGGTTGCGCCGCGGTCAACCAATCACAAGCCGGGAGGCTGGACGCGCTCATTTTAAAATGGGCGCGTGTCCAGCCTCCCGTGACGTCACGGCTTGTGATTGGTTGCGCCGCGGTCAACCAATCACAAGCCGGGAGGCTGGACGCGCTCATTTTAAAATGGGCGCGTGTCCAGCCTCCCGTGACGTCACGGCTTGTGATTGGTCAGGGCGGCCATATTGCCGGGACGCGGACCAATCACAGCAAGCCGTGACGTAATTTCGTCACGGCTTGCTGTGATTGGTCCGCGTCCCGGCAACGTGGCCGACCTGACCAATCACAAGCCGGGAATTCACGTAACCAAGTAATAGCGCGAATTTTAAACAAACAACGCTGCCGGTTCCCTCGCTGAAGTCCCGGCTGCGTCGGACAGGTGAGTATAGCGATATTTTTTATTTTAATTCTCTCTTTTACACATTTTAACATTAATGTTGTTGCGATACCCGATACCCGATACCACAAGAGTATCGGAATCCCGGTATCGGAATTCCGATACAGCAAGTATCGGCCGATACCCGATACTTGCAGCATCGGAATGCTCAACACTACTCATGACCCAGTATCAGCACGGGTTTACTAGGGACCGTTCATGTCAGACTAATCTGATCAGCTTATATGAAGAGGTAAGGTCCGGACTGGACCAAGGGAACCCAGTGGACGTAGTGTATATGGACTTTTCAAAAGCTTTTGATACGGAGCCACACAAAAGGTTGATACATAAAATGAGAATAATGGTGATAGGGGAAAATATGTGTAAGTGGGTTAAGAGCTGGCTCAGGGATAGGAAACAAAGGGTGGTTATTAATTGAGCACACTTGGACTGGGTCGCGGTTAGCAGTGGGGTACCACAGGGGTCAGTATTGGGCCCTCTTCTTTTTAACATATTTATTAATGACCTTGTAGGGGGCATTCAGAGCAGAATTTCAATATTTGCAGATGACACTAAACTCTGCATGGTAATCAATACAGAGGAGGACAATTTTATATTACAGGATGATTTAAGTAAACTAGAAGCTTGGCTGAGAAATGGCAAATGAGCTTTTAATGGGGATAAATGTAAGGTCATGCACTTGGGTAGCTGCAATAAGATGAATAACTATGTGCTTAATTCTAAAACTCTGGGCAAAACCATCAATGAAAAAGACCTGGGTGTAATGGGTGGATGACAAACTCATATTCAGTGGCCAGTGTCAGGCAGCTGCTGCAAAGGCAAATAAAATAATGGGATGCATTAAAGAGGCATAGATGCACATGAGGAGAACATAATTTTACCTCTATACAAGTCACTAGTTCGACCACACTTAGAATACTGTGCACAGTTCTGGTCTCTGGTGTATAAGAAAGACATAGCTGAACTAGAGCGGGTGCAGAGAAGAGCAACCAAGGTTATTAGAGGACTGGGGGGTCCACAATACCAAGATAGGTTATTACACTTGGGGCTATTTATTTTGGAAAAACGAAGACTAAGGGGTGATCTTATTTTAATGTATAAATATATGTGGGGACAGTACAAAGACCTTTCTGATGATCTTTTTAATCATATACCTGAGACAGGGACAAGGGGGCATCCTCTATGTCTGGAGGAAAGAAGGTTTAAGCATAATAACAGGTGCGGGTTCTTTACTGTAAGAGCAGTGAGACTATGGAACTTTCTGCCATATGATGTTGTAATGAGTGATTCATTAATTAAATTTAAGAGGGGACTGGATACCTTTCTGGAAAAGTATAATGTTACATGGTATGTATACTAGATTCCTTGACAGGGCGTTGATCCAGGGAACTAGTCTGATTTCCGTATGTGGAGTCGGGAATGAATTTTTTTTCCCCAAAGTGGAGCTTACTATGGTTTTTTTTTGCCTTCCTCTGGATCAACATGTTAGGGCATATTAGGTTAGGCTATGGGTAGAACTAGATGGACTTGAAGTCTTCCTTCAACCTTAATAACTATGTATGTTACCTGCAGGGGCTGGGTTCTTCTTTGTGCAGAAGAACGGAGAACTACATCCATGCATAGATTACAGGGGTCTTAACGCCATCACCATTAAGAGCAAGTACCCACTGCCCCCGATATCTGAGCTCTTTGATAGGCTTCGGGGAGCAAGGGTATTTATTAAACTAGATCTTCGGGGTGTTTCCAACCTGATTCGCATCCGTGAGGGGGATGAATGGAAGATGGCTTTTAACACCAGTGATGGGCACTATGGGTACCTGGTGATGCCCTTGGGCTCTGTAATGCCCTAGCCATTTTCCAAGACTTTGTGAACGATATCTTCCGGGATATGTTCTCCACCTCGGTTGTAGTCTATATGGATGATATTCTCATCTACTCTCCAGATATAGACTCCCACTGGAGAGATGTTTGCAAAGTCTTCGACCTCCTATGGGCAAACTCCCTCTATGCCAAGTTCGAGAAATGTGTGTTTCAGCAGGAGTCTTTGCCTTTCCTGTGCTATGTCATCTCAGCCCAAGGATTGTCTATGCATCCCGCCAAGCTACAGGCTGTTATGGACTGGCAGGAACCCCATTCTCTCAAAGTGGTGCAGCGCTTTATGGGGTTCATCAACTATTATCGCCAGTTCATTCCTCCCTTCTCAACTTTGGTAGCTCCTCTGGTTGCCTTTACCAAGAATGGAGAAAATCCCAAATTGTGGTCGGAGGAGGTCTCCAAGGCCTTCCTCTCTATTAAGTCCCATTTTGCTAGCGCTCCCATTCTACATCGCCCCAATGTAGATAAGCTATTTATAATGGAAGTGGATGCCTCATCTGTTGGTGTAGGAGCAGTCCTCTTCCAAAAGGATGCTCAAGGTCGGAAGCATCCTTGCTTCTTTTTCTCCAAGACCTTTACAACCGCGGAGAGGAATTGCTGCATCGGGGACAGGGAGTTGCTAGCTATGAAGTTGGCTTTTTCAGAATGGAGACACCTTCTGGAATGGGCTCGCTTTCCCTTCAATTCTCCACCGACCACAAGAATTTGGTATATTTGCAGACAGCCCAGCGGCTGAATTCTCGCCAGACCAGAAGGTCCCTGTTCTTCTCCCAGTTCCAGATCACCCTTCATTTCATATCTGGGGAGAAGAACATTCGCTCCGATGCTCTCTCCCACTCTGTGGTATCGTCAGAGGAGGAGCCTCAGCTAATTGTTCCCTCTGAGAGTCTGAGAACTGTGGCTCTGTTGTTGCTAGAGTCTGTCCCTTCGGGCAAGACTTCCGTGCCATCCAATATGTGACCAGAGGTTCTCTTTTGGGCTCACTCGTCCAGGGTGGGTGGATATTTTCAGATCAAAAAGACATCTGAGCTTCTGGCAAGGACGTACTAGTGGCCGCAAATGGCCCATGACATTAGAGACTATATTCAGGCATGCATCTCCTGCGCCAAGAAATGGTCTCCTCGGCAATGGCCTGCTGGGTTACTTTACCCCCTGCTGGTGGCAGACAGGCCCTGGGAGATGGTCGGGATGGACTTCATGGTGGGCTTACCCAAGTCTCGTAGCTGCACCATTATCTGGGTAGTCACCAACCATTTTTCTAAAACGGTGCACTTGGTGCCGCTTCTACGATTACCTTCTGCACGGGCCTTGGTGGCGTTGTTCATTAAACATGTTTTCCGTCTACATGGCATGCCTGACAAAATTGTCAGTGACCGTCGGTTTTGGAGAGTGCTCTGTCGTTTGCTCAGCATTGAGCTGAATCTCTCTTCTGCGTACCATCCCGAGACGAATGGGTTGGTAGAGAGGGCCAACCAGACACTGGTCACATACCTGCGACATTTTGTCTCCACCAGGCAGGATGACTGGGCATCTTTGTTACTTTGGGCAGAATTTGCTTTGAACAACGCCGTAGCCGACTCCACCAGGCTGACTCCATTTCTCCTTAATTACGACCAGCATCCACGTGTCCCTGTGCCCACGCCTGTGCCATCCTCTGATTATAGGGTGGCAGACCAGGCGGTGGAGGCATGTGACATTTGGGACCGCATACAGGATGCCATCTGGGCCTCCAAGGAGATAATGAGGGTTTCTGCCGATGCACCCCGGCGCCCCGCTCTGACCTTTGCTCCTGGCGATTTAGTATGGCACTCCGCTCGTAACATCAGGCTGCAAGTTGAGTCCACTAAGTTTGCGCCTCTCTACATAGGCCCTTTCAAGGTTCTGGAACAGGTTAACCCTGTGGTCTACCGTGTGGCTATTCATCCACGCCTAGTTATCACTGATACTTTTCATGTATCCCACTTAAAGCCCGTCTATATGTCCCAGTTTTCCGAGTCATCTGCCGGGACATCGGTTTCATCCATGGATGAGTACGAGGTGAACTCTATCTTGGGGTGCAAGGTGGTACGTGGCAAAAAATACTATCTGGTTGACTGGAAGGGCCATGGCCCAGAGGAGAGAACCTGTGAACCTGTGGAGCACATTCGGGCTCCGCTGCTCATTGCAGCCTTTGAACGCAGCAAGGCCCAAGGAGGGGGGCCTAGGAGGGGGAGTAAAGTTAGGTGTCCAGTTCCTGCCGCTGCACAGGGGGAATCTCGAACCATGTCCACTGTGGACTCCCAGCGGAGACATCGGTCGCAGCGCCTGGCTCGGACAGATACTGCACGTTTGGTTACTGCTGCTCTTCCAGGTTCAGCCATTGTAACCAGTACTGTTTGGCAGAGAGCAGGCGCTCCTGGGACTTAGTCCTGCTTTTCTCCTTCTGAGCATGCCCAAGGGAAAACCTCTCATTGGAGGTCGGCGGTCACATGCTCAGGTCCTGTAGCAGCTCCTATTGGTCCACTAGGAAGGTCCTGAAGAGCTACAACTAGAAAAGGTTCACATGGCCGCACGACCGTGCGCTAGTATCATTTGTGTTTGGCTGTTGCCAGTGGATACTCTACCACTCTGTATATATGTGGTGTGAGTCTGTTTAGCTTTGGGGCTGTACACTCAGGCAGGCAGCTAGCGTCAGTGGGGGCAATTAACGTTGGCTTAGCATCTGGTTCCTTCATGTGTGCGGTTAGCACAGAAGAGTTCCAGAGCAAGCATAACCCTAGTTAGGGTATTAGTTTCCGTGTACAGCGTGAATCTGTGAAGCAACAGGGGTCACCTACATTTCAGTAGGTATCTCTGCACGGTGGACCCCAGGCTGCGAACGCACCTCGTATCAATCTCCTTATTACTTGATGAGTTCCGCTAGCCCTAACACCCTGTTGCGGTGGCAAATGGGGTATTGTCAGCCTTGTAATGTCAGCTGACATCAAGTCCAGGGGTTAGTAATGGAAAGGCATCTATAAGACGTCCCCATTACTATCCCCATATTAAGTATTGAAATAAACGCACAGCAAGAGTGAAATATTTTATTTGAAATTAAAGTCAACACTCTATTTTACACATTTATTTAAAAAAGTTATACTCACTTTTATGTCTATAATCCATTGAAGCCCATGTCCCCTGTAAAAGACCAAAACTAATAAACAACCATATTCCTCACCTGTCTAGTGAGAAGATAATCCATACTGGCCCATGCCATAATCCATATCTGCAGTATCTGGATTTCAAACTGAGCAGTGGCATGATGCGACCATTCAGGCTGAAATCCTGGAGACACTGAGCTGTGCTCTGCAGCTTCTGTGATGAGCAGTGACATTGGAGGTAACCCCCGTTCACAGAAGCTGCGGTTTCCATGGGCAGTTCATTGTGAGCGGCTCGATGAACTGTGATCACCTCATTGAGATCACCGCTAGCACCATGAGAAAATTCTGAGATGTTTGTTATTTTTGTTTTTAACAAGAGAGAAAGGGTAGCATGCAAGCAAAGAGGCCCCACATGGACTAAATGAGGAGCTGCTCTTCACTGGTTATTACAAACAGATATGATATCAAATTTTTAATATTGGGGGAATAACGATTTGGTATGGATCTGCACCTTATTTATGTTAACCGTTTCCTCCCTACAGCTTCTGCGAGTTTTTCACCTCTACCCCTTGTTATTGTACACGGATGAACTAGATTCTATCCGTTGAAAACCATGGTTTTCCTTTACAACATTCCTATTTGTATACCACTATTTATTATTATTTGGGGGACTATGATATGTTATTCTGTTAGGCCATGACAATCTATGTGGGGATTTGTACATGTTGGCGTCACCTATATGCATTTTCCATATTGCCACTGCTCTATATAGTAGTATGCCCCTTCCTGGTCTCCCTCTCCTCTGGCTTATTGGTTCTCTAACTTACACATGCCCCAGCTTCCCCCGTCTCTGTGTTGCCTGCCCTCGTTCCCTTGTGGAATCGCTCGGGGCGGACACTCTGAGACGGGTGACTGGGACTTCATGCGCTGTATTGCGCAGGCACTGATACAATGGCTACTCGCCTACCTATTCTCTATTTACCATGAGTTTTCGTTGCACCTCGCATGCGTGGCGTGCACGCTTGCGCAGTGGTCATATAGATTTCTTCACACTGCGCAGCCATCGGCGTTACCTGATATCTCCGGCTTCTGTGCACACATAGCGCCCTCGGTGCGCCGCATTTCGCAGGCGCCGGTACAATGGCTACCTACCTACTCTATATTTGCTATGAGTTTTCGTTGCACTTCGCATGCGCGGCGTGCACGCTTGCGCAGTGGCCATACAGATTTCCTCACACTGCGCAGCCGCCGGCGTTACTAGCTACTTCCGGCTTCTGTGCACACTCAGCGCTCCCGGCCCATGTACCCCTTACCCACAGCTGACCCTGGTCTGCTCATCATTTGCAAGGTATTTAACCACTACTCTTGGGACACTACTGACATTGCTCCTGACGAAGCCAGTTTTGCTGGCGACACGCGTTGGGCTCCTCTGCCCGGTGCCACTTGCTCCTTTTTCATCTATTTTATTTACCATTTTTCATTGCCCTGATCTACCAATTAGGATATTACCTTGGAAGCCTGCTATGCCTTGTCAGGTAGTATAGGACACTTTATGGTGTGGCTACTTTCAGCCATGTGGGGATCTTGCATTATGGTTCTCTAGTCAGTTCGGTGGGTGGCACCGTGGCTTGATCATATTACTGGTCTTGTGTTTCTCTACTTTTGCTATGTTTTTGCAAATTTTAAGTGGTTTTAACTGTGTTGTGTAGTGTTTCAATAATGTGGTGTAATAAAATTGATGGTTTGATTAAATTATTGCTCTGGTGATCCCTCTTTGCTTGCATGCTACCCTTTCTCTCTTGTTAATTGATTTGTGTCTTGTAGCATGCTTTAGGTGATCCCGAGGGGTTGTGCCTGCCTATTTTTTGTTGTTTACATTGCCTTACTGAGGGCTCCTCTTAGCCCCTCATTTCTTGGCGTGTGGCACACCGTCTCTTAAAACTGTTACATTTGTGTACATTGTTACTAGTCTTGGATCATCATGGATTTGCAGACTCGGGAGACTGCTTGGAGCCAGAGGGCTCAAGGGCTTTTTGACTCTGGTGGTGGCTGTGTTATTGAACCAATAAATAATGATGGGGGTTTTTCCAAAGTCTCCAATGAATTGATTAATTTACATAAAACACTTACGAAGGTATGGTGGAACATAAGAAGTTTGGAGGAATACAAGGTAACGGGCTTTGTGCCGCGTGGCTTGAGAGTGCAGATCTTCCCTGCGTGGGAGGTGGATGCCTCTTTCCAAAACACTTGGGAGTCTGGTTTAATGAAGTGCTCATCCATATTAATGGATATGTTAATAGCCCATGACCAGTCACTCCTGATTAAGCTCAAAGAGGATATTAAGGACAGGGAGGCCTTATTGGCCACTTTTGAGGGACCTACGGTAGCTGCTTTTAAACAACAACTTAAAAATACAATTGACAAGTTCGAAAAAGAAATCACTGAGGGCAAACGACGCAAATTCTACAGAGATAAGGTTGACTATACGAGTGGTCGTGCTTATAAATGGGTCCATCGGGGCAATAGAAGAGCGGTACCCCCCGAGACAAATATTCATACCAACACCCACACTAGATTGGAAGTTTCCTCTAGTGATTTTTTATCATCAGATCCAAGCGATCTAGAAGGGGCTGCAGGCGGGGTAGACGTAAGGCCAGGAAGAATGACAAGAAAACGCACCAGGGGCTTCAAGAACCCATCCCCGATATACAAACGGGAAACGAGATACAACTACAGGAAACATTAAACCAGACTTCTCGGCCCACTCTGGAACAATCGACTCTGCATGGGGATGCGGGTAATGTACAAATTATTAACCTGTCCACACATGTATTGACTTCAGTCGAAAAAAGTGTCTTGGAGAAGGGCCTGTCTTTTGCTCCTATGCATGTTCTTGACAAGTTTACCCTGATAAAGGATGTCTATCTATTTTGCCGCCAATTAACATTTAAGCTCCTGTATCACCATCCTTCTTCATTAGATCAGCTTCCAGATGATGAGCGACATGTCCTAAGGGACCTTATTGATCTCCTTCATGAAAATGAAACGGCACCTACAAGAAAACGCTTTGATGGAAGACTCCCCTCACAGGCCACTCCTTCCTTCTCACTCTTCCCGGTGGTCCAAATTTTCTTCAACCAGACGTGCAGGGAGATTCAGGCCCTGCACTTTGATGGTAATAGAAATAACAATTTAAGTCAGGCTGAGCGCAGGGCACTTACTGGCCTGCAGAGCAATAGAGAATTCCTTGTTCGTGAAGCGGATAAGGGGGGCAACATTGTTCTGTGGCCTCACTCTCTTTATTTACAGGAGGTGGGACGACAGCTTGGTGACTCTACTTGCTACTCACGTCTTCCAGCGGACCCGACAGATTTTTTTAAAGAGAAGTTGGACCAACTTATTGGACAAGCAGCTGACCGTGGTATTTTGAGTAAGAAAGAGACGAACTTCCTCATGACAGATTTCCCTGTTGTACCGACTCTCTACCTCCTTCCGAAGGTGCACAAGTCATTGACAAAGCCCCCAGGTAGGCCAATCGTTTCTGGTATCAATGGTTTATTTGAAAAACCTTGTATATATCTTGACTTTTTTCTACAACCATTGGCAACGAAATTGACATCTTTTCTTAGAGACTCCTCACATCTCATCCAGCGAACTCAGAATCTGTACATACCAGTTGGCACAATTCTGATTACGCTGGATGTAGAGTCCCTTTACACCAACATCAATCATGATGTTGGTTTAAGAGCGGTCGCTTTCTTTCTAGATTTGAACACCACAGGAGACAGGGAACATGACCAATTTCTCCTTGATCTCCTGTTCTTTGTACTGGACAAAAACTATTTTGTTTTTGACAGGTGCTTCTATAGACAAATAAAGGGGACCGCTATGGGGGCTAGATGTGCACCTTCATATGCCAACTTATTTTTAGGATGGTGGGAGGAGGTAGTAGTGTATAAACACGAGGCATTCCAGGATAGGTGCCTTAAATGGTTCCGCTTTATTGATGACATCTTGTTGTTCTGGACAGGCACTGAGGAGGATTGTACTCGCTTTATTGATGACTTAAACGAGAACCCCTTTAACATCAGACTTACATCACATATATCGTATACCGCAGTGGAATTTTTGGATCTGCAAGTAAGCGTAGTGGATACAAATATTGTTACTACTTTATACCGCAAGCCGACGGCGACGAATAGTCTCTTACACTATTCAAGCTTTCATCCTAGGCACCTCAAGAATGGCATTCCAACTGGCCAATTCCTGCGCCTGAAGAGAAATTGTAGCCTGACTCCTGACTTCCAGCATGAAGCAAGGGCACTCACAGATCGGTTTCGACATCGTGGATACCCTAAGAAGATCATCTCCAAGGCCTATCAGAGGGCCCGGACCAGCCCACGTTCAGATCTGCTCCAGAGACAAACACGTGAGTTGGTGGCCCCACTGGGAATTGTGACCACCTTTAATAATCAGTGGCGGGACATCTACAAAATCCTTGACCGTAGTTGGGGCACCCTATTGAGTGAACCTAGGCTTCTCCAGCATATCCCGTCTACCCCCAAGTTGATAGCCCGTCGGGCAATGAACTTGAAGGATATGCTATGTCACAGCCATTTTACACGACCACCTTCAAGATTAAATAGGGGGTTTAGGACTTTTGGAACTTTCCCTTGTGGGGGTTGTAGTGTCTGCCAATACATGGTAGCGCAAGATGGCCTTTCACTTACGGTTTCTCCATTTCAGATTACGCCAAAAAGGACCTTCTTCAATTGCAAGACACGCTCGTTGGTCTATGCCTTGATCTGTGAGTGTCCGAAAATTTACGTGGGTCAGACCACGCAGGAATTGCGAAGACGATCTCAGCAACACTTGTCCAATATTTCTATGGCGTTCAGGGATCGTGAAAAGGGTAGGAGCCTTTCATCTGTTGCCGCACATTTCCTGGACGTTCATGATGGACGGATCAGGGGATTGAAGATCATGGGACTTGAAGGCGTCCCACAAAATATTCGAGGCGGTGATGTGGTCCGGAAACTATTAAGATGCGAATCCAAATGGATCCATAATTTGAACACTCTTGCCCCACATGGACTAAATGAGGAGCTGCTCTTCACTGGTTATTACAAACAGATATGATATCAAATTTTTAATATTGGGGGAATAACGATTTGGTATGGATCTGCACCTTATTTATGTTAACCGTTTCCTCCCTACAGCTTCTGCGAGTTTTTCACCTCTACCCCTTGTTATTGTACACGGATGAACTAGATTCTATCCGTTGAAAACCATGGTTTTCCTTTACAACATTCCTATTTGTATACCACTATTTATTATTATTTGGGGGACTATGATATGTTACTCTGTTAGGCCATGACAATCTATGTGGGGATTTGTACATGTTGGCGTCACCTATATGCATTTTCCATATTGCCACTGCTCTATATAGTAGTATGCCCCTTCCTGGTCTCCCTCTCCTCTGGCTTATTGGTTCTCTAACTTACACATGCCCCAGCTTCCCCCGTCTCTGTGTTGCCTGCCCTCGTTCCCTTGTGGAATCGCTCGGGGCGGACACTCTGAGACGGGTGACTGGGACTTCATGCGCTGTATTGCGCAGGCACTGATACAATGGCTACTCGCCTACCTATTCTCTATTTACCATGAGTTTTCGTTGCACCTCGCATGCGTGGCGTGCACGCTTGCGCAGTGGTCATATAGATTTCTTCACACTGCGCAGCCATCGGCGTTACCTGATATCTCCGGCTTCTGTGCACACATAGCGCCCTCGGTGCGCCGCATTTCGCAGGCGCCGGTACAATGGCTACCTACCTACTCTATATTTGCTATGAGTTTTCGTTGCACTTCGCATGCGCGGCGTGCACGCTTGCGCAGTGGCCATACAGATTTCCTCACACTGCGCAGCCGCCGGCGTTACTAGCTACTTCCGGCTTCTGTGCACACTCAGCGCTCCCGGCCCATGTACCCCTTACCCACAGCTGACCCTGGTCTGCTCATCATTTGCAAGGTATTTAACCACTACTCTTGGGACACTACTGACATTGCTCCTGACGAAGCCAGTTTTGCTGGCGACACGCGTTGGGCTCCTCTGCCCGGTGCCACTTGCTCCTTTTTCATCTATTTTATTTACCATTTTTCATTGCCCTGATCTACCAATTAGGATATTACCTTGGAAGCCTGCTATGCCTTGTCAGGTAGTATAGGACACTTTATGGTGTGGCTACTTTCAGCCATGTGGGGATCTTGCATTATGGTTCTCTAGTCAGTTCGGTGGGTGGCACCGTGGCTTGATCATATTACTGGTCTTGTGTTTCTCTACTTTTGCTATGTTTTTGCAAATTTTAAGTGGTTTTAACTGTGTTGTGTAGTGTTTCAATAATGTGGTGTAATAAAATTGATGGTTTGATTAAATTATTGCTCTGGTGATCCCTCTTTGCTTGCATGCTACCCTTTCTCTCTTGTTAATTGATTTGTGTCTTGTAGCATGCTTTAGGTGATCCCGAGGGGTTGTGCCTGCCTATTTTTTGTTGTTTATTTTTGTTTTTCTTACAGGGGATATGGGCATCAAAGGTTTAACTTCTCATTGGACAGGTGAGGAATATGGTTACTTATTATTTTTAATTTGTTACAGGTGACATGGGCATTGGAGTATTATTTTCTAATTGGACAGATGAGGAATATGATTGTTTATTGTTTTTAGTCTTTTACAGGGGACACGGACTTCAATTGATTATAGGCATACTGGTGAGTATAACTGTTTCCTTAAAGGGAATCTGTCACCTAATTTTGGTCAAATAAGCTGCGGCCACCGCCATCAGGGGCTCCCGATGCAACCTGAAAGATAAGAAAATCAAGTTAGATTACACTCACCCAGGGGCGGTCCGATGGGCGTCGCAGGTCCGGCACCTCCCATCTTCATACAATTTCATCCTCTTCTTTGCTTCCTGTTGCGGCACCTGCGCAGGTGTACTTTATCTGCCCTGTTGAGGGCAGAGCAAAGTACTGCAGTGCACAGGCGCCGGGCCTCTCTGACCTTTCTCAGCACCTGTGCACTGCAGTACTTTGCTCTGCCCTCAACAGGGCAGATAAAGTATGCCTGAACAGGAGCCACGACAGGAAGCAAAGAAGAGGACGACATCGTATGAAGATGGGAGGTGCCGGACCTGCGAAGCAGAGCTATTGGGGAAAGTGATAAGTGGTATTTTGTAGTATGATGAAAGAAAAATATTTTTCCACCACCAGGAGAAAAACAGTAACAATTCAATGACATTACAAGAATCTACATAACTAATCATATGCAAAATAGTTGCAAGTCAAACTTATGTATGAGATAGCCGAGATGATTGTCTATAAAATGTTGATAGTCTCACATTTGAAGTATTAGTGGATGGTGAGATTTGGAACCTGAAAGTCAAGAGTTCAAAGCATTGTTACACTTTTGCTCATCAGTGTATGCCCAGCACGGCGTGCCTTAACAAGGAGATGCCTATTTTTAAAAAGCCCAGATAAATTGATAGGCACACCCACCTACAACCTACTTATGCCCATCGATTGGTGTTATTATGTATGGAGAAAGGAGCAGAAGGTTGTCCGCATCTACATAGTGCATGTCATGATTAATGGCCGCTATAGGTGCTCAGACTGTGGGTGTGATATCGGAATGTTCGCATGTCCAGAAGTACTGAGCTCCATGCTGGAGCACAAAATGAGTAGTCAGCACCAGATAAGAAGTTAATGTGTTCCACCCTCTGGAACACAAGCGCCATGACACACATTCATTTGAAGTGTATCATGGCTCAGCTGCAATACCAATAGCAGCCACCAGCCAATCAGAAGCCAGCAGCTGATGTTGGCGTGCTAGCAGCATATAGAGAGATGAGAAGGACTTTTTTAATGTGTATGTGAAGAGCAGCACAAAGGAATCTCCATGGGGACAAGGCTGGAGGACATGGCTACTTTAGGGTGGCCAGGCAGGGAGACATGACTGGAACAGGATGGGGGACATGGCTTTTATATGGAGACCAGGATAAGGGACACAGCTGTTATATTGGGACCAGAATGGAGACATGGCTGTTATATGGGGATCAGGGTGGGGGACATGGCTGCTATAAGGGTAGCAGTATGGGGTACATAACTGCAATATGAGGACCAGGATGGGGACATTAATGCGATATGGTGACCAGGCTGGAGGCCATTGCTGCAATATATGGACCAGGATGGGGGACATTGCTGCAATATGGTGACCAGAATGGAGGACATTACTACAGGATAGGGACATAACTACAAGATGGGGACATTACTGCAATATGTGGACCAGGATGGAGGACATTACTATAATCTTTAATCTTTATTTTTTTTAAAAGCGAAAATGTGTCGCCCGCCAGGGCCTTAGGGGTACTCGGTACCGGGTCCGGTACTTAAAGGGGATGTCGCAGTGGTGGCGACCCGGTCAGTGGCCCTGGGCACCCAAGTAAAAGGAAAAGTCCTAAAAAGGGTTTTGAATAAAGTTTGTATTCGTGACACCACCTGTGGTTCTCGGTCAGAGGTGACCGACACTGCTTAAAGGGGTCCTCTGGGGGCGATGGTACTGCAGCAATGATGGTGAAGCGGGGTTCCCAGGGCCCCAGTGTGTTTGGCCAGAGTGGTATGGTGCCAAAAATAAACGGAGGACAAACGGTTACAGTCTTTTTACCTGGTTTACTGGTTGTAAGCAGCCACAGTCCAGGGTACCAGCAACATGTAGTGATGTGGTCCGGCCAGCTTGGAGGCAATGGTGAATCCCTCCCCAGGTGAGGTCCGTAAGCCTTCCTGTTCACGCTCATATGCGAGGTCCTTGCTGCCTGTGGCTCCCTGGCAAAGTCCTCTCTCTTCTGTCCTGGGACAGTAACCCATATGGTGGGAAGTGTGAGCCTTTTTACAGGGTCTCTACCATGACCTGGGCTCTCCGTGTACTGCTTCTCCTTCGGTATGGGTGCAGGCAAGACACAAAGTTCTTTGCTCTCCGGTTCTGCTCTGCGTCCTGGAGTTCAACACAGCCTCGGGCTCCCGGTGCCCGGTTCCTGAGTTTTAGCTCAGAGGGTGCCCAATCACACTTCCCCTCCATGCTTTTTGCTTCTCCTTTGCTTTGTTCCTCCGATGCTCACTAACACGCAACCCTTCAGGTTCGCTTCCATCCTGGAGCTGCAGCACACACCTGGCTGCACGGCTCTACTCTCTGCTCTCCTCCACTGTCTGCTACCAACTCCTAACTCCTCCTCCAGAACAAAACACATATATCAGGGGGAAGCTCCCCTGAATCCGGGTTCAGAGCTCCCCCTTCTCGCCTGGATTCAGAATGTGTTGCATGTAGGTGCTTTACCTGATAAAGGGAATCCTCTTTGCCTCCAAGCATGTCATGACCCTCCCCAAATGGAAGGCAACATCACTGTAACAACTGGTTAAATGGGGTGTTACACTAACTTATTCCGCAGCGCTTTACAGTTTGCACACATTATTATTGCTGTCCCTGATGGGGCTCACAATCTAAATTCCATATCAGTATGTCTTTGGAATGTGGGAGGAAACCAGAGCACCCGGAGGAAACCCACACAAACACGGGGAGAACATACAAACTCCTTGCAGATGTTGTCCTCGATGGGATTTGAACCAAGGACTCCAATGCTAACTACTGAGTCACCGTGCTGCCCTATTTTGCTACAGGATACCAACATAACTACAAGATGGGGTACTGATTAGGGACATTACTTCATTATGGGGACCAGGATAGAGACATTACTGTAAAATGGGGACCAGGATGGAGGACATTACTACTGGATAAGGGCATAAATACAAGATGGAGACCAGAATGGGGAAATAACTACAAGATGTTGGCAAGAATTAATATATTAAATTACTAAGACAATCTAATTGTATGAGGCAAATTGGGGGACCACAAAAAAAGGAAAACATTTTTTAAAAACGTAAAAAAAATTATTTCAAAATGAAGTCTGAAAAATATTTTGACACTAAAAATGCTGTTTTATGTACAAATTAAGGTAAACAAAAAAGTGCACATTTGGTTTTTCACATGTTAGCTTGGTTTTTAAATAAGCTGCTGATTATCACCAGTTAGCATCCATTTTACACTAGTCAAAAACGTTGCGGCCGCTTGGACATTACTGAGGGCTGTCCCACACATCCAGATAATTCCGGTACCGGAAAAATCGGTACCGGAGTTATCCATGTCCGTGTGCCCGTGAGCTCACGTAGGCCATACGTGCGGCACACGTGTGCGGCCCGTGTGCCGAGTGGGTACCACACGGAGCGTGTGGTACCCACTCTGCATCGTGCTGAAGCCGCGATTCATATATTCTGTGCAGCAGCGTTTGCTGCATAGAAGATATGAATAATGGTGTTTAAAATAAAGATCTATGTGTCCGCCGCCCTCCCACCCCCTGTGCGCCCCCCCGCTGTTCAGAAAATACTCACCCGGTCCCTCGTTGGCTGTCGGTGCTTCCTGGTCTGGCCGCGGCTTCCACTGTATGCGGTCACGTGGGGCCGCTCATTTACAGTCATGAATAGGCGGCTCCACCCCTATGGGAGGTGGAGTCACATATTCATGACTCTAATCGTCGGCCCCACGTGACCGCATACAGTAGAAGGGGCGGCCAGGAAAGGATGCTGCGAGGGAGCGGGTGAGTATTTTCAGAACAGCGGGGGGGCGCACAGGGGGTGGGGGGGCGGGGGACACATAGATCTTTATTTTAAACACTATTATTCATATTTTCTCTGCAGCAAACGCTGCTGCAGGGAACATATGAATCGCAGATTCAGCACCATGTGTGGTCCGTGTTTTACATGGACCCATTGACTTTAATGGGTCCGTGTAATACGTGCGCTCCCACGAACACTGACATGTCTCCGTGTTTGGCACACGGAGACACGGTCTGCAAATAATCAATGACATCTGCACAGATGCATTGATTTTTATGGGTCTACGTGTGTCAGTGTCTCCGGTACGTGAGGAAACTGTCACCTCACGTACCGGAGCCACTGACGTGTGAAACCGGCCTAAGGCTGTGTTTGGAATAAAGAGCTCAAAATGGGTTCAATACAGGCCTAGGAGAGCTCAGAATGTTATACAAGTATTTTCTGCGCAGGTATTCCTTTTCAGTGCTAGAATTGAAGGAGAATTTATTTGCTACAAATCAAACTTTTTGAGCCAATTCGGCCCAGCTGGTGAAGTCGAATTTCAAAAGATCTGCAAACTCTAACTTAAAGTTTATCTTTTCAGTTCAATGGCCTACTTATAAAACGTCTTCATTCAGCTTACCAAAGCAATAGTAGATTGTTTTCTTTTTATGACATTAGGCAATTTATTTATTTAATGCAGAAAATCTATATTTCTAGAGAAGTTGATTTAAAATAAATTGTAATTTTCAGTGTTCTTGAAATGATATTATTCTTACAGACATCTGTGTGTGTTTGAATTTTTGTTCCATTTTATTGCTTACATTTTTGTACATTTCTTTTTAGTTTTTTTTCATAAATTTCTAATAATAAAAAACTGCAGACAGAGCATGAGGATGAATTCTGATGCAAAACAAATCTGGGGGGGCTTACTGAAATGCGACAGATATGGTTACGCAGACAAAGTTTCACCTCCAGTCCCATGTCATGATTCACAGCTGCTGCTAAACTTCTATATTGAAATAAGTCCTAAAGTCTTTTCAGATAGATTAAATGCAGATGACATAGTAACAGAAAAGTCAGTGTTAAAGTAAACGCTACAATGCTAACAGGATAGAAAAGTGTGAAATCAATGCAGAAGGACAGAGAATAGCGGCTCATGCGGACCTTTATTTCATAAGCATGCATCTTAGACCAATTGACTCTGGACCTATTCAGTTTGTCAGCTGGAGTCTTTTCTATACATGAATAGACACATATTTAGAAAACACCATAATCCAGAAGAAAACACACATATACCAGACAGAGGAGAAGCTACCAACCATAGTCTGCAATGCATAGTAGCAATTAAGAAATGTAAAAATTATCACCACAAGATAAATGAACTAGATTTAACAATATAAACTACATACATTTTTACAAAGATCTCCATCTCAGACTTACTTTGAAAATCCGTGTCAGGGTGACTGATCACCTTGTTTAGGGCCGGTGGAGACGATCATGTATTCTCCCATCTAACAGAATCGGGCCGATTTTGCAAATCACACTCTGATCAGAGTATCAGCACAGTGTGATCTGATTCTCTTGGATGTGGAGAAGTTGGAGAAAAAAATGTCTCCATTATGTCAGTCTGCGGAACTCGGATTGCACTCAGATGTCATCCATGTGCAGTATGATGGTTTCCAAGGACTCACTGATAGAGTTGAGTGAATTTGACATATTCATGCTATATTGGTACCCTATTAGTGCTAAATTTATGTGTGACGTTCGATTTTGAACATATTCAGTCATTTCTACCCCCATTGACTCCAATGACGCTGATCGTAATCGGAACCAAATTTTTTAAAATTCTCTGCACTCTACTCATTGACTTTCATGGACGGGTACGATCTGAATACCAGATCAAACTCGGACATGCTGCGGCTTTTCGGACATGTGAAGAGGTGAGTATGTGATTTTTTTTATCGCAGCAACAGCAAATGGGGCAAATGTCTCTATGGAGCATCTTATGTGGCCATAACGTTTGTGCAGCACTATATGGGGCAAGTGTCTGTATGGAGCATCTTATGGGGCCATAATCAACGTTTGTGCAGCATTGTATGGGGCAAGTGTCTGTATGGAGCATCTTATGGGGCCATAACGTTTTTGCAGCACTATATGGGGCAAGTGTCTGTATGGAGCATCTTATGGGGCCATAATCAACATTTGTGCAGCATTATATTGGGCAAATATCTTTATGGAGCATCTTCTGGGGCCATTATTAACCTTTATGCAGGATTATATGGGGTATATTTTAATATGGAGCATCTTATGGGGCCCATCATTAACTGCATGGAGCATTATATGGGGCTCCTGATTCAATATGGATATTCAAAAACACTTAACCTACCGATGTCTCAATTAATTTTACTTTTATTGGTATCTATTTTTACTTTTGACATTTACTGGTAGCTGCTGTATTTCCGACCCTAGGCTTATACTCGAGTCATTAAGTTTTCCCAGTTTTTTGTGGCAAAATTAGGGAGGTCGGCTTATACTCGGGTCGGCTTATACTCGAGTATATACGGTAGTTTGTCTTGTGAAATGAGGTAAGCTGACAAAATCTCTAACAACTGCAGCAAGTAAAGGGAATCTGTCAGCTGAAAAAATGGTATTAACCTGCAGATATGTGGACACGATCAATGACATATCTATACTTCATCGGTCATGAAGGTGTTAACCTGCAGATTAACCCCATATCTGCAGGTTGATAGAGTTTTTTTCAGGTGACAGGTTCCCTTTAATCATATAACAACCACATTTAATCCACTTTTACTTTATGCATAAAAGACAAAGACCCCGATTCATCAAAGATTTACACAAAAAAGTGGCATAAAAGCTTTGAAAAATTGTAACATTTTGGCACAGCTCGGCAGAGCAGGGACAGAACGCGGGTGAAGTGATGCCAAAAATCATCTAATTCATGACGAACTATGGCATTTCATAAGCCAGACTGGAGTGTCTGTCTCCACCATGCCCCCTCATCAAGACCAGCCAGAAAATTTTGATAACTTGGGACCATAGACTTGCCAATTAAACATGTCCATATCATTATGTCTAACTTAAGAGTGATGTCAAATGACAATTGTAGAGGTGTAACTTATTTCTCGCCCCCATGTTTTTTAGGTCCTCCAGTGTTTTCAACAGGATTGTGTTCCTCTCAGTATCTTCCTCTATCCGTACACACTAACACTCACTGACAAAACCACAGAAGCCACATGAGACAAAAAGGCTTCTCCTAGAGTTTCTCCAATGTCTTCCCCATCATCTTTTCCCAGCACCTGAGTTGTATATTATACATCATTTTCTGTATTATTAAGATGAGTATCTATACTAATTTTCTTTATGGCTTTAGGAGTTTTTCAAAATATTTCATAAACTTTAGGAGTTCAAACAAAAAGCCCTTATGGGGCATGGCCTGGAGTGAGATGTGATCGGATGTGTGCTCATACAGCTCCCTCATAGTATCTAGCCAGGACATATTCTGTGACACTCAGAGATGCTTCAGTGCTTCCATATTGTGAGGCTCAGGGTGTAGTGACTCTGCTGGAACGCCCCCACATCATCCATGACGGGTAAACGAGGCCTCAGAAAGAATGCTGGGGATCCGGACAAGATGGCTCAAGATGGCGCCCATACCACTGGTGAGGTGGACGTGGAGAAGGGGCCGGCCCGGAGTGAGAGCAGGCGGCTGGACGCTGTGAGTAAACTGCAGCGCTTTGCCAGGAGCACTAGTGGGTCCCGGACACATGCCAAAGATGGAGGAGGAGACGCATGTATGTGGCAGAGGTATGAGAGGGGAGAGGAGGAACCGGAGCGGGGGGAGGAAGACGACGGTGACAGTGAAGATGGGAGTCAGAGCGGCTCACAGGGAGGAGATGCAGGACATGGCAAGGTGGCTGCAGAGTTACTACGGGGGAAGAAGGGAGAACTGTTATTGCCAGAGGAGCCGACCTTAAAATACGTTTTTCGTGCCATAATACATTATGACTCTTCTATTAGTAATATGGCAGTGCAATTGGGCAGCATTCAAGCTAATGTGACTAAAATGTACACACTGTACATGTGGTGAAGGAGAGAGTAGGAGAAGTTGAAAAAAGAGTCAGTTCTATGGAGGAATATGTAGTAGCAGCCGAGAAGGAATATAAACAAATGGCATTGGCCCTTACTGCTGTACAGGCCAAAGTGGATGACCTGGAAAACAGGTCCCGGCGCAATAATATGAGACTGGTCGGTGTGCCAGAAAAAGTTGAGGGTAATACCCCCACGGAATTTTTTGAGAAATGGCTCATAGATAAGATGGGTGCTGATAAGCTCTCTCAGTTCTATGCCATTGAGAGAGCCCATAGGATATCCACATGTCCCCTCCCCCCTGGACACCCACCACGGACTGTAATAGCTAAAGTGCTCCATTACCGGGATAGAGATACTGTTTTGAGGCTTGCTAGAGATCACCCCGACCTTGTGATTAATGGCTCTGCAATTTCTATTTTGAAACAGAGAGCCAGGTTTATTAACATCAAGAAAAGGCTTCGGGAGATTGGTGCAATATATTCTATGTTATATCCTGCAAAGCTGCGGATTGTAGCTGCAAAAAAAGTTAATTTTTTCTCTGATGCCAAGGATGCTCTCAAATGGCTGGACTGTAATGAGAGGAATAAGGAGAGAGTCTCTGCAGACTGAAGGTCCCATGAGATGAGTGTCTGTTTACCTAATTACCACTTCCGGTGGCCTCTTGGGAGGTTCTTTGTGGTGGTCTAATATGTTCATTTTTTCTGTTTTTTTTTTCTATTCACAAGATTAAGACATAACAGATCCTTGCATTGGAGGATCTAATGCGGGACTGGCTATGGAGAGTTCAAGGATGGATAAGGACAATATACGCCTGTTTTTTTTCCACTGCTGGAAAAGATTTGGTTTTATTTGTAATGATTTTCTCTGTTCTGGGGTTAGTTTTGGCGGGAGGAGTGAGGGTGGGTAATGGGGATGTTTATGTCATGCTTCTTATTCAGGTCATAAACAAGTTGATGCACATTCTATGTCATATATAAATCTGAGTATTAATGATGGGTGATGTGAAAATCCTGAGTTGGAATGTTAGAGGCCTGGCAGCGGATGTTAAAAACAAGCAATTTTTCAGTTTTTGCGTGCGGCAAAGCTAGCTATAATATGCCTGCAGGAGACTCATATGGTCCCAGATAGGATTCACACCTTGAATGGGCATTGGATACAAGAGAGCTATCATGCTATGTACTCTGCCTACTTGAGGGGAGTGAGTATCTTGATATGTAGGGGAACGAAGTTTGAAGAGCTCACCTCAACTATTGACTCGAAAGGGCGGTATGTGGGTCTATTGTGCAAACTTAATAGTAGGCCTATATTGCTCATATCTGTGTATGTTCCACCACCGTATAATAATAAATTGTTTTTGAGAATACTTGAAATCATCGCGGGCTTCTTTGGGATCCTGTACTTGGTGGTGGGAAACCTCAACAATGTGCCTGACTCTCATTGGGATAGAGGTAGGGGAGAAGACATAAAGCCGGGGGGGTAACTGTACTCCATTTGGCACTTTGCTGAGAGAAACATCTATGATTGATCTCTGGAGGGTTCGTAACCCTGGAGTGCGTAATTTCTCGTGTTTCTCAATGACATTTTCTTCCTTGTCAAGGATTGATTTGGCGCTGGAGGATGACCGGATGCTAAGACTCATGACAGATGTGGGATATATGACTAGAACTGTGTCTGACCATTCCCCAATGTATGTCTTGCTTGGTGAGCAGGGCCAGATAATGAATAATAAACCCCCATGGTGATTAAACCCCTTTTGGCTGCAGTTAATTGATAAAGGAGCTACGAGAGTTCTTCAGGGTCAATAGTGGTACGGTCATGAAGGAACTGTTTGGGAGGCCATGAAAGCTTTCTTTAGGGGGCTTTGTATTAAAGGGATATCTAGGGTTCAGATTTATACTAAGCAGAAAGAACAATGGGTATTCCGGGAGTTGAGGGAGATGGAGGAGACCTTGAACCCATCCACTCAGGCGGAGGAGAGGTTTAAAAAGGCTCAGGCTTGAGTAAATGTGCTGTCTTTACGGATGGCAGGGCGAAAAAAGGTGTTCCAGACTGTGCAATACTTTGAGGAAGGAGAGAGAGCTGGCCATCTCCTTGCCCTAGTGGCTGCTAAAGAAAAGCGAACAAGCAGCCATGTAGTCCCATAAAAAATACAAATTTTATTTAAATAACAATAAAAACTAAATGAGCAGGTACAAAGGATACTAACAGGGGAACATGTATGTGCTATAATGGCCCAAAAAGGGGACCGGACCGCCCAAACAGACCTGTCATGCCAGAAATTTAGACCGCATACAATATAGAATGCATAAAGTATTAGGCAAGTGCCACAGCCATGATATAGAGAGTATACAACAACTAATGTAAGTGCATACCTAGCTGGCGCAGGAAGAATGGGAGACCAGGTCCAACCACGACGCGCGTTTCGGAGCGCGATACTCCTTCATCAGGGGGTGATGAACTAGAGTTTAAGTTGATAAGCATGCAAAATAGGAGCATGTTCACACTAACCATTAAGCAGACAAAACCTAAGACAGAAGTAATAAGTAATATGCATATAGATAACATTGGGTACTTTGTAAACACCATTTTTGTTCCAAAAAAGCATAAAAGTCATCCCACCGGCATCAACGTATACCCAAGTTTGGAATGGTCCTAACCTCAATATAATTTTAATACAGATTTTCCAATCCAAGCTGCATAAACTTGTATGGTTATTGGTTGAAGTAGAAATTAGCGTATTTTAAAAAAATTTGAAATAGTCAAGTTCACAGAATTTTCCCTCAAAATTCGATGTACAGAAAGGAAAGCAGTCACCTCTCTGAACAGTGTCTGTGGGCTGTGGTTGGTGCCGCCCCCAAAAATTGATCAACAGATTAACAAACTGACAGACTCCTTGGATGGAAGGCTTATTACTGTTATTGAAAAGTATGGCGGCTATATTGGTCAGTGAGAGCTTTTTTAAATGTCAGATTTTGGTTATTTTCACTTTAACAGATGAAAATAAACAACTGAGATGGGAAAATTTATGTTTTTCACTTTGATGTATAATAAATCTAATAGCTGGCCAATAATTCTGCACATGTAGATATTCTAATAACATTCATTATGTAAGCATATTTTTACAGATTAACTCATAGACATACAGATTTATAGTAGAACGTTATATAATTGATGCAGCATTGCAACTCTATGCAAACCTTAAGTCGAACCAGTTGTGACATATATATATATATATATATATATATATATATATATATATATATATATATATACACTCACTGGCCACTTTATTAGGTACACCTGTCCAACTTCTTGTTAACACTTAATTTCTAATCAGCCAATCACATGGCGGCAACTCAGTGCATTTAGGCATGTAGACATGGTCAAGACAATCTCCTGCAGTTCAAACCGAGCATCAGTATGGGGAAGAAAGGTGATTTGAGTGCCTTTGAACGTGGCATGGTTGTTGGTGCCAGAAGGGCTGGTCTGAGTATTTCAGAAACTGCTGATCTACTGGGATTTTCACGCACAACCATCTCTAGGGTTTACAGAGAATGGTCCGAAAAAGAAAAAAAATCCAGTGAGCGGCAGTTCTGTGGGCGGAAATGCCTTGTTGATGCCAGAGGTCAGAGGAGAATGGGCAGACTGGTTCGAGCTGATAGAAAGGCAACAGTGACTCAAATCGCCACCCGTTACAACCAAGGTAGGCCTAAGAGCATCTCTGAACGCACAGTGCGTCGAACTTTGAGGCAGATGGGCTACAGCAGCAGAAGACCACACCGGGTACCACTCCTTTCAGCTAAGAACAGGAAACTGAGGCTACAATTTGTACAAGCTCATCGAAATTGGACAGTAGAAGATTGGAAAAACGTTGCTTGGTCTGATGAGTCTCGATTTCTGCTGCGACATTCGGATGGTAGGGTCAGAATTTGGCGTAAACAACATGAAAGCATGGATCCATCCTGCCTTGTATGGAGCATCTTTGGGATGTGCAGCCGACAAATCTGCGGCAACTGTGTGATGCCATCATGTCAATATGGACCAAAATCTCTGAGGAATGCTTCCAGCACCTTGTTGAATCTATGCTACGAAGAATTGAGGCAGTTCTGAAGGCAAAAGGGGTCCAACCCGTTACTAGCATGGTGTACCTAATAAAGTGGCCGGTGAGTGTATATATATATATATATATATATATATATATATATATATATATATTTATACAGTTGTGCTCAAAGGTTTACATACCCCGGATGAATTTTTGCTTCCTTGGCCTTTTTTCAGAGAATATGAATGATAACATCAAAACGTTTTCTCCACTCATAGTTAGTGGTTGAGTGAAGCCATTTATTGAAATACTACTGTGTTTTCTCTTTTTAAATCATAATGACAATCCAAAACATCCAAATGACCCTGAGCAAAAGTTTACATACCCCATTTCTTAATACCGTGTATTGCCCCCTCTAACATCAATTACAGCTTGAAGTCTTTTGTGGTAGTTGTGGGTGTGGTAGTTGTGGATGAGGTCCTTTATTTTCTCAGATGGTAAATCTGCCCACTCTTCTTGACAAAAAGCCCCCAGTTCCTGTAAAGTCATGGGTTGTCTAGCATGAACTTCACGCTTGAGATCTCCCCAAAGAGGCTCAATGATACTGAAGTCAGGAGACTGAGATAGTCACTCCAGAGCCTTCACTTTGTTCTGCTGTAGCCAATGACAGGTCGACATGGCCTTGTGTTTTGGATCGTTGCCATGTTGGAACGTCCAAGCACGTCCCATGCGCAGCTTCCAGTCTGATGAGTGCAAATTTGCCTACAGTATTTGTTGATAATGTGCTGCATTCATCTTTCCTTCAACATTGACCAAGTTTCCTGTGCCTTTGTAGCTCACACTTCCCAAAAATATCAGCAATCCACCTCCGTGCATTACAGTAGGAATGGTGTTCCTTTCATAATAGGCCTTGTTGACCTCTCTCGAAATGTAATGTTTATGGTTGTGGCCAAAAAGTTCAATTTTGGTCTCATCACTCAAATTACATTGTTCCAGAAATTATGAAACTTGCCTCTGTGCTGTTTTGCGTATTGTAGGTGAGATACTTTGTGGCACTTGCGCAATAATGGCTTTCTTCTGGGGACTCGACCATGCAGACCATTTTTCTTCAAGTTCCTCCTTATTGTGCATCTTGAAACAGCCACACTGCTAGTTTTCAGAGAGTCCTGTATTTCAGCTGATGTTATTTGTGGGTTTTTCTTTGCATCCTGAACAATTTTCCTGGCAGTTGTGAGCAACGTTTTTGTTGGTCTACCTGACCGTGGTTTTGATTTTACAGAGACCCTGATTTTCCATTTGTTAATCCTAGTTTGAATGCTGCTGACTGACATTATCAATTCCTTAGATATTAGTGTTGAGCGATACCTTCCGATACTCGAAAGTATCGGTATCGGATTGGATCGGCCGATATCGGCAAAATATCGGATCTTGCCGATACCGATACCCGATACCAATGCAAGTCAATGGGAGCAAAATATCGGAATTAAAATTAACCCTTTATTTCCTTGTAGGTTCATTCTACATGAAGGAAAACAACTAAGAATAATGTAGGATGTAATGGGGGAGGTGGCGGAGACATTAAAGGCATAGAGGTTTAGCCCAATCAAATAGAATAGCAGGAATTTTAATTATTTTTTTAAGACGTTCGGAGTTACAAAGATATTGACTATGTTAACTTTTTTTTATTTTGTCAGATATTGATGTTTCAGTACTTCAATGCCCTTCACCTTCTTTTTTACTTCTCCCACACTTTCTTCTTCATCATCCTCAGCAGCAGCATCTTTTACATCAACTTCTTCTTCACCTTATTCATCTTCTTCTTCATCTTCTACCTATTATTTTTTTTGTTACATTCTTCATATTCTTTTTATTAAACTATTATTCTTCTTCATATTCTACTTATTCATCATATTCTTATTTGTGACAGGCATTCCTGTAGTTGTTATCTATAAAAGTTTGAAGATTACACCTTCCGTTCTGCCTGTCACAAAAGAGTTACAACAGGATTTGTCCGCGTTCAGTTTGGCCTGCAGCAGCAGGCTTTATCCAGGGGCACCACGAGGAGGAACGGACTCGCCCCCATACACTGCTTAGTCTTCTTCTGCTTATAATTTAGATAATATCTTTTGCTCAGATTTTTAGTCTCATGCTTAATGTTCTTCTGCTCTGTGTTCTGCAGCTTCTTGTTCTTCTGCTTCTCGGTCTTCCGGGTCGTCGTCTCCAGGGTCATAGTCTCCAGGGTCGTCGTCGTCGTCATCGGGGTGGTCTTCAGGGTTGTCGTCTCCAGGGTCGTCGTCTCAGGGGTTGTCGTCTCTGGTGTCGTCGTCATCTTAGGGGTGGTCTTCAGGGTCGTCGTCTTTAGGGTCTTGAACTTGGAAATGTAGCAGAAGGTACAACAAGGCTGAGAAAATGCTGAGAACCAGCTGGTGGAACTGGAACTCGGATGGCTACCTGAAGGTCCAAGAGCCAATGGAACTACCGAGGACCAGCTGACGTTACTGGAACCCGGTTACTAAGCAGGAGGTACCCGTGCCAGAAAGCACTACCAAGGACCACCTGACGTTGGTGGAACTCGGATACCCAGAAGGAGGCACCTAAGCCAAAGGCTCTGCCCAGAACCAGCTGATGGTACTGGAACCAGGATGGGGAGCAGAAGGTACAAGAGCAAAAGACACTGCCGAGAACCAGCTGACGGAACTGGAACCCGGATGGGTAGCCGAAGGTACAAGAGCCAATGGAACTACCAACGACCAGCTGACGTTACTGGAACCCGGTTACTAAGCAGGAGGTACCCGTGCCTGAAAGCACTACCAAGGACCACCTGACATTGGTGGAACTCGGATACCCAGAAGGAGGCACCTAAGCCAAAGGCTCTGCCCGGAACCAGCTGACGGTACTGGAACCAGGATGGGGACCTATTCAAGATTGTCATCCTAGAGCCCCAACTAGCGGTGTTGGAGCAAAGGGTCAGCAGGGGGAGCAGAGTGTAGGCCGAAGCCTGCACGGGAGGCAGCTTAGTGTCTGTTGTGTCTGCGTGGCGTTTGCAGGACACGTTGCCGGCTACACAGCAGGGGAACAGCTGGCGTTACTGAACCCCACTGACACATTGACGGGTGTTTTTCTCTGTGCAGCCAGCACTTCCGGGCACCAACTGGCGGTGTTGAAGCCCAGGGACAGCAGGAGGAGCAGAGGAGCAGAGTGTAGGCCAAAGCCTGCACTGGAGCAAGTTGAAAGGGAACCCTTGAACCCCCCCAGGCATTAGTAACTGGAAGAGCCATCTTGTGCAGCAGTAATGCTGCACAAGGAAAAGGTGGCTCTTTTAATTATGTTCCTTGCACACGCTGAATGAAACACTTATAAAATTTTTCCCCTCGTACCGTGAAAGCGTCTTGGAGGCGGGACTTTCCTTCTTAATGAGACGAAGCACAGCTGTCAAACATACCCCCTTGGTGCTGGGCGATGCCTCCTGAGTTGCTTTTTTGTGTTCCGGAGTCTGCGCTGATGTGTTATCCCTTGGCCATGTGCTGTTACTGCGCAAGGTCATGAATCCCAGCCCCGCAGTGTCTTCTGATTTATTTACACTGCAGGGCTGGGATTCATATCCTTGCGCAGTAAATATCGGCGCCTGTCACTCATGTCCTTACTCCTGCTTCAGACTGTGCGGCGTCAGCTGATCCCTTATCGCATGCCACGGCCGTGAAGCCACACAGTCTGAAGAAGGCAGAAGGAGATGAGTGAGAGGCGAAGATATGCACAGCATATTCCCATGAATCCCAGCCCCGCAGTGAGAATAAAGAAGACACTGTGGCGTGTGATCTTGGGCAGCGCGTCCGCACAGGCGCAGCCAGCCTGACTACAAATGATGTCAGAAGATGGGCAGCGCTAACTGCAGATGGCCAAGGGATAACATTACAGCGCAGGCTCCGGGACAGATTCAATCAACGCTAAGGCGGTGGCGCATGGCGGCAAGGGGGTTGCTGCGTGTCATTAGGAAGGAAAGTCACATCTCCGGGACGTTTGAACGGTATCAGGGGAAACATTTTATAAGTGTTTAGTTCAGCGTGTGCAAGGAGTAAAACTAAAAGCCACCTTGTCCAAATGCAGCATTAGTGCTGCACAAGGTGGCTCTTTTAGTTACAAACACCTGGGGGGGGCAGGTTCCCTTAAATTTTTGTTGTTGTGTCTGCATAGCGTTTGCAGGACACGTTGCCAGCTACACAGCAGGGCCACAGCTGGCGTTACTGAACCCAACTGACACATTGATGGGTGTTTTTCTCTGTGCAGCCAGCACTCCCAGGCAACAACTGGCGGTGTTGAAGCCCAGGGACAGCAGGAGGAGCAGAGGAGCAGAGTGTAGGCCGAAGCCTGCACTGGAGGCAGCTTTGTGTCTGCGTGGCGTTTGCAGGACACGTTGCCGGCTACACAGCAGGGGAACAGCTGGCATTACTGAACCCCACTGACACATTGACGGGTGTTTTTCTCTGTGCAGCCAGCACTTCCGGGCACCAACTGGCGGTGTTAGAGCCCAGGGTCAGCAGGAGGAGCAGAGTGTAGGCCGAAGCCTGCACTGGAGCAAGTTGAAAGGGAACCCTTGAACCCCCCCAGGCATTAGTAACTGGAAGAGCCATCTTGTGCAGCAGTAATGCTGCACAAGGAGAAGGTGGCTCTTTTACCTATGCTCCTTGCAAACGCTGAAATAGACACTTATGAAATGTGTCCCCTCACACCGTAAAACCGTCCCGGAGGTGGGACTTTCCTTTGTAATGTGACGCAGCACAGCCGTTCATTCCTACCCCCTTGCCGCCGTGCGCCACCTCCTCAGTGTTGTTTGAAATGATGTCAGAAGACGGGCAGCGCTAAGTGCGCCTGGCCAAGGGATAACATAACAGTGCAGGCTCCGTGACAGAATCAAACAACGCTGAGGAGGCGGCGCACGGCGCCAAGGGGGTAGGAATGACGGCTGTGCTGCATCACATTACAAAGGAAAGTACCACCTAGGGGACGGTTTAACGGTGTGAGGGGACACATTTCCTAAGTGTTAGATTCAGCGTGTGCAAGGAGCACAACGAAAAGAGGTACCTTTTCCTTGTGCAGCATTACTGCTGCACAAGGTGGCTCTTTCAGTAACAAACGCCTGGGGGGGACAGGTCCCTTAAATTTCAGTACTTGTGCCAGCGTGGCGGTCGCATGACACGTTGCTGGATACACAGCAGGGGAGCAGCAGGCATTACTGAACCCCACTAACACATTGGCGAGGTGTTTGGCTCTGTGCAAACAGCAATTCCGGGCAGCAACCAGCGGTGTTGGAGCCCAGGGACAGCAGGAGGAGCAGAGTGTAGGCCGAAGCCTGCACTGGAGGCATTTGAATGTCTGTTAGTGTGCCAGCGTGGCTTTTGCTGGACACGTTGCCGGCTACACAGCAGGGGAACAGCTGACGTTACTGAACCCCAATAACAGATGAGCGACTGTTGACTGTGCGGACAGCACTTCCAGGCACCAACTGACGGTGTTAGAGCCCAGGGACAGCAGGAGGAGCAGATAGGTTTTGCCAGATACACAAATGGGAATCAGCTGACATTACTGAAAGCCAATAACACGGCAGCAAGTGTTAACTGTGCAGCCAGCACTTCCAGGCACCAACTAGCTGTGTTAGAGCCCAGGGACAGCAGGAGGAGCAGATTTGAGGTATTGCCGCACACACAGCTGGGGAACAGCTGACGTTACTGAACCCCAATAACAGAGGAGCGACTGTTGACTGTGCGGACAGCACTTCCAGGCACCAACTGACGGTGTTAGGGCCCAGGGACAGCAGGAGGAGCAGATAGGTTTTGCCAGATACACAGCTGGGAATCAGCTGACGTTACTGAAACCCAATAACACGGCAGCAAGTGTTAACTGTGTAGCCAGCACTTACAGGCACCAACTAGCGGTGTTAGAGCCCAGGGACAGCAGGAGGAGCTGAGTGTAGGCCGAGGCCTAATTGGATCAAGTTGAAAGTGAACCTTTAACCCCCCATGCGTTAGCAACTGAAAGAGCCAACTTGTGCAGCACTAATGGTGCACAAGGACAAGGTGGTTCTTTTAATTATGCTACTTGCACACGGTGAATTAAACACTTACAAAATGTGTCCCCTGATACGTGATACCGTCCCACAGATGTTACTTTCCGTCGTGATGAGACGCAGCACATCTGGCATTCACACCCCCATGACGCCGGGCGCCGCCTCATCAGCGTTGCTTGAATCTGTCACGGAGCACGCGCTGTTATGTTAAACCTTGGCCATGCGCAGTTAGCGCTGCCCGTCTTCTAGCATCATTTGGTGTCATAGTAACTGTGCCTGTGTGGAAGAAACCGCCCGAGAAACCGCCTCGCAGTGTCTTCTGATTTAGTCCCACTGCAGGGCTGGGATTCCTGGGCATGCGCAGTGCACTACTCTCCATCCGCCTTCTTCAGAGTGTGCGGCGTCACGGCCGTGGCATGTGAATTGGGATCAGCTGACGCCACACTGTCTGTAGAAGGTGGAGGGAGAAGAGGGAGATGCGAAGATATGCACTGTGCATGCCCAGGAATCCCAGCCCCACAGTGTGACAAAATCAGAAAACACTGTGGGGCGTGACCTCTGGCAGCGCGCCTGCACAGGCACAGTCAGCATGAAATCAAATGATGTCAGAAGATGGGCTGCGCTAACTGTGCATGCCCAAGGTTAAACATAACAGCGCAGGCTCCGGGACAGATGCAAACAACGCTGAGGAGGCGGCGCTTGGCACCATGGGGGTATGAATGCCGGCTGTGCTACGTCTCATAGCAAAGGAAAGTCCCACCTACGGGACGGTTTCACGGTATGAGGGGACACATATTTTATAAGTGTTAAGTGCAGCGTGTGCAAGAAGCAGAACTAAAGGAGCCACCTGGTCCTTGTGCAGCATTTGTGCTACACAAGGTAGCTCTTTCAGTTACAGACGCCTGGGGGGGACAGGTTCCCTTTAATTGCTGTTGTAGTGCCAGCGTGGCGGTCGCTGGACACGTTGCTGGATACACAGCAGGGGATCAGCGGACGTTACTGAAACCCAATAACACTGGGTCATGTGTTGTCTGTGCAGCCGGCACTTCTGGGCAGCAACTGGCGGTGTTGGAGCCCAGGGATTAAAGTTCAGGTGGTTGAAACATGAACACAGCTGGAGACCTGGATACTGTTGGCAACTAATTATTTAATCGGTAAGAGGAGTGGCAAATTCCTGTGAGATCCAGGCCTTGTTAATTTTCAAAAAAGTAAGCCGGTCAACGTTATCGGATGATAGTCGCATGCAACAGTCTGTTAGTACACCACCTGCAGCACTAAAGACGCGTTCCGATAATACACTGGCAGCAGGGCAAGCCAACATCTCCAATGCATACTGGCTAAGCTCTGGCCATGTATCCAGCTTAGAGACCCAAAACTTGAAGAGGGAAGAGCCGTCTGGGAGTACGCTGAGAGTGCAAGACATGTAGTCTGTCACCATCTGACGGAAACGTGGCCTCCTGCTGTCTGGATCCGTCACCGTCAGTGATGGTGTAGACATTTGTGGCAGGCACACAAAACTTTGCCACTGTTGGATCAGACTGGTCTTGGCTTGTGCTGGGCCACTGCTTCTGCTACCTCTTTGTGCAGAGATTCCTCCACTGCCTCTATGCACAGAGCTGCTTTGTAAAGCACTAGCAGTAGCAGACGCAGCACTTCTCTCGATTGGACTGGAGAAGATGGTGGACTGCACCAGTGTGTCTTGGTACAGCCGCATTTTACGCTCCTGCTGCAACGGTGGTATGAGGGTTTGCAAATTGTCCCTGTAGCGCGGGTCGAGGAGGGTGTACACCCAATTATCAGCCGTGGTAAGAATGTGGGAGATGCGGCGGTCGTTTCTCAGGCACTGCAGCATGAACTCATAGTTATTAAGGTTGAAGGAAGACTTTAAGTCCATCTAGTTCAACCCATAGCCTAGCATGCCCTAACATGTTGATCCAGGGGAAGGCAAAAAAAACCCATGTGGTAAGAACTCAACCATGTGCTGCAGACTGCCAACTGGCCAAGAAACGCTGCCCCCTGCTTGAGGCGTGATGTCTGCCTGCTCTGCATCACCCCACCCTCGCTCTACATACTGACTACGGGAGATTTGTGTAACTCCCTCTTCTGGAAAGATGTCTTCCTCCTCCATTGACTCCTCCTCATCCTCCTCACAAAAGGTCCCCTGCCTATTCCTTTGTGAGGAACCACATCGCGCAGACTGTCCAGAAGCCGATGGCATTTCTGACTCCTCAACCTCTTCCACCACCTCATCCCTTAGCGCTTGCAGGGTTCTTTCAAGCAGGCAGATAAGGGGGACAGTCATGCTGACTAGTGCATCATCTGCACTCGCCATCCGCGTGGATTCATCAAAGGCCCGCAAAACCTGGCAGATGTCCTTCATAGTGGCCCACTCAGTGGTTGTGAAGTCTGAACGGCGCGCACTGCGACTTTTTTGCGCCTGATGCAGCTGGTACTCCATTACTGCTGGCTGCTGCTCACACAACCGCTCCAACATATGTAACGTGGAATTCCACCTGGTGGGGAGGTCACATATGATGCGATGTTCCGGAAGATGGAATTGGCACTGCAGGCTTGCAATGCGCGATCTGGCCATGCTGGAACGCCGCAAGTGAGCACACTCAAGGCGGACCTTGTGCAGCAGTGCATCAAGATCCGGATAGTCCCTCAGAAAACTCTGCACAACCAAATTGAGCACATATGCCAGACATGGGATGTGAGTGAGGTTGCCAAGGGCCAGAGCTGCCACCAGATTTCGGCCATTGTCACACACTACCATGCCTGTCTGGAGATTCGCTGGCGCAAACCACTTGTCGCTCTCAGAATTGATGGCATTCCAGAGCTCCTGCGCTGTGTGGCTTCGATTCCCCAAAGAAATTAATTTAAGTACGGCCTGTTGACGTTTGGCCACTGCTGTGCTCATATTGGTTGTAACAGGTAAGCGTTCACGGGTCAAGGTGGAGGTAGACCATGATGGCTCCTGCAGCGATGATTCTGAGGAACTGGAGTATGAGGCGGAGTCAATGTGCAGAGACTGGATTCCTGCTATCCTTGGCGTTGGCAGTACACGTACAGCGCCACTCGCCATGTCTGTACCTGGCTCCACAACATTGACCCAATAGGCAGTGAGGGAAAGGTATCGTCCCTGTCCATGGTGACTGGTCCACGCATCGGTGGTGAGGTGGACCTTGCTACTAACGGCGTTTAGTAGCGCATGTTTGATGTTTGCCTCCACATGCTTTTGCAGGGCAGGGATGGCATGCCTGCTGAAATAAAAGCGGCTGGGCACATTGTATTGTGGGACTGCCAATGCCATCAAGTTACGGAAGCTGTCAGTCTCCACCAGCCTGAATGAGAGCATTTCCAGTGACAGAAGTTTGGCAATGCCTGCATTCAGAGCCTGTGCTCGTGGGTGGTTTGCCAAGAATGCCCACCTTTTCTCCCATACCTGTGCTACTGATGGCTGTAGACTGGGCAGGGAGTGTGAGGATGACTGGGAACGTGGTGCTGTGGGTGGAATTACACTGGGTCTCTGGACAACAGTGCCAGAGGTTCTTCCATGGCGATCCTGGGAGGAAGCCGAACCAGCAGTGTGTGAGCTGGAGGAAGAGGCAACAACATGAGCTGAAGAGGTGGTAGGTGCCGCTGTAGGTTGGCCTAGGTCTTCAGTGTGTTTTTGTAACTCCACCGCGTGCTTGGTCCGCACATGTTTCCACGTTTGAGGTATTGAGGTTGCTGACATTTCTACCTCGTTTGATTTTCTGACTACACAACTTGCATTTGACAAAGCAAATGAAAGGACCAGGCACTGCAACTCTTGGGAGTGCCCGCTTTGGCTTTTGGAAGAGGCATGCTCCTAACGGGTCCTTAAGTGGAGGCTCCAGGCGCCGCAGTCTTCCCCCTCCCTCTCCCAGCTGTTCGGAGAATCTCTTCCTCAGAGCTGCTCCCACCACCTTCCTGTTCCTCATGCCATGATGGGTCGAGGACCTCATCATCTACGCTACCCTCTGCCACCAACTGCTTCTCCTGGGTAGTCTCGGCAGCACAGTACGCAACAGAAACTGGCACCTGAGTCTCATCATCTGATGCGTTCTGAGAAGTTGTAACCGGAGGCACTGGCCCACCCGCCTCTTCTGATTCAGAGAGACAAAGCTGTTGGGCATCACTGCATACAGCCTCTTCTTCTGATTCTCTAATGCTGCTTGGCTGGCCCCCTGTTTCCAAGCCAAGAGATTCAGAGAACAGAAGTAGAGATGGCTCCTGTCCTGGGCTCTCTGACTGCCTGGGCAATTTGGCAGGTGGTGAAGAGACAGATGGTTGCTCTTCAGTGCTCTGTGCCTGAGAGGATGTGGCACTAATTGAAGTCGATGCGTTAGCTGCCATCCATCCGACAATGGCTTCAATTTGTTCATCCCGCAGCAGCGGGGTACGGCGAGCTCCGACAAAGCTGCGCATGAAGGTCTGCTCCCTGCTGAAACTGGGGGATGATGAGTCACCGGTGCCCGCAGCTGGCCCAGAATCCCCACGTCCTCTCCCTGTTCCACGCTCACGTGCCTTACTCCCTGCCTTCTTCATCGTGATAGACTGAGTGATAAAGATAGGCAGAAAAGTACTAACGGCTTAGTGTGCTTATTCCTGAACAGCAGCTAACAGGTATAAGAAACACTTATTTTATGGAGTGTGGACTAGACTTTATTATGAGCTTATGTGGCCTACACAACAGTAAAGTGGAGTGTTTGGTGAACTTTGGGTTTGTTTCGCAGAACAGACACTACAAAGTGAGTGCAGTACTCACACACAGACTGTGCAGACAGCCGTGAACGGCACTGCAAGGCAAAGAAAAGCTCCTCTATCTAATCCTATATAGTGTTTTTCCACAATCTAGCGGGATACGTATGGAAAGACAGTAATAGGATATTATTGAGAAAAGGTGCAGCTGGCTGCACTAATTGCAAAAAAAAAAAAAAAAAAAAAGGATTTAGCAGTATGAGGCAGTGACGCACTCTGAGCTGAACACAACCGGCTGTAGCTGCGGACAGACTGCAGAGTGAGCTGCACTCACACAGACCGTGCAGACAGCCGCGAACGGCGCTGCAAGGCCAAACAAAGCTACTCTATCTAATCCTATATAGTGATTTTCCACAATCTAGCAGGATACAGATGGAAAGCCACTAATATAGGATATATTTAAAAAAAATGTGCAGCTGGCTGCACTAATTGCAAAAAAAAAAAAAAAAAAGGATTTAGCAGTATGAGGCAGTGAAGTACCCTGAGCTGACCAAAACCGGCTGTGGCTATGGACAGACAGCAGAGTGAGCTGCACTCACACACAGACCTTGCGGACAGCTGTGAACAGCGCTGCAAGGCAAAAGCAAGGTGAACACACAGCGGTTGCTGATTTAGCCTGGATTAAGCACAATGAAGCAAATCGCAATCTCTAAACTGGCCCTCAGTCAGAACACAGCGTCCTGTCCCTGACTGAATTCATAGCAGAGTAAGCACAAAATGGCGACGGCGACTTTTAAAGGGCGTCGTGACATCATTTCAGCAGCCAATCACAGCCATGCCAGTAGTTACGTGCCCACCATGCAGAACAGGATGTGCCCACACTTCAAATCATTCCTTATTGGCTGATTCATAAAAAACCGGGAGTTTGCATGATGGGAATTTCCGATTCCGGTTTCCGATACACTGAAAGTATCGGAACTCGGTATCGGAATTCCGATACCGCGAATATCGGCCGATACCCGATACTTGCGGTATCGGAATGCTCAACACTATTAGATATCTTTTTGTGTCCCTTTCCTGTTTTATACAGTTCAACTACCTTTTCTCATAGATCCATTGACAATTCTTTTTTTCCCCATGCCTCACAATCCAGAAACGTCAGTAGCTGGATCAATGGTACAACAGTCTGTCTGGATCCCAGAATCTTACTCAGCTTTTATGCACACACACTAATTACAAGCAAACAGGTCACAGGTGATGATGTTACCTTTAGTTTCAAACCGATTTGAGTCATCTTTTGTGCATGTTATAAAGCTAAAATCATCATAGTATGTAAACTTTTGATCAGGGTCATTTGGATGTTTTGGGTTGTCATTATGATTTAAAAAGTGAAAACACAGTAGTTTGACTATACTGTAAATGGCTTCACCCAACCACTAACCATGAGTGGAGAAAAAGTTGTGGTGTTATCATTTATATTGTTTGAAAAAAGGCCAAGAAAGCAAAAATTCATCCGGGGTATGTAAACTTTTGAGCACAACTGTATACTGTATATGTTCTTCACACACCAGAAGACTTCATGCACTTCAAATTTATGTTAAAAACCTATAATTCTGCCCTTCACGTCGCTAACAAACCTACTTCACGACTCTGATCTCCTCACTATCCAACAACCCCAAGAAACTTTTTGACACCTTTCACTCCCTCCTCAGGCCAAAAGCACAAGCCCCTATCACAGACATTTGTGCTAATGACCTGGCCTCCCACTTTATGGAGAAAACAGATAATATCCATCAAGAAATCCGCTCCCAGACACCAAGTGCAGTTACTCCCATCCCTCCCTGCATCTCCCCTGGCTCACTCTCCACATTTGATCCCATCACAGAAGACAAAGTCTCCAAGCTCCTCTCTGCTTCTCGTCCGACTACATGCACTACCGACCCCATTCCCTCACATTTCCTCCAGTCTCTCCAGTCGTCACAACTCACCTAACTACAATCTTTACGCTCTCGCTCTCCTCTGGCATTTTCCCTTCCTCCTTCAAACACTCTATCATTACTCCATTACTAAAGAAACCCGCCCTCGACCCATCCTGCACAAATAACTACAGACCAGTCTCCAATCTCCCCTTCATCTCAACTCTTGTAGCACCTGATCTACTCCCGCCTTACCTGTTACCTCTCCACTCATTCCCTCCTAGATCCTTCACAGTCCGGTTTCTGCCCCCTACATTCGACAGAAACTGCACTCCTCAAGGTGACTAATGACCTACTGAAAGCAAAATGTAATGGTGACCACTCTCTGCTCAATATTCTCGACCTCTCTGCAGCTTTTGACACTGTTGACCACCCTCTCCTACTCTCTAGGCTTCAGTCACTAGGTATTAAGGACACTGCTCTCTCCTGGTTCTCCTTCTATCTTTATGACCGCTCCTTCAGTGTTCTGTTCTCTGGCTTCACTTCATCTTCTCTTCATCTCACTGCCGGGGTACGTCAGGGCTCAGTCCTTGGCCCCCTTCTCTTCTCTATCTACACGGCCCCAATTGGACAGGCCATCAGCAGATTTGGATTTCAGTACGATCTTTATGCCGATGACACACAACTTTACACATCATCTCCTGACCTTACCCCCGCTGTACTACAGAACGCCACCGACTGTCTGTCTGCAGTCTCCAACATCATGTCCGCCCTCTATCTGAAACTCAACCTCTCCAAAACTGAACTTCTTTTGCTACCGCCATCTACTAACCTCCCTAAATCTGACATTTCCCTCTCCGTGGGCAGCACCATAATAACACCCCGGCAGCAGGCGCACTGTCTGAGTGTTATGTTTGACTCTGATCTCTCCTTCATATTCCATATACAATCTCTTGCCCACTCGTGCCGCTTACACCTAAAGAACATCTCTAGAATCGTCCCTTTTCTCACCACGGAAACAACCCTCACTGTCCTCTTGATCCAATCCCGCCTGGACTACTGTAACGCTCTATTAATTAATTGGCCTCCCCCTCACTCGACTTTCCCCTCTCCAGTCTATCCTTAATGCAGAAGCCAGGGTTGTCCATCTAGCTAATCGGTATTCAGGTGTGTCCACTCTTCGCCAATCGTTACACTGGCTACCCATTCATTATAGAATCCAATTCAAAGTACTTGTTCTCACTCACAAAGCTCTCCACAATGCGGAATCCCCTTACATCTCTTCCCTCATTTCTGTCTATCTTCCTAACCGATCGTTGCTCTCTGCAAGCGACTTTCGACTAACCTCTGCACTAATCCGTACCTCCCACTCCCGACTCCAAGACTTCTCCCGTGCTGCCCTAATCCTCTGGAATGCTTTACCCCAAGATATTAGGACTATCCACAATTTACATAGTTTTAGGCGCTCCCTCAAAACTAGTGTTGAGCATTCTGATACCGCAAGTATCGGGTATCGGCCGATACTTGCGGGTATCGGAATTCCGATACCGAGATCCGATACTTTTGTGGTATCGGGTATCGGTATCGAAACAACATTAATGTGTAAAATAAAGAATTAAAATAAAAAATATTGCTATACTCACCTCTCCGACGCAGCCTGGACCTCACCGAGGGAACCGGCAGCGTTCTTTGCTTAAAATGCGTGCGTTTACTTCCTTCCATGATGTCACGGCTCGTGATTGGTCGCGTGCCGCCCATGTGGCCGCGACGCGACCAATCACAGCAAGCCGTGACGTAATTTTCAGGTCCTCAATGCCTAATTCTAGGCATTCAGAATTTTAAAATTTCGTTCCGGCTTGTGATTGGTCGCGTCGCGGTCACATGGGCGACGCGACCAATCACAAGCCGTGACGTCACGGGAGGCAGGAAACGCGCGCATTTTAAAATTACATCACGGCTTGTGATTGGTTGCGTGCCGCCCATGTGACCGCGACGCGACCAATCACAGCAAGCCGTGACGTAATTTCAGGTCCTGAATGCAGAATTAGGCATACAGGACCTGAAATTACGTTACGGCTTGCTGTGATTGGTCGCGTCGCGGTCACATGGGCGGCACGCAACCAATCACAAGCCGTGACGTCACGGAAGGAAGTAAACGCGCGCATTTTAAGCAAAGAACGCTGCCGGTTCCCTCGGTGAGGTCCAGGCTGCGTCGGAGAGGTGAGTATAGCAATATTTTTTATTTTAATTCTTTATTTTACACATTAATATGGATCCCAGGGCCTGAAGGAGAGTTTCCTCTCCTTCAGACCCTGGGAACCATCAGGGATACCGTCCGATACTTGAGTCCCATTGACTTGTATTGGTATCGGGTATCGGTATCGGATTAGATCCGATACTTTGCCGGTATCGGCCGATACTTTCCGATACCGATACTTTCAAGTATCGGACGGTATCGCTCAACACTACTCAAAACCCATTTGTTCAGAGCGGCCTGTCACGTTCACTAATCAAAATCATTTTATGTTTGTGTGTGTGTGTGTGTGTGTGTGTGTGTGTAGCCCATTCACTATCCCCATCTGTCCCCTACCCCCTGAAGATGGCTGCGCCATCATTGTAAATACATCATTGTAAATACACACCTGTACTTTGTATCTCCCCACCTCATTGTAGATTGTAAGCTCTCACGAGCAGGGTCGTCTTATTTTGCTTTAATTATTGTATTGTTAACGTTGTTACTTATGACTTATGTTGTGTTTGAAACTGTTAAACTGTAAAATTTGGTGCTATATAAATAAATATTATTAGTATTATGTATATATATCATATAGTATACAGTGTGTGAAATAAGTATTGAATACTTCATCAATTTTCTACATTTTCCAAGTAAATCTATTTCTAAAGATGCTAATGACATGAATTCACACCAGATGTTGGCAACAACCAATCCAATCCACACAGGCAAAGAACTCAAACCATAGATGTCCAGAAATTACACTATGTTCCAAATTATTATGCAAATTACAGTTTTCTCAGATTTTCCTAAAAGGTCGGGGCAAATGACAGTCAGTCTAATAAAAGTCATCACCCATTAGATTATACATTGAATTTTATTGAGGAACCTCCCAATGATAACAGTATAATCTCCAAAATGAAAAAAAAACTCAAAATGCACTGTTCCAAATTATTATGCACAGTAGAATTTCTAAACATTTGATATGTTTTAAAGAACTGAAAATGCTCAATTGTGGAATTTGCAGCATTAGGAGGTCACATTCACTGAACAAAAAAGCTATTTAACTCCAAAACATCCTAACAGGCCAAGATACATGTTAACATAGGAACCCTTCTTTGATATCACCTTCACAATTCCTGCATCCATTAAACTTGTGAATTTTTGGAGAGTTTCTGCTTGTATTTCTTGGCATGAAGTCAGAATTGCCTCCCAGAGCTGCTGTTTTGGTGTGAACTGCCTCCCACCCTCATAGATCTTTTGCTTGATGATACTCCAAAGGTTCTCTATAGGGTTGAGGTCAGGGGAAGATGGTGGCCACACCATGAGTTTATCTCCTTTTATGCCCATAGCAGCCAATGACTCAGAGGTTTTCTTTGCAGCTTCAGATGGTGCGTTGTCATGCATGAAGAAGATTTTGCTCCTGAAGGCACGTTTCTGCTTTTTATACCATGGAAGAAAGTTGTCAGTCAGAAACTTTATGTACTTTGCAGAGGTCAATTTCACACCTTTAGGAACCTTAAAGGGCCCTACCAGCTGTTTCCCCATGATTCCGGACCAAAACATGACTCCTCCACTCCTTGCTGACATCGCAGCCTTGTTGGGACATGGTGGCCATCCACTACTCCATCCATCTGGACCATCCACAGTTGCTCAACACTCATCAGTAAACAAGACTGTTGGAAAATTAGTCTTCATGTATGTCTGGGCCCACTACAACCGTTTCTGCTTGTGAAAACTGTTTAGCAGTGGCCGAATAGTAGGTTTATGCACCACAGCAAGCCTTTGAAGGATCCTACACCTTGAAGTTCGAGGGACTCCAGAGGCACCAGCAGCTTCAAATATCTGTTTGCTGGTTTGAAATGGCTTTTTAACAGCTGCTCTCTTAATCCGATTAACTTGACTGGCAAAAACCTTCCTCATTCTGCCTTTATCAGCACGAACACGTCTGTGCTCAGATTCAGCCACAAATCTCTTCACAGTATGATGATCACGCTTACGTTTTCGGGAAATATCTATTGTTTTCATCCCTTGACCAAGGCATTGCACTATTTGATGCTTTTCAGGAAGAGAGAGATCCTTTTTATTTCCGATATTGCTTGAAACCTGTGACCTGCTTCATAATGTGGAACATCATTTTTAAGTAGTTTTCCTTTAATTAGAATCACCTGGAAAACGAATTATCACATGTGTTTCAGATTGATTTCAGTGATCCATTGAGCCCTGAGACACAATACCATCCACGAGTTTATTTGAAAAACAAAACAATTAAATCTTTACGACACTGAAATCCAATTTGCATAATAATTTGGAACACAGTGTAAGTTATGTGTAATAATGTGATATTAGACATGGAAAAAGTACTGACACATATATATGCTCATTTACAATATGGCATTCCAGAAAAATTAAGTATTGATGTGGATTATTTGAGGCCTTAGTCTTATCTTTTATAATATTTGCACTTTAAAGACCATAATTAAATTTTAAATATCTAAAATAAAATGGAAGTGCGTGCTGGTGAATGCTTGAGAATTTAAATTTCAGTGCACGTGATATAATTTTAACAGTGCATGAGATAATTTTACCAGTGCATATCTGTGTTCCTTAAATGGCTCAATAACATTTCTCGGTTGAAAGCAGTGCAATGCTCTGATAGCTGCAGAAACGCTTCAGCTGCCACACCAATGCCTGAAAGCTCGGATAGCCCCTTCCATTGGTTTAATGCTCCAATAATTGTTTTGTTAGGGTAAATGCTCCACTATGCACTTCAATGGTCAAATAGCTGTTTCGATCATTGCACTGATAGCTTCAAACCCTTGACGGTTATATCTCAGCAGCCATCAGTCGTATCAAGTAGAAATGTTGTATTCTTCTAGCACAGAAACTGATTGCCTGTAAAACAATGTCATTTGATTAAACTTGTAATTGCTCTCCTTACCCTCAGCTTCAGTATGACCTTGGCTGACTAGTGGCCACCCTAAAGCTCAGCCGCGACTATTCTTCTCAGCATGTGACAATAGCATCTCAAATCGCCTTGATATATTTCTCTTGTTCATAGCAATCCAAGGGTATCACATTAATTGTTGGCCTGTCATCTTGTTATTTCAAAAAAAGCTTAATCTAATGAAATCTCTATTTTAACCATGCGCCTCCCAAACTAAAGAAGTTTAATTTAAAAGGAACAAAAAAGCTTAGGTCTAACTTTAAACTGATTTGAGTCAATTGTAAGTTTATTTCTGAAAAATAATATTTGGATGAAAGGAAAACCAGTGATATGTGATATGATCCACATACTCTGTGACCCACATACACTAAAATGCTAAATGGGCCAATTGTTAAGAACAATAAAAGTGAAGCCTATAAATACATGGGCATTATGCAGCTCAAGTATGTGGAAGGAAAGCACATGATCAGTAGAAAGTACATTCAAAGAGTGTGAAAAATAAGCATTAAAAACCATACTGTTTTAAAATACAAATATGGAAGAATTGACTGGACTCCAGACGATTTGGTCAATCTTGGTCTTTTGAAAAAGATGAAAGTTGTTGAATATCTACTATGCCTTACATCCTCGTAGGGATGTCAGGTGACTGTGCCTGCCTAAAAACTCTGGGGCTAGAGAACTCTAGAGAATGTTAATCTTAGTTCATTAGTGGAACGAAGAGCATGAGTGTAACATCTGTGCCGGTACCTGTCCCTTCTATTTCTACTTCAGCCACCAGGTAATTCTACACCTTTGTTGTGGGTGACATTTGACTGCTACAGTCCTCTTTTATTCCTGGGACTTTTAGTTCTGCTGGATCAGGAAGCTACGAAGTAATTTATTTGGTTTTTAATTACTCTGTGCCCATGCGTGGTGCTGTGTGCTATTTAAACCCTTATTTAAACCCCTGATTTCAGACTTTCACTGCCAGTAAACAAGTTCTGCTTATCTGTGCTATAGCCATAGTCCTTGCTCCTGTTGTTGCTCCAGACTTACCCTGTTTTGTGACCTCGGCTTGAACTTTGACTACCTTCTTACTTTCTGAATTTGTCCTTGATATGAACGCTTGTTATTGACACTATGTGAGGACACTTCTAGCCTCTGATTCACTCCTCCTGCCAGCAACACTTCCATGGAAGCAATCCAGTGGAACTAATTGTAAAACCAGATCTATTACAGGGGTTGAAGGGTGAAGGCTGGGTTCCTCTGGAATCTGCTACATGGAATGGCTCTCACTAAGTCTGAGGAAGCCATTTTGAGTCTGTGGCCTCTGACAAACATGATAATGGGTAGGGTGGTAGATGGAGTGATAATGATACAAAACGCAAATAACTGACCAGCCCCTCTGAACAGACTAAAGACAATGTGAACATGGGCAATGTGTAAGCTCTAAAATGTTTGCAAATAAATATAACTATATGAACTGTATTACCGCTCTAAAAAATTTACATAAAAACTAAGGCACTTAGCGCACAAATTGGCAAATTCATGAGAACCCACCAGCCACGAGAAGGCTTGCACCTGTTCTCACTTGCTTTTATCTGTGTGAAGGTGCTGGTCAGCACTCATCTCATAAGCCTAAGGCTGGTTTTAATTAGTGTTGCGTCCTACCTACCCTTTAAATGTGTAGGCTTTTAGTCCAAGATATTAGGTTAGGGTTCCATCAAAGAAACCAAATAAATGAGCCAGATGGTTCATTTGTGATTTGTGAGAGTGTCTCTTCTCTTGTACTGTGAGAATGGATGGATTTTGTGTCTTAAGAATATTACAAGAGCATGAGAGCCGTATGTAGGAGAAGGGAGGAGAGGGGGACTACTATGGATGGAGTGCACATAGTGTGTGAATGGGTAGTTGATTTGAAGGAATTTAGCAACTGAAACAAAGATAAAGCAAATAGATGTTAAAAATACATTGTACATCACAAGTGAACAAGAGACAAGAATCCCCTGCCCTGTCAAACGGCAATATTTAACAGTACTTTGACAAATATGGTACTTAATGCAGGGAGGCAATCATATACAATTTGTCTGAGTGAAGTACACTGATTGAAATACAAAAACAAGACTTATTTAGAGTCCAACAGACAAAAGTTCAGAGAAGAGCTATGAGGATGGTGAGGGGACTACAATGTTTGTCCTACGAGAAAAGGTTAAAGGTTATGGGAATGTTTAGCTTGCAAACAAGAAATCTAATAGCTGTCTACAAATATCTGAAGGGATGTCACAGTGTAGAGGGATCATCATTATTCTCATTTGCACATGGAAACATGAGAAGCAATGGGATGAAACGGAAAGTGAGAAGACAAAGATTAGATATTAGAAAAAACTTTGTGACGGTGTGGGTGATTAATGAGTGAAATAGGCTGCCAAAAGAGATGGTGAGTTCTCCTTCAATGGAAATCTTCAAACAGAGGCTGGACAGACATCTGTCTGAGATGGTTTAGTGAATCCTGCATTGAGCAGGGGGTTGGACACGATGACCCTGGAGGTTCTTTCCAACTCTAGCATTCTAAGATTCTATGAATAACTGTACAAGAACAGACCATTTGAAGAAATGCCATAAAGTCAGGATTGAAAAGTCTTCTCATAATGCCAAGTTCAGACTAAGCAAAGAATCCTAAGAAACAGTAGATCATGTACTCAGTTTGTTTAAATAATTGCACAGACTGACTAAAAACAGCAACATAGTTCTGTGATGATTCATTGGAACATTTGCGAACATCACCAGCTTTCCACAAAGAAGAACTATATTTACCTATGTAAAGTATTGGCTCCCTTAACACCCGACTGAAACATTGTTGACATAGCAATACATAGAGATAGCAGGCTCATTGGGAAATAAATTGAAAAGCCTAAAAGATACCAAGACCTGAAAATGGAAATTCAAAGGCTATAACACAAAAAAGCAGCTGTGGGACCAATGGTTATCGCCACCCTGGTGAAGTTCTATCACCAAAAACCTTACGAAGCTATTACGACAACTCATTGTTGACAAAATCACCATCAGTCAACTGCAGAAAGCAACTTTGCTTGGGCCTGCTCACATCAATAGCTGATACATTACATCACTATAGGATCTTGGGAAGAACCTAATGTGTAATGAAGGCCAACACCAACTGGTGATCTGGAAGGCGTGATTCACAAATATTAATATATTAATATATTAATTTATTTATAAATAATAATGTTTTGAAACAACAACACCAGAAAGCAAGTCTCCTATAAATTATTGTGGACATTCCAAAATACTGATGTAAGTCTATGTGAACTGTAACTTAAAAAGACGCAGTTATACCATGCTTACAAAAAGTCCAGTTCTACAACCCCTGGCAAAAATTATGGAATCACTGGCCTTGGAGGATGTTCATTCAATTGTAGAATATTGTAGAATATTGTAGAAAAAAAGCAGATCACAGACATGGCACAAAACTAAAGTCATTTCAAATGGCAACTTTCTGGCTTTAAGAAACACTAAAAGAAATCAAGAACAAATAATGTGGTAGTCAGTAATGGTTACTTTTTTTAACCAAGCATAGGGAAAAAATGTTGGAATCACTTAACTCTGAGGAAAAAATTATGGAATCATGAAAAACATACAAACAAAAAAACACTCCAACACATCACTAGTATTTTGTTGCACCACCTCTGGCTTTTATAATAGCTTGCAGTCTCTGAGGCATGGACTTAATGAGTGTCAAACAGTACGTTTCATCAATCTGGCTCCAACTTTCTCTGATTGCTGTTGCCAGATCAGCTTTGCAGGTTGGAGCCTTGTCATGGACCATTTTCTTCAACTTCCACCAAAGATTTTCAATTGGATTGAGATCCGGGCTATTTACAGGCCATGACATTGACCTTACGTGTCTGTTTTCAAGGAATGCTTTCACAGTTTTTGCTCTACGGCAGGATCAGGGCCGGACTGGGACTAAAATTCAGCCCTGGCATTTGAAGTTACACAGGCCCACTTGTCACATGGTGACTGTATAATATCTTAGTACATTTGTAGGCAGGGCCGGTTTTTGGCAAAGTGGGGCCCTAGGCAAAGTTTAAAATGGAACCCCAAATGCTAACATATTGTACGTCACACAAAAGCATTTCGGCTGTATTTACAAGCGCTGAGTTCAGGCCGCTAAATGAGTTTGATCGACAATGCTGAAGTTGTTCAACGCTTGTTTCCCGGCCTCTTTCCACCAGCTGAGGAATAATGATGGGACAGAACGATCACTAATAGATCAGTAACAGATCCCCATACAGTATCATTTCATTTTATCAGCAGCACATCTACAGTTTACAGCGGTAATGTGCTGCTGAGAACATTGTTTTTGTTCCAGCAAAAACAATCTGAATATGCAGCATTTTACTTGTTTAGTAAAGTACACCTCATAGTCCTCCATATATTATAATGTGCACCACAGTCCTACATATAGTATAATACACCCCATATAGTACTCCATAAATTAAAATACACTACTCAGTCCTCCATATAGCATAATACACTCCTCATAGTGCTCCATATAGTATAATGCACTGCCATAGTCATCCATGTAGTACAATTCACTTCCCTGTTGTGAATTCTGCTCTTGGGCTCCCTCCGGTGGTTGTAAGTGGTAGCGCTGCTGTCTCTGAATCGCAGCATTTATCAGGTGTGTTCACTTTTTGCAATTCTAACTGGGCTATTTAGTCTTGCTTGACCCTTTAGTCAGTGCCAGTTGTCCATTGTTCCTGGAGGATTCACATCCCTGCCTGGTCTCTCCTGCTTTGCTGTTCATTTCAACAAAGATAAGTTCTGGCCTTGATTTTTGCTGTCCGCATGCTGTGGCCTTATTGTTCAGTTCTTTTCCATGTTTTTGTCTTGTCCAGCTTGGTCTGTATATGGATTTGTTTAGCCAAGCTGGTATCTCTGGAGATGCAGATATACTGTTGTGAATTCCGTCTGGGTTCCCTCTGGTGGCCTTTAGCGATACTGCGGGTCTGGAGCTGGGCTCAGCTGCCTCATTTCCTGCTATGCTGGTTCCTATTTAACTCCACCTGGACCTTTATTTGTTGCCTGCTGTCGTTGTATTCAGTACTGGTTCTGACCTCTCCTGGATTTTCCTGGTGACCTGTCTATTTCTGAGAAGCTAAGTCTTGCTAGTTCTTTTTTCTCATTGTTTCCTTGAATATGTTTCTCAGTATATGAAGTGTTCAGTCCAGCTTGCTTATATGTGATTTTCTGCTTGCTGGTAGCTCTGGGGAGCAGAAGTGCGCCCCTCACATCGTGAGTCGGTGTGGGGGTTCTTGTACTTTCTGCGTGGATAGTTTTTGATAGTTTTTGTACCGACCGCACAGATCCCTGCTATCTTCTGTCTATTTAGTGTTAGCGGGCCTCATTTGCTTAAACCTGTTTTTCATTCCTACGTTTGTATTTTCCCCTTAACTCACCGTTATTATTTGTGGCCGGCTGTCTAAACTTTGGGGTTATTTCTCTGAGGCAAGTGAGGCTTTGCTTTCTCTCTAGGGGTAGCTAGTTTCTCAGGCTGTGAAGAGGCGTCTAGGTTTTTAGGTAACGCTCCACGGCTGCCTTTAGTGTGTGTGGATAGAATCAGGATTGCGGTCGGTATAGTTCCACATTCCCGGAGCTTGTCCTACTATTCAGGTTTACCTATCAGGTCATTTTGGTGATCCTACCACCGGATCATAACAGTACAGCAGGCCCATAAAGAGTTAATGCATTGCAAAAGAGGGATAAGAGAAATCCTGAGTTCATTTTTTTTTTCCTCTGCAGTGTGTCTAGCCTCTCTCCTCCCCTTAATCTCTGGGTGGTTCAGAATTCAGCTGCAGCTATGGACCTTCAGAGTCTGTCTTCTAGTGTGGATCATCTCACTGCTAGGGTACAAGGCATTCAAGATTATGTAGTCCGCAGTCCTATGTCAGAGCCTAAGATACCTATTCCTGAGCTGTTCTCCGGAGACAGGTCTAGGTTTTTGAACTTTAAAAATAATTGCAAATTATTCCTTTCTCTGAGACCTCGTTCCTCTGGTGATCCGGTTCAGCAAGTTAAAATTATTATTTCTTTGTTGCGTGGTGACCCTCAAGATTGGGCATTCTCTCTGGCGCCGGGAGATCCTGCATTGCAAAATGTGGATGCGTTTTTCCTGGCGCTTGGAGTGCTTTATGAGGAACCTAATCTGGTAGACCAAGCAGAAAAGGTTTTGCTGGCTCTCTCCCAGGGTCAGGATGAAGCAAAGGTTTTCTGTCAGAAGTTTAGGAAATGGTCTGTGCTCACTCAATGGAATGAGTGTGCCCTGGCAGCGATTTTCAGAAAGGGTCTTTCTGAAGCCATTAAGGATGTTATGGTGGGGTTCCCCACGCCTACGGGTCTGAATGAGTCAATGTCTTTGGCCATTCAGATTGATCGGCGCTTACGGGAGTGCAAACCAGTGCACCATCAGGTGGTATTTTCTGAGCAGAAGCCTGAGTCTATGCAATGTGACAGGATTCTGACCAGAATTGAATGGCAAAATCACATACGTCAGAATGGGTTGTGCTTTTACTGTGGTGATTCTGCTCCTGTTATCTCAGATTGTTCTAAGCGCATAAAAAACTTCGCTAAGTCTGTCACCATCGGTACTGTACAGCCTAAATTCATTTTGTCTGTTACTTTGATTTGCTCTCTGTCATCCTACTCAGTTATGGCTTTTGTGGATTCAGGTGCTGCCCTGAATTTGATGGATTTGTCTTTTGCCAGGCGCTGTGGTTTTATCTTGGAGCCTTTGCAATTCCCTATTCCACTAAAGGGAATTGATGCCACGCCATTGGCCAAGAATAAACCTCAGTACTGGGCTCAAGTGACCATGTGCATGACTCCTGCACATCAGGAGGTGATTCGCTTTCTTGTGTTACATAATTTGCATGATCTTGTCGTGTTAGGTCTGCCATGGCTGCAGGCTCATAATCCAGTCCTGGATTGGAAAGCAATGTCTGTGTCAAGTTGGGGTTGCCAGGGGATTCATGGCGATGCTCCTTTGGTGTCTATTGCTTCTTCTACTCCTTCTGAAGTCCCTGAATTTTTGTCGGACTACCAGGATGTATTTGATGAGCCCAAGTCCAGTGCCCTACCTCCTCATAGGGATTGTGATTGCGCCATAAATTTGATTCCTGGTAGTAAGTTCCCTAAGGGACGACTTTTTAATTTGTCTGTACCAGAACATGCCGCTATGCGGAGTTATATCAAGGAGTCTTTGGAGAAGGGGCATATTCGCCCGTCCTCATCCCCTTTGGGTGCGGGGTTCTTTTTTGTGGCCAAGAAGGATGGTTCTCTGAGACCCTGTATAGATTATCGCCTTCTAAATAACATCACGGTCAAATTTCAGTATCCTTTGCCACTGTTGTCCAATCTGTTTGCTCGGATTAGGGGGGCCAGTTGGTTCACCAAGATAGATCTTCGTGGAGCGTATAATCTTGTGCGTATAAAGCAGGGAGATGAATGGAAAACAGCATTCAATACGCTCGAAGGCCATTTTGAGTACTTGGTGATGCCTTTTGGGCTTTCTAATGCCCCTTCTGTGTTCCAGTCCTTCATGCACGACATCTTCCGAGAATATCTGGATAGGTTTATGATTGTGTACCTGGATGATATTTTGGTCTTTTCTGATGATTGGGAGTCTCATGTGAAGCAGGTCAGGATGGTATTTCAGGTCCTGCGAGCCAATGCCTTGTTTGTGAAGGGCTCTAAATGTCTCTTCGGAGTCCAGAAGGTTTCCTTTCTGGGCTTTATTTTTTCTCCTTCTACCATTGAGATGGATCCAGTCAAGGTCCAGGCTATTTATGACTGGACTCAACCTACATTGGTAAAAAGTCTTCAGAAGTTCTTGGGTTTTGCTAATTTTTACCGTCGCTTCATCACTAATTTTTCCAGTGTGGTTAAGCCTTTGACTGATTTGACCAAGAAGGGTTCTGATGTGACGAATTGGTCTCCTGTGGCCGTGGAGGCCTTTCAGGAGCTCAAACATCGGTTCTCTTCGGCTCCTGTCTTGCGTCAGCCGGATGTCTCTCTGCCCTTCCAGGTCGAGGTTGATGCTTCTGAGATTGGAGCTGGGGCTGTCTTGTCACAGAGAAGCTCTGATGGCTCTGTGATGAGGCCATGTGCTTTCTTTTCAAGAAAGTTTTCGCCTGCCAAGCGGAATTATGATGTTGGTAATCGGGAGTTGTTGGCAATGAAATGGGCATTTGAGGAGTGGCGACATTGGCTAGAGGGAGCCAAACATTGTGTGGTGGTCTTGACGGATCACAAGAATTTGACTTATCTCAAGTCTGCTAAACGGCTGAATCCTAGACAGGCTCGATGGTCGCTGTTTTTCTCCCGTTTCAATTTCGTGGTTTCATACCTTCCGGGTTCGAAGAACGTGAAGGCTGATGCTCTTTCTAGGAGCTTTGTGCCTGACTCTCTGGGAGTTTCTGAACCGGCTGGTGTCCTCAGAGAGGGGGTGATTTTGTCTGCCATCTCCCCTGATTTACGACGGGTACTGCAGGAATTTCAGGCCAATAGACCTGACCGTTGTCCACCGGAGAGACTGTTTGTCCCGGATAGATGGACCAGTAGAGTCATTTCCGAGGTTCATTCTTCGGTGTTGGCAGGTCATCCTGGGATTTTTGGTACCAGGGATTTGGTGGCTAGGTCCTTTTGGTGGCCTTCCTTGTCGCGGGATGTGCGTTCCTTTGTGCAGTCCTGTGGGATTTGTGCTCGGGCCAAGCCTTGCTGTTCTCGTGCCAGTGGACTGCTTTTGCCTTTGCCTGTCCCGAAGAGGCCCTGGACGCATATTTCCATGGATTTTATTTCGGATCTTCCAGTCTCTCAGAAGATGTCTGTTATCTGGGTGGTTTGTGATCGTTTTTCTAAAATGGTCCATTTGGTGCCCTTGCCTAAGCTGCCTTCCTCCTCCGATTTGATTCCACTGTTTTTTCAGAATGTGGTTCATTTGCATGGTATTCCTGAGAATATTGTGTCTGACAGAGGATCCCAGTTTGTGTCCAGATTTTGGCGGTCCTTTTGTGCTAAGATGGGCATTGAATTATCTTTTTCATCGGCCTTCCATCCTCAGACGAATGGCCAAACCGAACGAACTAATCAGACCTTGGAAACTTATCTGAGATGTTTTGTTTCTGCGGATCAGGATGATTGGGTGACTTTTTTGCCATTGGCTGAGTTCGCCCTCAATAATCGGGCTAGTTCTGCTACTTTGGTTTCGCCTTTTTATTGCAATTCTGGTTTTCATCCTCGTTTTTCCTCAGGTCAGGTTGAGCCTTCTGACTGTCCTGGGGTGGATTCTGTGGTGGATAGGTTGCAGCAGATTTGGAACCATGTGGTGGACAATTTGACGTTGTCACAAGAGAAGGCTCAGCGCTTTGCTAACCGCCGTCGCTGTGTGGGTCCCCGACTTCGTGTGGGGGATTTAGTATGGTTGTCTTCTCGTTATGTTCCGATGAAGGTTTCCTCTCCTAAGTTCAAGCCTCGTTTCATCGGTCCTTATAAGATTTTGGAAATCCTCAACCCTGTGTCATTTCGTTTGGACCTCCCAGCATCATTTGTCATTCACAATGTGTTCCATAGGTCATTGTTGTGGAGATATGTGGTGCCTGTGGTTCCTTCTGTTGACCCTCCTGCTCCGGTCTTGGTCGAGGGAGAATTAGAGTATGTGGTGGAGAAGATCTTGGATTCTCGTGTTTCAAGATGGAAGCTTCAGTACTTAGTTAAATGGAAGGGCTATGGTCAGGAGGATAATTCCTGGGTTGTCGCCTCTGATGTCCATGCGGCCGATTTGGTTCGTGCCTTTCATTCGGCTCGTCCTGATCGGCCTGGGGGCTCTGGTGAGGGTTCGGTGACCCCTCCTCAAGGGGGGGGTACTGTTGTGAATTCCGTCTGGGTTCCCTCTGGTGGCCTTTAGCGATACTGCGGGTCTGCAGCTGGGCTCAGCTGCCTCATTTCCTGCTATGCTGGTTCCTATTTAACTCCACCTGGACCTTTATTTGTTGCCTGCTGTCGTTGTATTCAGTACTGGTTCTGACCTCTCCTGGATTTTCCTGGTGACCTGTCTATTTCTGAGAAGCTAAGTCTTGCTAGTTCTTTTTGCTCATTGTTTCCTTGAATATGTTTCTCAGTATATGATGTGTTCAGTCCAGCTTGCTTATATGTGATTTTTCGCTTGCTGGTAGCTCTGGGGAGCAGAAGTGCGCCCCTCACATCGTGAGTCGGTGTGGGGGTTCTTGTACTTTCTGCGTGGATAGTTTTTGATAGTTTTTGTACCGACCGCACAGATCCCTGCTATCTTCTGTTTATTTAGTGTTAGCGGGCCTCATTTGCTTAAACCTGTTTTTCATTCCTACGTTTGTATTTTCCCCTTAACTCACCGTTATTATTTGTGGGGGGCTGTCTAAACTTTGGGGTTATTTCTCTGAGGCAAGTGAGGCTTTGCTTTCTCTCTAGGGGTAGCTAGTTTCTCAGGCTGTGAAGAGGCGTCTAGGTTTTTAGGTAACGCTCCACGGCTACCTTTAGTGTGTGTGGATAGAATCAGGATTGCGGTCGGTATAGTTCCACATTCCCGGAGCTTGTCCTACTATTCAGGTTTGCCTATCATGTCAGTTTGGTGATCCTACCACCGGATCATAACATATACCCTCCATATCTTTAGTTAGCTGTGGAGATTTTGTATTTTCTGTGGTGGATATTTTCTAGTGTTTTAATACTGACCGCATAGTACTCTGTCCTATCCTTTCTATTTAGCTAGAAGTGGCCTCCTTTGCTAAATTCTGATTTCAGTCTGTGTACGTTTTTCCCTCTCCTCTCACAGTCAATATTTGTGGGGGGCTGTCTATCCTTTGGGGATTTTCTCTGAGGCAAGATAGTTTTCCCTTTTCTATCTCTAGGGGTAATTAGTCCTCCGGCTGTGTCGAGATGTCTAGGGAGTGATAGGTACATTCCACGCCTACTTCTAGTTGTGGTGTTAAGTTCAGGGTCTGCGGTCAGTACAGGTACCACCTTCTCAGAGTACGTCTCATGCTGCTCTTAGGCCACCAGATCATAACAGTACAACTGGCCAGCAATGAGTTAACCGCATCTCAGAAGAAGACAAGGAAAATGCTGAGCCATTTTTTTTTTCTGTAGTCTGTTGTGGTTTTTTTTTTTTCCCTCTTTACCTCTGGGTGGCTCAGGAGTTCGGCGCTGGTATGGATGTTCAGGGATTGGCTTCTCGTGTGGATCAACTTGCTGCTAGAGTACAGGGTATTTCCGATTATATCGTTCAGACTCCGGTTTTGGAGCCTAGAATTCCAACTCCTGATTTGTTTTTTGGGGACAGGTCCACATTTTTGAGCTTTAAAAATAACTGTAAACTGTTTTTTGCTCTGAAACCCCGTTCCTCTGGTGATCCCATCCAGCAGGTTAAAATTGTTATATCTCTGCTGTGTGGTGACCCCCAGGATTGGGCATTTGCCCTGGAACCTGGGAATCCGGCGTTGCTTAATGTAGACACCTTTTTTCAGGCGCTTGGGTTATTGTATGGTGAACCTAATTCAGTGGATCATGCTGAGAAGACCTTGTTGGCCCTGTGTCAGGGTCAAGAAGCGGCAGAATTATATTGCCAGAAATTTAGAAAATGGTCTGTACTGACTAAATGGAATGAGGATGCCTTGGCGGCAATTTTCAGAAAGGGTCTTTCTGAATCCGTTAAAGATGTTATGGTGGGGTTCCCCACGCCTGCTGGTCTGAGTGTTTCTATGTCTCTGGCCATTCAGATTGATCGGCGCTTGCGCGAGCGCAGAGTTGTGCACACTATGGCATTGTCTTCCGAGCGGAGTCCTGAGCCTATGCAGTGTGATAGGATTGTGTCTAGAGCTGAACGACAAGGATTCAGACGTCAGAATAGGTTGTGTTTTTACTGCGGCGATTCTGCTCATGTTATTTCTGATTGTCCTAAGCGTACCAAGAGAATCGCTAGTTCTATTACCATCAGTACTGTACAACCTAAATTTCTGTTATCTGTGACCCTGATCTGCTCATTATCATCATTTTCTGTCATGGCATTTGTGGATTCAGGCGCCGCTCTAAACTTAATGGAGTTATAATTTGCCAGACATTGTGGTTTCCCCTTGCAGCCTTTGCAGAGTCTTATTCCTTTGAGGGGCATTGATGCTACACCGTTGGCTAAAAATAAACCTCAGATTTGGACACACCTGACCATGTGCATGGCGCCAGCCCATCAGGAAGATTGTCGTTTTCTGGTGTTGGTTAATTTGCATGATGCTATTGTGCTGGGTTTCCCATGGTTACAGGTGCATAATCCGGTATTAGATTGGAAATCTATGTCTGTGACTAGTTGGGGTTGTCAGGGGGTTCATGGTGACGTTCCTTTGATGTCAATTGCCTCCTCCCCCTCTTCTGAAATTCCTGAGTTTTTGTCAGATTTCCAGGATGTATTCAATGAGCCCAAGTCCTGTTCCCTTTCACCGCATAGGGACTGTGATTGTGCTATTGACTTGATTCCAGGCTGTAAGTTCCCTAAGGGCCGACTTTTCAACCTGTCTGTGCCAGAACATACCGCCATGTGGAGCTATGTTAAGGAGTCCTTGGAGAAGGGGCATATTCGGCCATCTTCTTCACCATTGGGAGCAGGATTTTTTTTTGTTGCCAAAAAAGATGGCTCCTTGAGACCCTGTATTGATTATCGCCTCTTGAATAAGATCACGGTCAAATTCCAATACCCTTTGCCTTTGCTTTATGATCTGTTTGCTAGGATTAAGGGGGCTAGTTGGTTTACTAAGATTGACCTTCGAGGGGCATATAATCTTGTTCGTATTAAGCAGGGTGACGAATGGAAAACTGCGTTTAATACGCCCGAAGGCCATTTTGAATACCTTGTGATGCCATTCGGACTCTCTAATGCTCCATCTGTGTTTCAGTCCTTAATGCATGATATATTTCGGAATTATCTTGATAAATTCATGATTGTATATTTGGATGATATTTTGACTTTTTTCAGATGATTGGGAGTCTCATGTGAAACAAGTCAGGATGGTATTTCAGATCCTTTGTGATAATGCCTTGTTTGTGAAGGGGTCTAAGTGCCTCTTTGGAGTACAGAAGATTTATTTTTGGGGCTTCATTTTTTCTCCCTCATCTATATAAATGGATCCGGTTAAGGTTCAGGCCATACATGATTGGATCCAGCCCACATCCGTGAAGAGCCTTCAGAAATTTTTGGGCTTTGCTAATTTTTATCGCCGTTTCACTGCCAACTTCTCCAGTGTGGTTAAACCCCTGACCGATTTGACAAAGAAAGGCGCTGATGTGACGAATTGGTCCTCTGCGGCTGTTTCTGCCTTTCAGGAGCTTAAACGCCGATTTACTTCTGCCCCTGTGTTGCGTCAGCCGGATGTTTCTCTTCCTTTTCAGGTTGAGGTTGACGCTTCTGAGATTGGGACAGGGGCCGTTTTGTCTCAGAGGAATTCTGATGGTTCCTTGATGAAACCGTGTGCCTTCTTTTCTCTAAAGTTTTCGCCTGCGGAACGCAATTATGATGTCGGCAATCGTGAGTTGTTGGCTATGAAGTGGGCATTTGAGGAGTGGCGACATTGGCTTGAGGGGGCCAAGCACCGTATTGTGGTCTTGACTAGTGTTGAGCATTCCGATACTGCAAGTATCGGGTATCGGCCGATACTTGCTGTATCGGAATTTCCGATACCGAGATCCGATATTTTTGTGATATCGGGTATCGGGTATCGCAACAACATTAATGTAATAATGTGTAAAAAAGAGAATTAAAATAAAAAATATCGCTATACTCACCTGTCCGACGCAGCCGGGACCTCAGCGAGGGAAGCGGCAGCGTTGTTTGTTTAAATTTCGCGCTTTTACTTGGTTACGTGAAGTCCCGGCTTGTGATTGGTCAGGGCGGCCATGTTGCCGGGACGCGGACCAATCACAGCAAGCCGTGACGAAATTACGTCACGGCTTGCTGTGATTGGTCCGCGTCCCGGCAACATGGCCGCCATTAACCAATCACAAGCCGTGACGTCACGGGAGGCTGGACATGCGCGTATTTTGAAAAGCGCGCGTGTCCAGCCTCCAGTGACGTCCCGGCAACATGGCCGCCATTAACCAATGACAAGCCGTGACGTCACGGGAGGCTGGACATGCGCGTATTTTGAAAAGCGCGCGTGTCCAGCCTCCAGTGACGTCCCGGCAACATGGCCGCCATTAACCAATCACAAGCCGGGACGTCACGGGAGGCTGGACATGCGCGTATTTTGAAAAGCGCGCGTGTCCAGCCTCCAGTGACGTCCCGGCAACATGGCCGCCATTAACCAATCACAAGCCGTGACGTCACGGGAGGCTGGACATGCGCGTATTTTGAAAAGCGCGCGTGTCCAGCCTCCAGTGACGTCCCGGCAACATGGCCGCCATTAACCAATCACAAGCCGGGACGTCACGGGAGGCTGGACATGCGCGTATTTTGAAAAGCGCGCGTATCCAGCCTCCAGTGACGTCCCGGCAACATGGCCGCCATTAACCAATCACAAGCCGGGATGTCACGGGAGGCTGGACATGCGCGTATTTTGAAAAGCGCGCGTGTCCAGCCTCCAGTGACGTCCCGGCAACATGGCCGCCATTAACCAATCACAAGCCGGGACGTCACTGGAGGCTGGACACGCGCGCTTTTCAAAATACGCGCATGTCCAGCCTCCCGTGACGTCACGAAATTACGTCACGGCTTGCTGTGATTGGTCCGCGTCCCGGCAACATGGCCGCCATTAACCAATCACAGCAAGCCGTGACGTAATTTCGTCACGGCTTGCTGTGATTGGTCCGCGTCCCGGCAACATGGCCGCCCTGACCAATCACAAGCCGGGACTTCACGTAACCAAGTAAAAGCGCGAATTTTAAACAAACAACGCTGCCGGTTCCCTCGCTGAGGTCCCGGCTGCGTCGGACAGGTGAGTATAGCGATATTTTTTATTTTAATTCTTTATTTTACACATTAATATGGTTCCCAGGGCCTGAAGGAGAGTTTCCTCTCCTTCAGACCCTGGGAACCATCAGGAATACCGTCCGATACTTGAGTCCCATTGACTTGTATTGGTATCGGGTATCGGTATCGGATTGGATCCGATACTTTGCCGGTATCGGCCGATACTTTCCGATACCGATACTTTCAAGTATCGGACGGTATCGCTCAACACTAGTCTTGACCGATCATAAGAATCTGATTTACCTCGAGTCTGCCAAACGGCTGAATCCTAGACAGGCCCGATGGTCCCTGTTTTTCTCCCGTTTTGATTTTGTGGTCTCGTATCTTCCGGGTTCTAAGAATGTTAAGGCTGATGCCCTCTCTAGGAGCTTTTTGCCTGATTCTCCTGGGGTCCTTGAGCCGGTTGGCATTCTGAAGGAAGGGGTGATTCTTTCTGCCATCTTCCCTGACTTACGACGGGTTCTTCAGGAATTTCAGGCTGATAAACCTGACCGCTGTCCAGTGAGGAAACTGTTTGTTCCTGACAGATGGACTAGTAAAGTGATTTCGGAGGTTCATTGTTCTGTGTTGGCTGGTCATCCTGGGATTTTTGGTACCAGAGATTTGGTTGGTAGGTCCTTTTGGTGGCCTTCTTTGTCACGGGATGTGCGTTCTTTTGTGCAGTCCTGTGGGACTTGTGTGCGGGCCAAGCCTTGCTGTTCCCGCGTTGGTGGGTTGCTTTTGCCTTTGCCGGTCCCTGAGAAGCCTTGGACGCATATTTCTATGGATTTTATTTCGGATCTTCCGGTTTCCCAGAGGATGTCGGTTATCTGGGTGGTTTGTGACCGGTTTTCTAAGATGGTTCATTTGGTACCTTTGCCTAAGTTGCCTTCCTCTTCTGATTTGGTTCTGTTGTTTTTTCAGCATGTGGTTCGTTTGCATGGCATTCCGGAGAATATTGTGTCCGATAGAGGTTCCCAGTTTGTTTCTAGGTTTTGGCGGGCCTTTTGTGCTAGGCTGGGCATTGATTTGTCTTTTTCTTCCGCATTTCATCCTCAGACAAATGGCCAAACCGAGCGAACTAATCAGACTTTGGAAACTTATTTGAGATGCTTTGTGTCTGCTGATCAGGATGATTGGGTGGCTTTCTTGCCATTGACCGAGTTTGCCCTTAATAATCGGGCTAGTTCTGCTACCTTGGTTTCACCCTTCATTGTAACTCTGGTTTTCATCCTCGTTTTTCTTCGGGGCAGGTTGAGCCTTCTGATTGTCCTGGGGTGGATTCTGTGGTTGACAGGTTGCAGCAAATTTGGGCTCATGTTGTTGACAATTTGGTGTGGTCTCAGGAGGGGGCTCAGCGTTTTGCTAACCGTCGTCGGTGTGTTGGTTCCCGGCTTCGGGTTGGGGATTTGGTCTGGTTGTCTTCCCGTCATGTTCCTATGAAGGTTTCTTCCCCTAAGTTTAAGCCTCGGTTTATTGGCCCTTATAGGATTTCTGAGATTATCAATCCAGTGTCTTTTCGTTTGGCCCTTCCAGCCTCTTTTTCCATCCATAATGTTTTTCATAGATCTTTGTTGCGGAAATATGTGGTGCCCGTTGTTCCCTCTGTTGACCCTCCTGCCCCTGTTTTGAATGATGGGGAGTTGGAGTATGTGGTTGAGAAGATTTTGGATTCTCGTTTTTCGAGGCGGAAGCTTCAGTATCTTGTCAAATGGAAGGGTTCTGGCCAGGAGGATAATTCTTGGGTTGTTGCCTCCGATGTTCATGCTGAGGATTTGGTTCGTGCCTTTCATTTGGCTCATCCGGATCGGCCTGGGGGCTCTGGTGAGGGTTCGGTGACCCCTCCTCAAGGGGGGGGTACTGTTGTGAATTCTGCTCTTGGGCTCCCTCCGGTGGTTGTAAGTGGTAGCGCTGCTGTCTCTGAATCGCAGCATTTATCAGGTGTGTTCACTTTTTGCAATTCTGACTGGGCTATTTAGTCTTGCTTGACCCTTTAGTCAGTGCCAGTTGTCCATTGTTCCTGGAGGATTCACATCCCTGCCTGGTCTTTCCTGCTTTGCTGTTCATTTCAACAAAGATAAGTTCTGGCCTTGATTTTTCCTGTCCACATGCTGTGGCCTTATTGTTCAGTTCTTTTCCATGTTTTTGTCTTGTCCAGCTTGGTCTGTATATGGATTTGTTTAGCCAAGCTGGTATCTCTGGAGATGCAGATATACCCTCCATATCTTTAGCTAGCTGTGGAGATTTTGTATTTTCTGTGGTGGATATTTTCTAGTGTTTTAATACTGACTGCATAGTACTCTGTCCTATCCTTTCTATTTAGCTAGAAGTGGCCTCCTTTGCTAAATTCTGATTTCAGTCTGTGTATGTTTTAATCCTTTGGGGATTTTCTCTGAGGCAAGATAGTTTTCCCTTTTCTATCTCTGGGGGTAATTAGTCCTCCGGCTGTGTCGAGATGTCTAGGGAGTGATAGGTACATTCCACGGCTACTTCTAGTTGTGGTGTTAAGTTCAGGGTCTGCGGTCAGTACAGGTACCACCTTCTCCAGAGTACATCTCATGCTGCTCTTAGGCCACCAGATCATAACACTTCCCATAGTATAACACATCCCATAGTTCTTCATATAGTATAATGTAGTCCCCATAGTCCTCGATACAGTATAATGCAGCCATAATTCATGTCAGTCCAGTTGGTGCAACAGCTCTCCAAAGTGTGATCACTCTGCTTTAGATGCACACTAACGACAGATCTAATTTGATGCAGGTGTTAGTTTTGGGTATGAAAATTTACAGGGTGATTCCATTATTTTTTACTCAGAATTGAGTGATTCCATAATTTTTCCTCTATGCTTGGTTAAAAAAAAGTAACCATTACTGACTACTACCGCATTTTTTGTTCTTGATTTCTTTTAGTGTTTCTTAAAGCCAGAAAGTTGCCATTTGAAATGACTTTAGTTTTGTTCCATGTCTGTGATCTTCTTTTTTTCTACAAAATTAAGCAACTGAATGAACATCCACCAAGGCCGGTGATTCCATAATTTTTGCCAGGGGTTGTAAAACCTGAATTAGGAATCAAGGGCTTATGTTATGATTCTTTCACTGTTATGAATCACCACTGGTGATTCTATCATGTTTCAATTATGCTATGACACCAATTATGTCTTTGGCATATTCAGCATTTAGAGAACCAGGAGTCACATAAGCCTCTTCATCCAATACTTAAAGGGAACCTGTCAGTAGAAAAAGGGTATTAACCTGAAGCAGATATGGGGTTAATCTGCAGGTTAATAAAGTGATAATGCTGACCGGCACCAACACTTAGCCTAAAGCTGCAGGAGGAAAATTAACTTTATTTTCCCCATCAGTGTTCCTGTTTCAGTCACTTGGGCGGCACCAGCGGTGGTTCAACCACCGCTGACAATACAGAGCGGCTTAAATCGTGCTCCCCGCCCTGACAACCAGCCCCAATGCAGAGAAAGTGTCAGTCATGGCGGGTGGGTGCAGTTGCAGCCACCCCTCTCTATTATCCTGGCCCTGACTGACACTTCTTCTGGATTGGAGCTCAGCTGTCAGTCAGAGCCGGGGGCAGGGCTAAGGCTGCCATTCACTCTGACTGACCAGCGGTGGCGCCACCCCTGTGACTGAAACGGGAAAGCTGCTATGAAGAATAAAGTTAATTTTCTTGGCAAAGCATAGGGCTAAGTGAAAGCAGTGGCCAGCATTATAATGCAGCCAGCATTATAATGCAGCCTGCAGATTAACCCCATATCTGCAGCTTAATAGTGTTTTTTCTGGTGACAGGTTCCCTTTAAGGATCACTGGTTTATAAAATGTTTACATGAAATGAGGCAAATATAAATTTTTTACCAAGCTAACAAGCAGAAATTGCACCAAAAAACTGTCTTTCATGACCTGCACCACATTTATTATGTTTTAGACACTTTTTACTTCTTATCCAACAAAGAGGTGCAGCTCAGTTGAACATGACAAGGCTTAGAGCGCAAGGGGCAGGGCCGGACTGGCCATCGGGCAGTTCTGGCAAATGCCAGAAGGGCCGGTGGCAGTAGTGGGCCGCTCGAGTGTGCCGCTGTCGGCACACTCTCCCCGCTGTCGGCGCACTCTCCCCGCTGTCGGCGCACTCCCGGCCCCGCATTCAACTATACCGGCGTCATAGACGCCGGTACAGTTGAATGCAATGATGGAGGAGAGAGCATCTGCTGACGCTTCCTCTCCCATTATTCCCCGCTCTGCCTGCCGCTGACACTGCGGGTGCGCGATGACGTCATATCATCGCGCACCTGCTGTGTGACCGGGCGGGCAAACTGCGACTGCTGAGACCAGAGCCAGAGCAGCGTGGGGCAGGAGGAAAGGTGAGTAGAGTGTTTTTTGTTTTGTTTTTTTAATCAATGAGTGATGACTGGATTGTGGAGCTATTGGGGGGGGGGGCTGTGCTGCATTCCATTCTATGGGCCTCTGCTGCATTATATTCTATGGGGATGGCTGCATTCCATTCTATGGGCCTCTGCTTCATTATATTCTATGGGGCTGGCTGCATTCCATTCTATGGGCCTCTGCTGCATTATATTCTATGGGGCTGGCTGCATTCCATTTTATGGGCCTGTGCTGCATTATATTCTATGGGCCTGTGCTGCATTATATTCTATGGGCCTGTGCTGCATTATATTCTATGGGGCTGTGCTGCATTATATTCTATGGGGCTGTGCTGCATTCCATTCTATGGGCCTGTGCTGCATTATATTCTATGGGCCTGTGCTGCATTGTATTCTATGGGCCTGTGCTGCATTCCATTCTATGGGCCTGTGCTGCATTCTATTCTATGGGCCTGTGCTGCATTATATTCTATGGGCCTGTGCTGCATTGTATTCTATGGGCCTGTGCTGCATTCCATTCTATGGGCCTGTGCTGCATTATATTCTATGGGCCTGTGCTGCATTATATTCTATGGGGCTGTGCTGCATTATATTCTATGGGGCTGTGATGCATTCCATTCTATGGGCCTGTGCTGCATTATATTCTATGGGGCTGTGCTGCATTATATTCTATGGGGCTGTGCTGCATTCCATTCTATGGGCCTGTGCTGCATTATATTGTATGGGGGCTGTGCTGCATTACATTCTATGGGGCTGTGCTGCATTATATTGTATGGTGGCTGGCTGCATTACATTCTATGGTGGCTGGCTGCATTACATTCTATGAGGGCTGTGCTGCATTACATTCTATGGGGGCTGTGCTGCATTACATTCTATGGGGGCTGGCTGTATTACATTCTATGGGGGCTGGCTGTATTACATTCTATGGGGCTGTGCTGCATTATATTCTATGGGGCTGTGCTGCATTACATTCTATGGGGGCTGTGCAGCATTACATTCTATGGGGCTGTGCTGTATTATAGTCTATGGGGGCTGGCTGTATTACATTCTATGGGGGCTGGCTGCTTTACATTCTATGGGGGCTGTGCTGCGTTACATTCTATGGGGGCTGTGCTGCATTACATTCTATGGGGGCTGACTGTATTACATTCTATGGGGGCTGGCTGTATTACATTCTATGGGGCTGTGCTGCATTACATTCTATGGGGGCTGTGCTGCATTACATTCTATGGGGGCTGGCTGTATTACATTCTATGGGGGCTGGCTGTATTACATTCTATGGGGCTGTGCTGCATTACATTCTATGGGAGCTGTGCTGCATTACATTCTATGGGGGCTGTGCTGCATTACATTCTATGGGGGCTGTGCTGCATTACATTCTATGGGGGCTGTGCTGCATTACATTCTATGGGGGCTGTGCTGCATTACATTCTATGGGGGCTGTGCAGCATTACATTCTATGGGGCTGTGCTGTATTATAGTCTATGGGGGCTGGCTGTATTACATTCTATGGGGGCTGTGCTGTATTACATTCTATGGGGGCTGAGCTGTAATGCTGGATACAGCTGTAATTATATGTTATATAGTCGTGTTACACTCCCCTCACTTCTTGTAGCCTACAAGTGTACAAAGATATTATACAGTCACCATGTGACAAGTGGGCCTGTGTGACTTCAAATGCCAGGGCTGAATTTTAGTCCCAGTCCGGCCCTGGAATTGATCATATGCCAGTAAATAAAAAAACTAAAAATGTAATTGCACTTTTAGAAAACTTTTCACGTCATAGAGACAAGTTTAAATTTTTAATTAATTGCGTCCATGTGTTAAGATCCCTACTGATTTCTAAATAAAATAGCTAAAGAACTCAGCTGCTGTCTTCCCAGACTAAAGAAGGGCTCAATATTAAGTCTTTGCAGATTTTTTTTCTTATCCATGAAGTTAATATGTAGGTATGAGAATGACTGTATTTGTCTAATGATATATACTGGTGGATAAAAATTTGTCCCCAGTTATTGTCTTTGGCTCAGGTGATCACCCTATTAGGAGAGATCTTTCTGCTAAACCATTGCCACTGAATACATGCAGATTTTTTGTTTCTTTTATTGTTGCCTCATCTAATTAGGGCCTGACAGGGACCTGTAGTGTGAGACGACAAGATGCGGGGGTGCCAATTGCATTGAAGAGGGTGCCAAACTCAGCAGACAGGTAGGAACAGGAGTAAGGGATGTATTAGGGACATCTCCCCCACTTCCTTGCTGGTAAATCTATATATATAATTGTCTAAGGGGTACTTCCGTCTGTCTGTCTGTCTTTCTGTTGGCAACTTCCGTCACGGAAATGCCGCATCGCTGATTGGTCTCCCCAGCTGCCTGTCATGGCTGCCGCGACCAATCAGCGACGGGCACAGTCCGATTAGTCCCTCCCTACTCCCCTGCAGTCAGTGCCCGGCGCCCGCTCGCTCCATAATCCCCTCTGGTCACCGCTCACACAGGGTTAATGCCAGCGGTGATGGACCACCATGGGTTACGCACTCCGTTACCGCTACTATTAACCATGTGTGTCCCCAATGTTTTACTATTGATGCTGCCTATGCAGCATCAATAGTAAAAAATCTAATGTTAAAAATAATAATAAAAAAAAACCTGCTATACTCACCCTCCGTAGTCCGAGAATGCGCTCACGCCTTCCGCCAGCTTCCGGTCCCAGAGATGCATTGCAAAATTACCCAGAAGACTTAGCGGTCTCGCGAGACCACTACGTCTTCTGGGTAATTTCGCAATGCATCCTGGGAACGGAAGATGGCGGTAGCCACGCGCACATTGCCAGCGCGCCGTTGGATCCCAGGAGGTGAGTATGTAACTATTTTTTATTTTAATTCTTTTTTTTAACAGAGATATGGTGCCCACACTGCTAAATACTGCGTTGGCTGCATTATATACTACATGGCTGCTATATACTACGTGGGCAGTACTATGTACTACATGGCTGCTATATACTACGTGGGCAGTACTATATACTACATGGCTGCTATATACTACATGGGCAGTACTATATACTACATGGCTGCTATATACTACGTGGGCAGTACTATATACTACATGGCTGCTATATACTACGTGGGCAGTACTATATACTATGTGGGCAGTGTTAGATACTGCGTGGGCTGCATTATATACTACATGGCTGCTATATACTACTTGGCCAGTGTTACATACTATGTGGCCTGTGTTTTTGTACTGCGTGGGCTGTGCTATATATTGCATGGCCTGTGTTATATACTACGTCACCTGTGTTATATACTACGTGGCTGCTATATACTGCATGGCCTGTGTTATATAGTACATGGGCTGTGTTATATACGTACTGTTTGGGCTGTGTTATATATTGCGTGGCCTGTATTAACGTATCGGGTATTCTACAATATGTATGTATATAGCAGCCACATACTATATAGCACAGGCCACGTACTATTTGTCTGCTATAAACTACATGGCTCCTATATACTACATGGCCTGTGCTATATACTATGTGGCTGCTATATACATACATATTATAATACCTGATGCATTAGAATCGGGCCACCATCTAGTACCTAATAAATCCCCAAAAATGTATTATCACTTTCCTTTTTTTCACTATGTTGGGTGTTGTTGTGTTATATATATTCCTTTTTGGTTTTTATTGTATATCATTAAAAATAAATCTTTTGTTAAGTGTATGATCAGTGAATTCAGATTTGATGACGTTCGTTCAGAAACAACATAAACCCCCCAGCAACAAAAAAAAAATTCCTGAATTGCTGGTTTTTGTTCATTCTGCTTCACAGAAATCGGAATAGAAAATGATCAAAAAATGTCATTTGTCTGAAAATGCTACCAATAAAAACTTAAACTCATCCTGCAAAAAAACAAGACCTCACATGACTCTGTGGGCCAAAACATGGAAAAATTATAGGTCTCAAAATATGGTGATGATTTGCAATAAAAACGTTTTTTAGTGTATGACAGCAGCCAAATATAAAAACCCAATATAAATCTAATATCGCTGTAATTGATAAAGAATAATGTTGCCTAATCATTATAACGCACAAGGAATGGCATAAAAAATAAATAAAACCAATACTTCACCTGTTGTTGACTTTTTCATTCTGCCTCCCAAAGATAGCAGTAAAGGTACCTTCACACTAAACAATTTACCAACGATCATGACCAGCGATACGACCTGGCCGTGATCATTGGTAAGTCGTTGTGTGGTCGCTGGGGAGCTGTCACACAGACAGCTCTCCAGCGACCAACGATGCCGAGATCCCCGGGTAACCAGGGTAAACATCGGGTTACTAAGCGCAGGGCCGCGCTTAGTAACCCGATGTTTACCCTGGTTACCATTGTAAATGTAAAAAAAACAAACAGTACATACTCACCCTCTGCTGTCTGTCACACGTCCCTCGCCGTCTGCTTCCCGCACTGACTGTGAGTGCCGGCCGTAAAGCACAGCACAGCGGTGACGTCACCGCTGTGCTCTGCTTTTACTTTACGGCCAGCGCTCACAGTCAGTGCAGGAAGCGGACGGCGAGGGACGTGTGACAAACAGCAGATGGTGAGTATGTACTGTTTGTTTTTTTTACTTTTACAATGGTAACCAGGGTAAATATCGGGTTACTAAGCGCGGCCCTGCGCTTAGTAACCCAATATTTACCCTGGTTACCATTGTAAAACATTGCTGGCATCGTTGCTTTTGCTGTCAAACACAACGATACACGCCGATCTGACGACCAAATAAAGTTCTGAACTTTCAGCAACGACCAGCGATATCACAGCAGGATCCAGATCGCTGCTGCGTGTCAAACACAACGATATCGCTATCCAGGACGCTGCAACGTCACGGATCGCTATCTGTTGTGATCCGCTTTTTGGGCTCCCCTGGTGGTGGCTGGTGGTACTGGAGACTTGTGTGTGCTTTTCTGCCTCAGCTCACCTGCTTCCATCAGTTTTGGGAGTTCCCTATTTAGCCTTGCTCTCCAGTCACTTCCTTGCCGGTCATCATTGTAACCTGAGTCATTCAGTTGCATGTAATACCAAAACCAAAATTGCCCTCTCGGCCAGCAGAGGGCATACCTCTCAGCCAAACCATATAAACCTAAAACAAGCACTAGGCTGCAAGATGGAATAGCAAGTATCTGCAAAATATGCAACCAAGCGAGGAAGGTATCAAAAAAAACCAAATTTTATTAATACAATATGCATACACAATATTACAGTACATATTTATGGACAAAGAACACGGTGATCGGAAAGACGTGCCAACATAGCCACCAGCAAAGATGTTGTGGAAGGCTGGGGAAGGACACACACAGTCCAGGTAGCCTGACTGCCCATCCACGCCAGAATAAGGCCCAGGTTCAAAGATTTATTGATATAATGATGTACAAAAGGTAGCATAAATGGTCAGTGTAAATAATGTAAGGGGATATCCGGTAAAGAACCTCCCAAGGAGTTCAAGATGACCCTAGCCCATAAATATGGTTATGCTACAAAAGAACCGGGCAAATAGTGATAACAAAATACCAGCACAGCCAAGTCCTAACTAAGATGCATGCAGGCAAATACTAGTAAAGGCACATTACCTTGAGACATGGTGGGAGACTGGTATCGGCGTGGTGTGGACAGAAGGAAGGCCTCGACGCACGTTTCGCCGTGAAAAGGCTTCGTCATGTTCCTGCTACTAGTCTGCTGATCAGCTAAGTGGACTCTTGTCCTTATTGTTTTGTATTTCTTGTCCAGTTTACAGTTTTGTCATTTCCTGTTACTGGAAGCTCTTGTGGACTGAAATTGCCACTCCTGTGTCATGAGTTGACACAGGAGTCTTAAAGTAATTTCAGGATGGGTTTTTGAAAGGGTTTTTCAGCTGACCGTGAAGTCCTCTTTTGTATCCTTCCTCTATCTAGTAAGTGGACCTCGCTTTGCTAAATCTACCTTCATACTGTGTATGTCTTTTCCTCTGAACTCACCGTTAATATATGTGGGGGCTACTATCATCTTTGGGGAATTTCTCTAGAGGTAAGCCAGGTCTGTTCCTTCCTCTTCCAGGCGTAGTTAGTTCTCCGGCTGGCGCGTGGCATTTAGGCAGCCGTAGGAATGCTCCCTGGCTACTGTTAGTTGTGTGGTAGATTTAGGTCACGGTCAGCTTGAGTTTCCATCACCCGAGAGCTAGTCTGTTATTTTTGTGTTTCTGATGTTCCCATGCCATTGGGGAATCATGACAGTATGACCGGCCACTGTTAAAGTATTGGCAGAAGAAAGGAGAGTAAAAGAAGTCTGTAGATTTTTTTTTTTTTTTCCCTCTCATGTTTGCCACTTAGTTGGCTCAGTTGTATTTCTGCTCTATTTACAGCCTTGCTTTTCTCTCCTTCTAATCCTTGAATGGCTCTGATCTCTCCGGTTTAAGGATGGACCCTCAGAGTTTGGCTGCAGGTTTAAATAATCTTGCTACGAAGGTTCAGAATTTACAAGATTATGTTATACGTACTCCTATTTCTGAACCTAAGATTCCTACACCAGAGGTATTTTCCGGAGATAGATCTCGGTTTCTGAATTTCAAATGTAATTGTAAATTATTCCTTTCACTCAGACCTCACTCCTCTGGAGATCCTGTTCAGCAGGTTAAGATTGTGATTTCTTTGCTGCGAGGTGACCCTCAAAATTGGGCATTTTCATTGACACCAGGGGATCCTGCGTTGCTCAATGTGGATGCGTTTTTTCTGGCTTTAGGGTTGCTGTATGAGGAACCTAATTTGGAGATTCAAGCTGAAAAAGCTTTAATAGCCCTGTCTCAAGGGCAAGATGAAGCTGAGTTATACTGCCAAAAATTTCGTAAATGGTCTGTGCTTACTCAGTGGAATGAGTGTGCCCTAGCGGCAAATTTCAGAGAGGGCCTTTCTGATGCCGTTAAGGATGTCATGGTGGTGTTTCCTACGCCCACAGGTCTGAATGAGTCCATGACAATGGCGATTCAGATTGATCGGCGTTTGCGGGAGCGCAAACGCGTGCACCATTTGGCGGTATCTTCTGAAGGGACGCCAGAGAAAATGCAATGTGACAGAATTCTGTCAAGAAGCGAGCGGCAGAATTATAGGCGCAAAAATGGCTTGTGCTTCTACTGTGGTGATTCCGCGCATGTTATATCAGCATGCTCTAAACGTACTAGGAAGGTTGACAAGTCTGTTTCTATTGGCACTTTACAGTCTAAATTTCTTTTGTCTGTAACTCTGATTTGTTCATTATCAGTTATTACCGTGGATGCCTATGTGGACTCTGGCGCCGCTCTGAGTCTCATGGATTGGTCCTTCGCCAGGCGCTGTGGGTTTGATTTGGAGCCTCTGGAAGTTCCTATACCTCTGAAGGGTATTGATTCTACACCTCTGGCTTGTAATAGACCACAGTTCTGGACGCAAGTGACTATGCGTATGACTCAGACCATCAGGAGATGATTCGCTTCCTCGTGCTGCATAATTTACATGATGTTTTAGTGCTTGGATTACCATGGTTACAATCTCATAACCCAGTACTGGACTGGAAAACTATGTCTGTGTTAAGCTGGGGATGTCGGGGGGCTCATGGGGACATACCTTTGGTTCCTATCTCGTCATCTATTCCCTCTGAGATTCCGGCATTTTTGTCGGATTTTGGGGATATTTTTGAAGAGCCTAAAATTGGTTCTCTCCCTCCCCACAGAGAGTGTGATTGCGCCATAGATCTGATTTCAGGCAGTAAATTTCCAAAGGGTCGTTTGTTTAACCTATCTGTACCTGAGCATGCTGCCATGCGAGAGTATGTTAAGGAGTCCCTGGAAAAGGGACATATTCGTCCTTCTTCATCACCTTTAGGAGCTGGGTTTTTCTTTGTCTCTAAAAAGGATGGCTCGCTGAGGCCTTGTATTGATTATCGACTCCTGAATAAAATTACTGTCAAATATCAGTATCCGTTGCCGCTGCTTACTGATTTGTTTGCTCGCATAAGGGGGGCTAAGTGGTTCTCCAAGATTGATCTCCGTGGGGCGTATAATTTGGTGCGAATTAAGCAAGGGGATGAGTGGAAAACCGCATTTAATACGCCTGAGGGCCACTTTGAGTATTTAGTAATGCCTTTCGGCCTTTCTAATGCACCTTCAGTTTTTCAGTCCTTTATGCATGATATTTTCCGTGAATATCTGGATAAATTTATGATTGTGTATTTGGACGATATTTTGATTTTTTCTGAGGACTGGGAGTCTCATGTTCAGCAGGTCAGGAGGGTTTTTCAGGTCTTGCGGGAGAATTCTCTGTGTGTAAAGGGTTCTAAGTGTGTTTTTGGGGTTCAGAAAATTTCCTTTTTGGGGTACATTTTTTCCCCTTCTTCTGTTGAGATGGACCCTGTCAAGGTTCGGGCTATTTGTGACTGGACGCAGCCTACTTCTCTAAAGGGTCTTCAGAAGTTCTTGGGCTTTGCTAATTTTTATCGTCGATTTATAACTGGTTTTTCTGGTGTTGCTAAGCCTCTTACGGATTTGACTAAGAAGGGTGCTGATGTTGCCAATTGGTCCTCTGCCGCTGTGGAGGCCTTTCGGGAACTTAAGCGCCGCTTTTCGTCTGCCCCTGTGTTGCGCCAGCCCGATGACTCTCTCCCCTTTCAGGTTGAGGTCGATGCTTCCGAGATCGGAGCGGGGGCGGTTTTGTCGCAGAAAAGTTCCGATTGCTCAGTGATGAGACCTTGTGCGTTCTTTTCTCGAAAATTTTCTGCCGCCGAAAGAAATTATGATGTCGGTAATCGGGAGCTTTTGGCCATGAAGTGGGCATTTGAGGAGTGGCGTCATTGGCTTGAGGGTGCTAGACATCAGGTGGTGGTTTTGACTGATCACAAGAATCTGATTTATCTTGAGTCTGCCAGGCGCCTGAATCCTAGACAGGCGCGCTGGTCGTTGTTTTTCTCTCGGTTTAATTTTGTGGTCTCATATCTACCAGGTTCTAAGAATGTGAAGGCGGATGCCCTTTCTAGGAGTTTTGAGCCTGATTCCCCTGGTGATTCGGAACCTACAGGTATCCTTAAGGATGGGGTGATATTATCCGCTATTTCCCCAGATCTGCGACGTGCTTTGCAAGAGTTTCAGGCGGATAGACCTGATCGCTGTCCACCTGGTAGACTGTTTGTTCCTGATGATTGGACCAGTAGAGTCATCTCGGAGGTTCATTCTTCTACGCTGGCGGGTCATCCTGGAATTTTTGGTACCAGGGATTTGGTGGCTAGATCCTTCTGGTGGCCATCTCTGTCTCGAGATGTGCGTGCTTTTGTGCAGTCTTGTGATGTGTGTGCTCGGGCCAAGCCTTGTTGTTCTAGGGCTAGCGGGTTGTTGTTGCCCTTGCCTATTCCGAAGAGGCCTTGGACGCACATCTCGATGGACTTTATTTCTGATCTTCCTGTCTCTCAGAGGATGTCTGTTATCTGGGTGGTGTGTGACCGTTTTTCTAAGATGGTTCATTTGGTGCCATTGCCTAAGTTGCCTTCCTCGTCTGAGTTGGTTCCTTTGTTTTTTCAAAATGTGGTTCGCTTGCATGGTATTCCTGAAAATATCGTTTCTGATAGGGGTACCCAGTTCGTTTCTAGATTTTGGCGGGCATTCTGTGCCAGGTTGGGCATTGATTTGTCTTTTTCGTCTGCCTTCCATCCTCAGACTAATGGCCAGACGGAGCGAACTAATCAAACTTTGGAGACGTATTTGAGGTGTTTTGTGTCTGCGGATCAGGATGATTGGGTTGCCTTTTTGCCGTTGGCGGAGTTTGCTCTTAATAATCGGGCTAGTTCGGCCACTTTGGTTTCCCCTTTCTTTTGCAATTCGGGGTTTCATCCCCGTTTTTCTTCTGGTCAGGTGGAGTCTTCGGATTGTCCTGGAGTAGATGCTGTGGTGGATCGGTTGTATCGGATTTGGGAACAAGTGGTGGACAATTTGAATTTGTCCCAGGAGAGGACTCAGCGGTTTGCTAACCGCCAGCGTCGGGTTGGTCCTCGCCTTCGTGTTGGGGACTTGGTGTGGTTGTCTTCCCGTTTTGTCCCAATGAGGGTTTCTTCTCCTAAATTTAAGCCTCGGTTCATCTGTCCCTATAGGATTTTGGAGATTATTAACCCTGTTTTCTTTCGTTTGGACCTTCCGGCATCTTTCGCTATCCATAATGTGTTCCATCGGTCGTTGTTGCGGAGATACGAGGTGCCGGTGGTTCCTTCTGCTGAGCCTCCTGCTCCTGTGCTGGTTGAGGGTGAATTGGAGTACGTTATAGAGAAGATCTTGGACTCCCGTATTTCCAGGCGGAGACTCCAGTATCTGGTTAAATGGAAGGGCTGTGGTCAGGAAGATAATTCTTGGGTAACTGCCTCTGATGTTCATGCCTCGGATTTGGTTCGTGCCTTTCATAGGGCTCATCCAGGTCGCCCTGGCGGTTCTTGTGAGGGTTCGGTGCCCCCTCCTTAAGGGGGGGGTACTGTTGTGATCCGCTTTTTGGGCTCCCCTGGTGGTGGCTGGTGGTACTGGAGACTTGTGTGTGCTTTTCTGCCTCAGCTCACCTGCTTCCATCAGTTTTGGGAGTTCCCTATTTAGCCTTGCTCTCCAGTCACTTCCTTGCCGGTCATCATTGTAACCTGAGTCATTCAGTTGCATGTTCCTGCTACTAGTCTGCTGATCAGCTAAGTGGACTCTTGTCCTTATTGTTTTGTATTTCTTGTCCAGTTTACAGTTTTGTCATTTCCTGTTACTGGAAGCTCTTGTGGACTGAAATTGCCACTCCTGTGTCATGAGTTGACACAGGAGTCTTAAAGTAATTTCAGGATGGGTTTTTGAAAGGGTTTTTCAGCTGACCGTGAAGTCCTCTTTTGTATCCTTCCTCTATCTAGTAAGTGGACCTCGCTTTGCTAAATCTACCTTCATACTGTGTATGTCTTTTCCTCTGAACTCACCGTTAATATATGTGGGGGCTACTATCATCTTTGGGGAATTTCTCTAGAGGTAAGCCAGGTCTGTTCCTTCCTCTTCCAGGCGTAGTTAGTTCTCCGGCTGGCGCGTGGCATTTAGGCAGCCGTAGGAATGCTCCCTGGCTACTGTTAGTTGTGTGGTAGATTTAGGTCACGGTCAGCTTGAGTTTCCATCACCCGAGAGCTAGTCTGTTATTTTTGTGTTTCTGATGTTCCCATGCCATTGGGGAATCATGACAGCTATCGCTGCAAAGTCGCTTAGTGTGAAGGTACCTTTAGGCTCAGCTCACATTTATCCTGCACTCTGCATTGAGCGCTTACTCTGGGGTTTCAGTGTAAAACTCTGAAATGCGTGATTCAGATGGAACCCCTGGCGGAAGATTCCCTATAATGAGGAAGATGGAGGCACTGTGAATGCCATGAGACCTGTGATCCGGCCTTGTCCGTCTTTTTAGGATGCACAAAAGTGCCATCAGCAACAAGCAACAGTTTTGTGCACATCTGAAAAGAAGGATACCACTGAACAGAGGACAGATAGAGTCCAGAGTAACTCTGCTGCCTCATTATAGTGAATGGATGCTGATTCCACTGCCAATGGGAATACACACATTTCCTGCCTGCCCATGGTGTTCTGTATGTGTTCTACACTACCCCGCAGATGGCAATTATAAGAAACTTGAAAATGTCCCCCAAAATGAATAATTTTAAACAACTTGTTAAAAAAACATTACTTTTTCACTTTCCAAAGACCAAACCTGTTAATGATCCCATGAAAAAATAATTTAGGTAGGCATGTTATAAAGCTATTGCTTAATTCACTTTCCAAACAACAAACCTGTTACTTATCATAAAAAGGGAACTGTCTGTTAAACATGCTTCGGTAGGCCCCTGTGAAGGAGTGCTAATGAATTGTGTCATTATATTTGATTCAACATTTGCAGAAAAAGGTATAATCGAATCACTCATTAAAAATCAAGCAAAAGTATTATTACATAGAAGCAAATGTAAAGTTGTGTACCAGGGTTTGGATACTTTTGCATATAGCTGAACAGTGATCTCCAAGGATCAATATTACTGGTGGGTCTTTGCCAACCCAGTATGACACTGTTCATGGTCATTCCAAATTTCTGTAGTAGGCAAGAAATTTTCCAATTTTTACAACAAAAAGTTATTGCTGCAAAAAAAAAAATCTAATTTGCAGCCATTGTTGAAGTAAGATATGGCTTCGTCATCCATTTAATAATTTACCAATATCTAATATTACTTGTTATATACCAGCTACAGTATATATTAAAAATAATAACTGTTTATGTTTGCTTATGAATAGTTTAATTACTGATGCTCAACAATCATTGGTTAGGGCATGTATAGAATCTCCGTTACTGTGAGACGAAATTTAATTGAAATTCTGCTCCCTTTTGCAACACGGCAGATCTTCCTTTTATATTCAAAGTGACTGTAAGACAGAATTATTTTATCTTTTCTCTATTTTAAAAGTTGTTTTATCTTTATCTATTTTAATTGTAACTTTCATTTTAAATACATTTTCCTGCTATTCAAATCATATGTTAAGATTGGATCGTTGGTAGTGTTGAGCATTCCGATACCGCAAGTATCGGGTATCGGCCGATATTTGCTGTATCGGAATTCCGATACCGAGTTCCGATATTTTTGTGATATCGGAAATCGGAATCGGAAGTTCCCAGTGTATGGTTCCCAGGGTCTGGAGGAGAGGAGACTCTCCTTCAGGCCCTGGGATCCATATTCATGTAAAAAATAAAGAATAAAAATAAAAAATATGGATATACTCACCCGTCCGGCGGCCCCTGGACCTTACCAATGTAACCGGCAGCCTCCGTTCCTAAGAATGCAGTGAGTTTAGGACCTGCGATGACGTCACAGCTTGTGATTGGTCGCGTGAGCGGTCACATGAGCGGTCACGCGACCAATAACAAGCCGCGACGTCATCGAAGGTCCTTCACTGCTCATTCTTAGGAACGGAGGGTGCCGGTTACATCGGTAAGGTCCAGGGGCCGCCGGAGGGGTGAGTATATCCATATTTTTTATTTTAATTCTTTATTTTTTACATGAATATGGATCCCAGGGCCTGAAGGAGAGTTTCCTCTCCTTCAGACCCTGGGAACCATCCAGGATAGCTTCCGACACTTGTGTCCCATTGACTTGCATTGGTATCGGGTATCGGTATCGGCGATATCCGATATTTTTGGGATATTGGCCGATACCATCCGATACCGATACCTTTGAGTATCGCTCAACAGTAATCGTTGCTGGAATTTCCATATCAGCTTATTTGTCCTCCTGGATTGAGCTTTCATTCTCAATTAGTGATGAGTGAGTATACTCGTCACTTGAGATTTCCCGAGCATACTAGGGTGGTCTTTGAGTATTTTGGCGTGCTCAGAGATTTAGTTTATGTCGACGCAGCTGCTAGTCAGCTTGAATGCATGTGGGGATTCACTAACAAACAGGCAACCCCTGCATGTGTTCAGGTTATCTAACAGCCACAAATATACAGCTGCGTCAACATAAACGAAATCTCCGAGCATGCCAAAATACTCGATCACCAGAGCATGCTAGGGAAATCTCGAGTAACGAGTATGCTTGCTTCATCACTAATCTGAATTCATAAAATCTGTATTGACAGATTAAGTCATTGTTGAGATGGGAGATGACAGTTGATGCTTTAAAATTCTATGGAGAGGGGATTGAGATGAGGAGTTAAAGGTAGACATACACCTTCTACTGCAAGTTTTCATGAAATTCAAGTTACAGTTCTCCATAGAAATTTATGAGCCCCAACTGTCATCTCCTATCTTAGTAATGGGAAATTCAGCATTTACTAAAGACAGATGATACTCAAGAATTGATGATTTTGAGAATGAATGATCAGTCCACAAGGAGAAATAAGCAGATTTCTCTAAAAAAACCATTTATTACAAAGTAACTTATTTTCATGTGCACCATTGATTTCTGGACAAAGAATTATACAGCGGTTACGATCCAATAATTTTTTAAATTCTAAATAAAGCCAATCCAATGCATCTTTAATTTTCAAACATCAAACCTGTTGCAACTTTCCAAAAACGGAAATACTTTTTGAACCACAGATTGTCAAAAAGCCATGGCCTCTTCAGTATACACCACATGAGTATAAACATAGGCATGGTAGGCATTTGATCTGAAAAAGGGATAATTTTTGGAACGCTTTTAATTTAACAAAGCATAAAATGACAGTGCGATGTGTCATTAAACAAACTGTTGGTTACTACCGGTTATCATCTGTTGACCTATAGCCATATATGTAAAGGTCACTTTGACATTAATAAGTTTGGGTTTGTGATAAAGATCTTGGAAGGAGTTGGACACAGTCCTAGGAGACCTCATAGTGTCATACATGTCTTTTTAGAGCAATGGGAAGCTTTATAGCTAGTTCAAATCATGGCAAACCAATTCATAGTAAATTAAAAAATGTTGAAGATGGCGAATTAGAATTTTGAAAGATTTGCCCATCTCTACTAAACATTTATCAATTAGCTTGCAGTTTGTAGTTATTACTAATATTTAAATAGTCGGGGAAAATGAGCGTCAACATCTGTTCTCAAAATGTTCTATATTCCTTCCAGTAAGCAAAGATAACAGTTTTCTGGCCTTTTCTTTTATGCAACAGAGGAAATGAATTCCATTCTTAGTATGGCTACATCATGCTTGTGCTCTCTTTTCTTTTTTATGTACAAAGCTCCTCTCCATTTTGTAGAAGTCATGGTTATATAAGCTTCAGATCCTCAATGAGTAAGGTTGCAGGGGTCATAGGTCATAACCGGGCATCACTCTCAGACTGTTAATATAAGCTGTGGAAACAGCGTTCTGAGCCCACATCCACTTGAGACTATCCACAAGCTCCTCACTGCTCTCTAAAGGCCCCGTCTCACTAAGCGATTTACCAACGATCACGACCAGCGATACGACCTGGCCGTGATCGTTGGTAAGTCGCTGTGTGGTCGCTGGGGAGCTGTCACACAGACCGCTCTCCCCAGCGACCAACGATCAGGGGAACGACTTCGGCATCGTTGAAACTGTCTTCAACGATGCCGAAGTCCCCCTGCAGCACCCGGGTAACCAGGGTAAACATCGGGTTACTAAGCGCAGGGCCGCGCTTAGTAACCCGATGTTTACCCTGGTTACCAAAAAAAACAAACACTACATACTCGCCTTTCGGTGTCCAGGTCCCTTGCCGTCCGCTTCCTGCTCTGACTGAGCCGCCGTACAGCGAGAGCAGAGCGCAGCGGTGACGTCACTGCTGTGCTCTCACTTCTCACTGTACGGCCGGCAGTCAGTGAGAGCAGGAAGCAGACGGCAAGGGACCTGGACACCGAAAGGCGAGTATGTAGTGTTTGGTTTTTTTGGTAACCAGGGTAAACATCGGGTTACTAAGCGCGGCCCTGCGCTTAGTAACCCGATGTTTACCCTGGTTACCAGTGAAGACATCGCTGGATCGGTGTCACACACACCGATTCAGCAATGTCAGCGGGGCCTCAACGACCAAAAAAAGGTCCAGGCCATTCCGACACGACCAGCGATCTCGCAGCAGGGGCCTGATCGCTGGTACGTGTCACACATAGCGAGATCGCTATGGAGGTCGCTGTTGCGTCACAAAACTTGTGACTCAGCAGCGATCTCGCTAGCGATCTCGCTATGTGAGACGGGGCCTTAAGGACTTATACTGTTGACTCTATTGACATTAGATCCAGCTTCTCTTTAAGCCCTCAAGGTATGAAGGCTAAAAGACATTCATTCAAAGGGTAAAATCCTATTGCTGCTATTCTCTTCATGAAGGCAAATATACCCCAAACAGAACAAGGGAAAACTGCTCTTCTGCCCTCTATTCACCTGCTGAAATCATTTCATTTGTCTGAAAAACATAAGGGTTCATTGTGCTTCTGAGAAAAACTTCCCCCATACAATGATGCCTTAGAATAAACAAACACATCACAAACTTCTCACTCCATACCTGCAGTTATATAAGATTAATAGATTCTTTAGGTAAAGAAGAACTTAGTCATCATAGTACAAATTCAGGTACACAACATAATTATGGATAAAACAGACTGCACTTTACAGTTAAATAATACAAGTCATTGGATATTGGCCATGTTCTATAGATGATACTTGTAAAAACGCTTCAATCTGATGTCAGGATCTAATAGTTCTGCAATAGTGGAACATAGACACTGCACATTTCTTCCCATAAAAGTAGTCTTAAACAAAATAATTTTGCAGAAAACAGTCTTCTCATTTATTGATTGCCTAACATGTGAAGCAAACTTTCTCTAAAAAGAGATTTTTAAGAGTATTATGCCATCTCGGATACACACATCTTGAGTTGACCGCCATTGTTATACACTGTTTGCAAACTGAACTATGCTTTTTTATATACTGATCCGAATATGATACACAAGATACGTCTACATATACTGTACTACCCTCACTTATGCTGAAGAACACACCCTTTAAGCGCAACTGACACAAAAGAGATGGGAATATATTTTAGACATATTTAATAAAAATCACAGAAACAAAGTGTGACCACAACCACAGTATGATCAGTACTGTAAGACACATGCAGGACCGTGCTAAAGCTTAACCCTTACAGTATGGTCTATGCTCTATAGCAGTGTTTCCCAAAGAACTCCTGTCCCCATAGCACCCCCTCTTAATCATATTTTCAGAGTTTCTTTAGTGTTGCACAGGTCATAGAATTGTCATTATGGGAAATCCTAAAAACATGATATATTTGGGGGGTCATGAGGACTTAAGTTTGGGAAACACTGCTTTATAGTGTCTATCTAAGCCAACATAACACACCTTAAGCAGTGGCCACATCATTTCAGTTGCTTGGCTGTTGCTCACCCTGCATGCAAGGTCACAAGTGTGGGAGAAGGTTTGGTAACGAGGCTCATAAATTCTGCAGCTTTGTTCACTTCTTTGCTGTCAATTCTCTGTCTTCTTATGCTCTTCTGGTGTGGTTGATGCTCTCCTGGTGTGGTGATGGTCTTCTTGGTGTACACACTTCCCTATACTTGGCTGAGTTCAAGTCCTCGCTTACTTATGTTGACGGTATGGTAATGCTGCCAGATGCAGAAGTGTACCAGAGTACCTCTTGCTTCTTGCTTTGCAGAATCTGAGGATAAGTGCACAAAAAATAAAGTTTTGTCTCCTGTTCTGGTTCCAGTCACAGTACCAACTTGTTTTATTTTCCTAGCATGGTACATACTACAGATAATCAATGACACTATTAGCTCCAAGATTGTAGAGGTGCTTCTTATATCTCATCCAACACAGCAAAAAGTTGTTCAGCCCATGGTAGCCTCTAAGTCCCCCAGCACAATAATAGATCCTGCCCCTTGAGACCTGTACCATGAGGACCTTGATTAACCTGTTGAGGCAGCAATGTCCAAGCTATTCCCAGTGGGCACCCAGGCACCTTTGTATGCAGGCCGTAGATCAACATCACTATCCACCCCCAAGAGTCCCAGCTGAGAATCATAATGGCTGCCTATATAGACGACTTTGGAGGGTTGCTCCTACTGATAGATTCCCTTTAAGAAACTATTTCAAAACATCTAAGTTAGCTTTTATTTGTCTTGTAAGCCAGATCCTATTGTAAGCCAAATCCTGGAGCATTTGGTCTCTGGGTAGACAGGGACAGACATTGAGAGAAACTCTGCCAATTGTCAAGACTCAGCAGATGAAAAACAGCAAGCCAAAGGGCAACTGCATTTACTTGAAAGTTACTTTAACAGTGCGGAAGCCATCAATAATAGCTTCTTTAACTTCTACTCAAGTAAATGTAAAACCAAGTCAGAAGTGTCAATCTCAATATCCAAAAATTAAATTGTACTGGTAGGATGTTCCATTTTCTCTTATGATACAGGAACACTGAAAGGCTTCATCAAAAAGTTAAAAATGCTCAGTTTGTTGCTTCATGCATCACTACTGCAAGCACCATGAGAAAAAATCATTCAGCTGTTGACCTACAGCCCATCTCACATCACACTGCTCATTAAAGAAATGAACAAAACATCACAAACTAGTGGCACTGTAATAAACATCGCATGGGAGTGTATGTTTTGGAGTAAAATTGGCCATCGACCCGGCAAACAAGAAGAAGATCTAGGTGGACTGAGAGGAAGCAGAAAGCTGATTCAATATTTTATATCACACTGCCAGTCAGAATAGACATAGGGCACTTTGCCAGGGAAATACTGTAATTCATTAACTAGCTCTTGAGGTGGAAAAGATAGATTATGCTGTGTCTCTTTTTGGTACCAAACCTAAGGCTGGGTTCACATTACGTTATGGGCATCTGTTAGATGGACTACGTTACACCGCGGCATAAACGCGGTGTAACGTAGTCCGTTATGGCCGCCATTATTTCCTATGTCGGACGCATCGCTAGCGCACGCCCACAATGGGCGTGCGCTAGGGATGTGCCGTGATTGAGTGACGGACCCTGAGACGCGGGCTGCAGCATTTCCAGGTCCATCACCGCTAGCACAGATAGAGCTAGCAGATGCTCTATCTGCGCTAGCGTGCTGCCATACCGGCACTTGCATTTACAGCAGCCCGTTACCATATGTGTTGAACAGGCTGCTGTAAACGCAATGTGAACCCAGCCTTAGGGAGATATCCATAAATGGGAAAAAGGGGTTATCATAGAGAGACCCTCAAACCGGCCCAAAGATACTTTTTTTCTTCAAATTTTACATTTATGAGATCAGGATGGATGACATTGGCCTGTAAAATAATGGAATATCATGGTGAAGGATAAAATAAAAGGGAAAACATATTGGACAAAATCATAGCATAGCTTCTCAGTGGCAACCTAATTGTAAAAAATATCTAGCCAAGGCCCCATCACATCTACACTCAATAGTGTTCTTTGAGTGGGCTGACACAGAAACTTTTGATGGCTTAACAGAAGGGCATGAGCAATGGATTGCTTAATATATTCTGCCACAAGCTAAGCACTTATGATAGTATTTTCAATGACCGGCATATATGCAATGTCTTTCATTAAATAACCAGCAGGCTTCTGGCTGGCGTATCGCCACTCACCCTGGCAACTTAAAGGGGCGCAGAGACAGTGGCCATGACTGGAAAGGGTATTTTAAGCCAGCATAAGGATTAACCACATGTATTTCTATCACTGAGAACCCCCATATGACTTGTATGCTCTATATTTGGATTCCATGTAACCAAAAAGTTTAGAACAATGCTCTTTGTGTTTTTGAACCATAATGTTGCCAATTACCATAAAGTCCTGTCACAAATTTGTCTTGTTTTTTGCCACCTTCGGCTTCGGCAAACAGAAAAAAGATGCCTGCTATGGAGTCAGCACAAAAATAGCGATAATACCAACAACAAAGCCACTTCAGGAAAAAGGCCACTGCCTTTTTTTCTGAAGTGACTTTGCCAGAGTGTTAAAGATGTTGTATGCGCATATTGTCATGATCCAGTTCGGGTTTTGAGTCCAGTGTGTCCTTATCCCGGGCTGATCATGTCAAGGGTTAACTTTGCTCGGCCTCATTCTGGGTTCAGGTTTGCTATTTAGCTCCTCTGCATCCTGTAGGCATTGTCAGTTTTACTTTCTGCCTACGGCGTGAGTATCAGACTCTGGTAGTACCCTGATTAGTCCTGCTGTGCTTTCTGACCTTGCCCGTGTCTATTCCTCCTTCCCTACCCGTCCTGTCTTAGTGTTTCCTGATTGTTTTAAGATTTCCCGGTGTTTGACTCGGCTTTGACTTTGACTTGACTTTGCCTCTGGTCCCTGGTACTTCTGCCTTTTGTCTGGTATTAACCCTTTGGGTCTCCACTGACTCTGTGCTTGTTTTTTCCCATTGTACTGAGTGACGGTCTAGGTTTTGACTCAGCTTGTTTGACTATTCTGCTGCCACCTGGTGGTAGCTTCGCTGCAGCACTGCAGGTCTGCCCTTGCAGACTTGTTACTATCTTTCCACTCTATTGCCATCTAGCGGAAGTTGCAGTTACCTGCATAGCTGCAGCGTGACACATATCAGAGGATTTTAAATTGGTTTCATGGATTATTAAAGCTAGTGTTTTACTTGTATCAAGTTTATCATGTTTTTTCTTGTATGTGATTTACATAAGCACATTTATACTGTTTGAATAATAGTCATAGCCATACAGTAGCTTCGTACAATAATGCTGAAGGAGTACTGAAGATACAAGTATTTCTAATTCAACTTACTAGGTTTTTTCCTGCTGTGTAAGCTTAGAGATAACAAATTGCAAAATCATAACACATAATGATTAGTGATGAGCGAATATACTCGTTACTTGAGATTTCCCGAACACGCTCGGGTGTCCTCCGAGTATTTTTTAGTGCTCGGAAATTTAGTTTAGTTTTTATTGCCGCAGCTGAATGATTTACATCTGTTAGCCAGCATAAGTACATGTGGGGATTCCCTAGCAACCAGGCAACCCCCACATGTACTTATGCAGGCTATCAGATGTAAATCATTCAGCTGCGGCAATAAAAACTAAATTTCCGAACACTAAAAAATACTCGGAGGACACCCGAGCGTGCTCGGGAAATCTCGAGTAACGAGTATATTCGCTCATCACTTAATAATGATTGGTAACACATTGATCTCTAGAGGAACTCTGTATTTATAATACATGTACACTGTTGATTGTTAGCATTCCAATATTACTAAAAACCAGAAAGCAAACCGAATAAGTGAATCTTGACCTTTTGTTACCCTATAAACAATACTCCACAATGTGAATACTCTGGCTTCTTAGGTGACATTTCTACAACTTATATTATCTTGCTTAGAAAATGGCCTGGATGAGGAGGTGTATGGGTGATGTGCAAATGAGCCTATAGGATTCAAAGAGAAAAGGGTCACCAAGGTCAATAGGGACATAAGCTTGCGTTATCCAAGTCATTCTTAGGCCAATTAGCTAGATTTACCCCCCAGGCTGACAGCTCTTACCTACTTTTGCTTTTTATTAGAAAGGAAATATGTATTAAAATCTTTAAGAAATCATTAAGAAATATCACAAGTTATAGGAAAAGTTACATGCCTATTATACCAAATTAAAGCCTAAATACATAATGAGATGAGATTCCTCAGATCAGATTTTATGGATCTACTGCTACTAGTGACGAAAAGACCTTATGCATCTGTTTTATTCTTTTGGATAATACCCATCGTAAATCATTCTTACTTGTAATACAGATGGAGGAAAGAACAGGAGTGTCATAATCTTCAAAAATGCAAGTTTCTCAAAAAATTACAATAATTATTTCAATTAAAAGAGAAGGTAGAAGCTACAATTATGCGTAAATATCTGCAGTATCTCACAAAAGTGAGTACACCCCTCATATTTTTGTAAATATTTTATTACAACTTTTCATGGGACAACACTGAAGTTATGACACTTTGATGCAATGCAAAGTGGTCAGTGTACAGCTTGTATAACAGTGTAAATTTGGTTTGTCTTCTAAATAACTCAACACACAGCCATTAATGTCTAAACCCTTGGTAACAAAAGTGAGTGCAACCCTAAAAGAAAATGGCCAAATTATGCCCAATTAGTCATTTTCTTTCCCAGGTGTCATGTGACTTATTAGTGTTACAAGGTCTCAGGTGTGAATGGGGAGCAGGTGTGTTAAATTTGAGGTTATCACTCTCACACTCTCTCAAATTGGTCACTGGAAGTTCAACATGGCACCTCATGGGAAAGACCTCTCTGAGGTTGTCTTTTCAAAATAGACATATGAGTGCTGTCAGCTTTGCTGCAGAAGTTAAAAGTTTGGGGGGCAGCCTGTCAATGCTCACACCATACACCCCACATGGCATCAAATTGGTCTGCATGGCTGTTGTCCCAGAAGGAAGCCTCTTCTAAAGATGATGCACAAGAAAGCCTGCAGTTTACTGAAGAGAAGCAGACTAAGGACATGACTTACTTCATGGTACCATGTCCTGAGGTCTGATGAGATCAAGATAAACTTATTTGTTTCAGATGGTGTCAATTTTGTGTGGCAGCAGCAGGATGAGGAGTACAAAAACAAGTGTATCTTGCCTACAGTCAAGCATGGAGGAGGGAATGTCACGGTTAGGGACAGCCGGCTGTGGGGAGCTACAGTTCATTGAGGGAACCATGAATGCCAACATAGAAGAAAACATATTCGCAAGATGACTTCACAGCATTCAAACATGCAACACTCACATTCAAATCAGCCCACACCTCTGATAAACAGGCCAACTTCACAACCCTTGTATCTTCCTTATCCTACAACCCCAAACAGTTATTCAACATTTTTAACACCCTCCTCTGCCCCCTCTGACCTCTCTTATCTTTGGAAGGACTTCAAAAATAAGATCAACCAAACAAAACAAGTATCTGGAGCACCCACCAGGGCCATGGGGATACTTGGTACTGGTAAAGGGATGTGTCACAGCAACAGTGACCTGGTCCGTGGCCCTGGGCATCCAATAAAAGAGGCAATTGAAATTAAAGGGGAATGGGATAAAGTTTATAGTGGAATTGTTCGTGACGCCACCAGTGGTACTCAGTCAATATGGCTGACGATGCAGTTCAGATCCAATGGGACAGTTGGTGATGCAGCTAAGATGTTTCAGCTCTCCACAGGCAGAGCTAGTCCCCAGGGCAGACATAGGTGCTAATTGTGATGATGGTGATTGTGGCATTTGAAGTGCATGTGGCACAGCAATAATTCAGAAGACACAGCTGGATGCGGTTTTCAACACTTTACTCGCAGTTCTTCAGATTACTGTCTCCAGCCGTGTGCTCTGTCCTCCAGGTCTGTGGTCCAGCCAACCCCCAGATGATTTGGGGTACACTTCTCCAGGACTCCTCTCTTATGTTCCTTTCCTGGCCATCTCATTGTGCTGGTTCCCATCTCTCCTGCCCCGCACCTTCACACACAGTGTCACAATCCAGCAGCCCTGGATCTTGTCTGGATACGTCTCTCTAGTCCCCTGTGTCCTACAGTAGAGACCAAAACTTTGGACACACCTTCTCATTTAAAGATTTTTCTGTATTTTCAGGACTATGAAAATTGCACATTCACACTGAAGGCATCAAAACTATGAATTAACACATGTGGAATTATATACTTAACAAAAAAGTGTGAAACAACTAAAATTATGTCTTATACTCTAGGTTCTTCAAAGTAGCCACCTTTTGCTTTGATGACTGCTTTGCACACTCTTGGCATTCTCTTGATGAGCTTCAAGAGGTAGTCACCGGGAATGGACTTCCAACAATCTTGAAGGAGTTCCCAGAGATGCTTAGCACTTGCTGACCCTTTTGCATTCACTCTGCGGTCCAGCTCACCCCAAACATCTCGATTGGGTTCAGGTCTGGTGACTATGGAGGCCAGGTCATCTGGCGTAGCACCCCATCACTCTCCTTCATGGTCAAATAGCCCTTACACAGCCTGGAGGTGTGTATGGGGTCATTGTCCTGTTGAAAAATAAATGATGGTCCAACTAAAAACGCAAACCAGATGGAATAGCATGCCGCTGCAAGATGCTGTGGTAGCCATGCTGGTTCAGTATGCCTTCAATTTTGAATAAATCCCCAACAGTGTCACCAGCAAAGCACCCCACACCATCACACCTCCTCCTCCATGCTTCACGGTGGGAACCAGGCATGTAGAGTCCATTCGTTCACCTTTTCTGCGTCACACAAAGACATGCTGGTTGGAACCAAAGATCTCAAATTTGGACTCATCAGAACAAAGCACAGATTTCCACTGGTCTAATGTCCATTCCTTGTGTTCTTTAGCCCAAATAAGTCTCTTCTGCTTGTTGCCTGTCCTTAGCAGTGGTTTCCTAGCAGCTATTTTACCATGAAGGCCTGCTGCACAAAGTCTCCTCTCAACAGTTGTTGTAGAGATGTGTCTGCTGCAAGAACTCTGTGTGGCATTGACCTGGTCTCTAATCTGAGCTGCTGTTAACCTGCGATTTCTGAGGCTGATGACTCGGATAAACTTATCCTCAGAAGCAGAGGTGACTCTTGGTCTTCCTTTCCTGGGGCGGTCCTCACGTGAGCCAGTTTCTTTGTAGCGCTTGATGGTTTTTGCAACTGCAGTTGAGGACACTTTCAAAGTTTTCCCAATTTTTCAGACTGACTGACCTTCATTTCTTAAAGTAATGAAGGCCACTCGTTTTTCTTTACTTAGCTTCTTTTTTCTTGCCATAATATAAATTCTAACAGTCTATTCAGTAGGATTATCAGCTGTGTATCCACCAGACTTCTGCACAACACAACTGATGGTCCCAACCCCATTTATAAGGCAAGAAATCCCACTTATTAAACCTGACAGGGCACACCTGTGAAGTGAAAACCATTCCCGTGACTACCTCTTGAATCTCATCAAGAGAATGCCAAGAGTGTGCAAAGCAGTCATCAAAGCAAAAGGTGGCTACTTTGAAGAACCTAGCATATGACATAATTTTAGTTGTTTCACAATTTTTTGTTAAGTATATAATTCCACATGTGTTAAATCATAGTTTCGATGCCTTCAGTGTGAATGTGCAATTTTCATAGTCATGAAAATACAGAAAAATCTTTAAATGAGAAGGTGTGTCCAAACTTTTTGTCTGTACTGTATGTGGCTGCCTTTTCAGCGAATGTGTGTGGATGTGTCTGTGGCACATAAAGATACCACAGCCTCCAGCTGGCTAGCTGAGCCTTGTAGTTCTCCACTAGTCTTGGGGGCCGGTTCCCAAATGCAACCTGGTCCCTCCACCTGGCGATGGTCAGCGCGTATGCGGGACCCATGGGTGGATTGCTCACTACCCGTGCCCCTAGGACCCCATCCCTCTCTTCCTTCTGTCAAGAACTTCTCTCTCTATCTTTCTCTGTTCTCTGGTGCTGGGACGAGTTCCTCACTGCTCAAGTCCCCAGCTCCAACTATCTCTCACGTCTGCTCTGCTGCACTCCTTCTCACAGACAGACTAACTTTCTAGACCTTTTCTGACTCCTCCTACTGTTTCCATGACATCTTTACTCTCTCCACCCACAACCTTTACCTAGTAACCCTCTCCAGACTGGGATGAGGCCATCCTTCCTTGGGGTATGCCCAGATGCCCTAACTGGAATGGTGAGGTGTTGGATGCTGGTGATAGAGTCCTGGGCAGTGCCCCCTCCTTACCTGAAAGTGGGATACCACACATCTGGATCAGGTGCAGTACCTCTATGGTGACTGAACCCTCAGGGGCGCCACATATTTATTGCTTAACTACCACAACCCCTTTGTAAATGAGTCCAATTCCCTTCCCCCATAACCTCCCTCTCAATCATCACTGAAGGAGAGCTAACTTATCTTCTCTCCAAGTCACGCCTCACTACTTGTGCACTTGACCCCATCCCATCACACCTCCTCCTCAACCTCACCACCACAGTTATTTCATCCCTAAACCATCTCTTCAACCTATCACTAACTTCTGGTACCTTCCCTTCTGACCCCACCATTATGTCAAACTATCGCCCCATATCGCTGCTCCCATTCACCAAACTCCTTGAGCAGCATATTCAGGCTAAACTTTCCTCCCTCCTCTCACATAACTCACTCTTCGACAACCTACAATCTGGCTTCCATCCCTACCTTTCCACTGAAACTGCCATGACCAAAATTAAAAATGACTCATTTACAGCCAAAGCTAACAGACAATTCTCTATACTCCTCCTTCTAGATCTGTCCTCTGCCTTCGACAGTTGACTACTGCCTCCTACTACAGATCCTCTTTTCCTTTGGCGTCAAAGACCTCTCCTGGATCTCCTTCTACCTTTCCCACAGCAAATTTAGCTTCTCCCACTCTCCCACTACCTCCTCATCCAGGCCTCTCACTGTTGGAGTGCCTCAAGGACCTGTCCTAGGACCACTTCTCTTCTCCATCTATTACCATGACTTAGGACAACTCATAAAGTATATTGGCTTTCAGTACCACCCATACACTGATGACATTCACATATACCTCCCTGGCCCAAACATCACCTCTATGCTATCCAAAATCCTGGAGTGTCTATCAGCCATATCCTCCTTCTCCTGTCGCTTTCTCAAGCTCAATGTGGACAAATCTGAACTCATTATCTTTCCTCTGTCTCACATACCTTCCCTACCTGATCTATCGCAACAAATTACATCACATTTTCCCCTGTAACAGAAATCCGCTGCCTCAAAGTAACCTTTGACTCTTCACTTCCCTTCAAACTGCACAGCTAAGCACTTGCCACCTACTGTCACCTCCAGCTCAAAAATATTTCCAGAATCCATCCCTTCCTCAACCCTCAAAGTACTAATATGCTTGTGAATGCCTTCATTATCTCCCGACTAAACTACTGCAACATCCTCCTCTGTGGCCTACCTGCTAATACTCTCGCATGTCTCCAGTCCCTCTGTAACTCTGCTGCCCGACTAGTTCATCACTCTATTTGCTTCTCCTCCACTTTTCAAATGCCTTCATTGTCTCCCAATTTTCCATCAAATCAAAACGGGGTGCAACTCAATGCAAACCATGCAGGGTGCCAAACTTTTTCATTGGCCCAGTTTCCTGTTTTGTAATTTTTAAAATGTAAAAGATGGGAGAGAAAAAATGATATATTTACTTAACTGTTCACAATAACAGTAGTTTTGACCAGGGGTACCCAAACATTTGCATGCCACTGTAACTGCAGTGAACTTGCACGTCGATTTTACTCAACTCTTCTCCTCAGAAGACTCTAATGTGCAGGTATTAACTTCCGAGATCGACTGGGAAGTCAGGGAAGTTCTAGTTCCATCATTGTAAAATTTTTGTACACCTTTTTTGCTCAGGTTTTGTGACATCTCTCTTCCATGTGGTGCCATGACTAACAGCATGAAAAGGGAATGGGTTTTCTTTGATAAACCATGCCATAGTCAACAGTCTGCTGGACACATACCTGTGGTTGAATTCTTGTTAATTAGAATTTTACACTTTCGCTTTGAACCTAAGACTTTCATTGGAGCGTACTCGTTTTTGCAACATGGTCTTGAATTAATTTGTAGGAAAAATAATTTTTTGGGTGTGCAAAATAGCAAATCTTGATTGCAATCAATGAACCACATTTGTGGGAGTATTTTGTAGTATGGTATTCCCTAGAAAATGCTGTAATAGGATGTCACCATTGTAACAAGTCAGTTTGTGAAACTTCATTTTCCTAAATATTACACATCAACTGTGAGTGTTATTATTGAAAACTGGAAGCAGTTAGGAATCACAACAACTCAGATGTCTATAGGATTAAGGTCAACGCGTTGACTTATGCAAGAAAAACAAGTAACCACTGGGCACTGCTGGAAAAGATGACAGCTCATAGATAGTGTTGAGCGATACTTTCCGATATCGGAAAGTATCGGTATCGGAAAGTATCGGCCGATACCGTCACAGTATCGGAATCCAATCCGATACCGATACCCGATCCCAATGCAAGTCAATGGGACTCATGTATCGGACGGTATTCCTGATGGTTCCCAGGGTCTGAAGGAGAGGAAACTCTCCTTCAGGCCCTGGGAACCATATAAATGTGTAAAAGAAAGAATTAAAATAAAAAATATCGCTATACTCACCTGTCCGACGCAGCCGGGACTTCAGCGAGGGAACCGGCAGCGTTGTTTGTTTAAAATTCGCGCTATTACTTGGTTACGTGAATTCCCGGCTTGTGATTGGTCAGGTCGGCCATGTTGCCGGGACGCGGACCAATCACAGCAAGCCGTGACGAAATTACGTCACGGCTTGCTGTGATTGGTCCGCGTCCCGGCAATATGGCCGCCCTGACCAATCACAAGCCGTGACGTCACGGGAGGCTGGACACGCGCTCATTTTAAAATGGGCGCGTGTCCAGCCTCCCGTGACGTCACGGCTTGTGATTGGTTGCGCCGCGGTCAACCAATCACAAGCCGGGAGGCTGGACGCGCTCATTTTAAAATGGGCGCGTGTCCAGCCTCCCGTGACGTCACGGCTTGTGATTGGTCAGGGCGGCCATATTGCCGGGACGCGGACCAATCACAGCAAGCCGTGACGTAATTTCGTCACGGCTTGCTGTGATTGGTCCGCGTCCCGGCAACATGGCCGACCTGACCAATCACAAGCCGGGAATTCACGTAACCAAGTAATAGCGCGAATTTTAAACAAACAACGCTGCCGGTTCCCTCGCTGAAGTCCCGGCTGCGTCGGAGAGGTGAGGATAGCGATATTTTTTATTTTAATTCTCTCTTTTACACATTTTAACATTAATGTTGTTGCGATACCCGATATCCGATACCACAAGAGTATCGGAATCCCGGTATCGGAATTCCGATACAGCAAGTATCGGCCGATACCCGATACTTGCAGCATCGGAATGCTCAACACTACTCATAGATGGAAGTACAGTCACTTTATAGAGGCTGCGCATTTCAGCACCAAAGAGGTCCCTTCATCAGGCCATATAAATAATGAGGTATAAAAATAAAAGCTTACAGTTGTGTGAAAAAGTGTTTGCCCCTTTCCTGATTTCCTATTCTTTTGCATGTTTGTTACACTTAAATGTTTCAGATCACCAAACAAATGTAAATATTAGACAAAAATCAAAAGTAAACCCAAAATGCAGCTTTTAAATCAAGGTCTCTATTATTTGGGAAAAAAAATCCAAACCTACCGGGCCCTGTGTGAAACAGTGATTGCCCGCTAAACCTAATAATAACTAGTTGGGCTGCCCTTAGCAGCAACAACTGCAATCAGGCATTTGCGATAACTGGCAAAAAGTCTTTTACAACACTCTGTAGAAATTTTGGTCCTGTATCTGAAATCTGTCAAATACAGAAATACAGCAGCACCTTCTCTCCATTCCCATTTATACATGCAGGCAACGTCAGACTGGAACACCTTGGGCCCACCAGAGAAAATCATTCTTGGGGCCAACTATGTAGCTACATAGAAATAAATACAAGACCACCAATTGTGTTGTAAAACACGCTAATATCAGGGTATAATATAAAGTAGTGCACGTCTTAATTATGTAGCAGGGGTTGGGGTAACCCCCTCAAAGAATATAATGTAGCCCCCTCATAGAATATAATGTAGCCTCCCATATGGGATATAATGCAGCCCCCACACAGAATATATTGCAGCCCCCTCACAGAATGTAATGTAGCCTGTTATGGTCTGGTGATTAAGGAGCGACATGCGACTAGCTCTGAGCAGGTGGTAACTATTCAGACCGCAGATCCTGATCTTAACACAGACACTAGCAGTAGCCGTGGGATGTTCCTGTCACTCCCTGGACACCTCGTCACAGCCGGAGATCTAGCTACCCCTAAAGGTAGAAATAGGAAAGCTATCTTGCCTCAGAGAAAATCCCCAAAGGATAGGACAGCCCCCCACAAATAATGACTGTGAGAGGAGAAGGAAATGACATACGTAGTATGAAACAAGATTTAGCAAAGGAGGCCACTACTAGCTAGAAAGAATTAGTACAGGACAGAACACTGTGCGGTCAGTAATAAAAACTAGAAAAAGTCCACCGCAGAGAAATGCAAAAATCTCCACACCTGACTAAAGGTGTGGATGGCAAACTCTGCTGCCCAGAGCTTCCAGCTTAGCTGACTAGATACCTACTGATAAGCTGGACAAATGAGCAAAACATAGAAAGTGCTAAACAACAAAGTCCACAACAAGTGAACTGAAAAAAGACAAGCAAGGACTTAGCTTTGCTGAAATGGTCAGAGTGACAGGGAAATCCTCAGAGAGCCATGACTCCAAGCTCAACAATTGACAACTGGCATTGAATTAGGGAAAAGGCCAGACTAATATAGCAGAGCCAGAAAGACGATCAGTGAAAACAGCTGCTGATGCTAAATCCAAGAAGCAGCCATACCACTCAAAACCACAGGAGGGAGCCCAAGAGCAGAACTCACAAAAATGCTACTTATAACCACCGGAGGGAGCCCAAGAGCGGAATTCACAACAGTAGCCCCCTCAAAGTATAACACAGCTCCCCTCATAGGGTATAATGCAGCCCCCCTCCACCTCCATCGTTGTCCTCATCACCACCTCTATCATTGCCTTCTCACGCACAACCCCCATCATTGCCCATTCCACCACCTTCATCATTGCCTCCTGCCTCACCACTGTTGTCCTTTCCACCACTACCATCATTTTCCTTTCCAATACCTCCATCATTGCTTTCTTCCCCACCACCCCATCATTGCCCATTCCACCACCTCCATCATTGCCTCCTCCCCCACAACCACCATTGTCCTTTCCACCACTACCATCATTGTCCTTTCCACCACCCCATCATTGCTTTCTCCCCCACCACCCAGATCATTGCCCATTCCACCACCTCCATCATTGCCTCCTCCCCACCATTCCCATCACTGCTCTCTCCATCACCCACATGTCCAATACACACACAGCACTGCACACACAGCACCACACACACCCACCCGCACGCACACATGCATGCACACACACACACAGCACCGCACCACATACAGTACATTCACGCAGGCAAACAGAGACACAGCAACACTCACCTATCCGCACGTTCCCTGCAGCTGCAGCACATCCAGGCAGCAGCATCTTTGGTGCCGGCAGCTTTTTCTCTGAAACAGCCATGCTGAATGATGACATCATCCAGTCACGCTGTATCAGAAAGGAAGCACCAGGCAGCAGGCAGGAAGCATGACAGCATCAGATCCCTGCAGCTCTGCTTCGCTGCCAAGCTTGTTGTGAATTTGGATTCTGGGCTCCCCCGGTGGCTACTGGTGGAATTGAACTTGTGACATCATCTTCCCTGTTCACCTGTTCTGATTAGATCTGGGTGTCGCTATATAACCTGGCTTCTCTGTTAGATGCTTGCCGGTCAACAATGTTATCAGAAGCCTCTCTGTGCTTGTTCCTGCTCCCAGACATCTACTAGATAAGTTGGACATTCGTCCATGTTTTGTTTTTGTATTTTGGTTCCAGTTCACAGCTGCAGTTTCGTTACTGTGTCTGGAAAGCTCTTGTTGATCAGGAATTGCCACTCTGGTATTATGAGTTAATGCCAGAGTCCTAAAGTAATTTCTGGATGTGTTTTGTTAGGGTTTTCTACTGACCATGAAAGTATGCTTTCTGTCTTCTGCTATCTAGAAAGCGGACCTCAAATTTGCTAAAACTATTTTCCTGCTGCGTTTGTTGTTTCATCTCATATCACCGCCAATATATGTGGGGGGCTTCTGTCTCCTTTTGGGCATTTCTCTAGAGGTGAGTCAGGTCTTATATTTCCCTCTGCTAGCATTATTTAGTTCTCCGGCCGGCGCTGGGCATATAGGGATAAAAAGTAGGACATGCTACCTGGCTACTTCTAGATGATGCGGTAGGTTTAGTTCATGGTCAGTACAGTTACATCTTCCAAGAGCTTGTTCCTATAGAGGCTTATGCTAGTTCTCTGGCCATGGAGATCATGACAGTTTGACCGGCCTACTAAAGGGTTAAAATCCTTGGCTGAGAAAGGAGAGAAATAAGAAGTCTGCTGAGAGTTTTTTTTTTTTTTTCCTCTGTGCTCTTAATTGGATCACTTGCCAGTCTGTCTATGCTGCAGTCTTTCTTTTTTTTCTCTCTCCTTATAATCTTTGAATGGCTTTGTGTTCACCTGTTAATAATGGATCTTCAGAGTGTAACTGCAGGTTTGAATAATCTCACCACGAAAGTACAAAATTTGCAAGATTTTATTATTCATGCTCCGGTATCTGAGCCGAGAATTCCTTTGCCGGAATTCTTCTCAGGGAATAGATCTAGCTTTCAGAATTTTAGAAATAATTGTAAGCTATTTTTGTCCCTGAAATCTCGTTCTGCTGGAGACTCTGCACAGCAGGTTGGGATTGTGATTTCCTTGCTCCGCGGCGACCCTCAAGACTGGGCTTTTGCATTGGCACCAGGGGATCCTGCGTTGCGCAATGTGGATGCGTTTTTTTTGGCCTTGGGCTTGCTGTATGAGGAACCTCATTTGGAACTTCAGGCAGAAAAAACTTTGATGTCCCTATCGCAGGGGCAAGATGAAGCTGAAATTTACTGCCAAAGATTCCGTAAATGGTCTGTGCTTACTCAGTGGAATGAGTGTGCCTTGGCGGCTACTTTCAGAGAGGGTCTCTCTGATGCCATTAAGGATGTTATGGTGGGGTTCCCTGTGCCTGCAGGTCTGAATGAGTCCATGACAATGGCCATTCAGATCGATAGGCGTCTGCGGGAGCGCAAACCTGTGCACCATCTGGCGGTATCCACTGAGAAGACGCCAGAAAGCATGCAGTGTGATAGAATTCTGTCCAGAAGCGAGCGGCAGAATTTTAGACGGAAAAATGGGTTGTGTTTCTATTGTGGGGATTCTACTCATGTTATATCAGCGTGCTCTAAGCGTACTAAAAAGCTTGATAAATCCGTTTCCATTGGCACTTTACAGTCTAAATTTATTTTGTCTGTGACCCTGATTTGCTCTTTGTCATCTATTACTACTGACGCCTATATCGACTCTGGCGCCGCTTTGAGTCTTATGGATTGGTCCTTTGCCAATCGTTGTGGGTATGATTTAGAGCCTTTGGAAACTCTTATTCCTCTGAAGGGGATTGACTCCACCCCATTGGCTAATAATAAACCACAATACTGGACACAAGTGACTATGTGTATTAATCCGGATCACCAGGAGACTATTCGTTTTCTAGTGCTGTATAATCTACATGGGGATTTGGTGGCAAGATCCTTCTGGTGGCCTTCCCTGTCACGAGATGTGCGAGGCTTTGTGCAGTCTTGTGACGTTTGTGCTCGGGCCAAGCCTTGTTGTTCTCGGGCTAGTGGATTATTGTTGCCCTTGCCTATTCCTAAGAGGCCTTGGACACACATCTCGATGGATTTTATTTCAGATCTGCCTGTTTCTCAGAAGATGTCTGTCATCTGGGTGGTGTGTGACCGTTTTTCTAAGATGGTTCATTTGGTTCCCCTGCCCAAATTGCCTTCTTCTTCCGAGTTGGTGCCCCTGTTTTTTCAAAATGTTGTTCGTTTGCATGGTATTCCTGAGAATATCGTTTCTGACAGAGGAACCCAATTTGTGTCTAGATTTTGGCGGGCATTTTGTGCTAGGATGGGCATAGATTTGTCTTTTTCGTCTGCTTTTCACCCTCAGACTAATGGCCAGACCGAGCGGACTAATCAGACCCTGGAGACATATCTGAGGTGTTTTGTGTCTGCTGACCAGGATGATTGGGTTGCTTTTTTGCCATTGGCGGAGTTCGCCCTCAATAATCGGGCCAGCTCTGCCACCTTGGTTTCCCCGTTTTTCTGTAATTCGGGGTTCCATCCTCGATTTTCCTCCGGTCAGATGGAATCCTCGGATTGTCCTGGAGTGGATGCGGTGGTGGAGAGATTGCATCATATCTGGGGGCAGGTGATGGACAATTTAAAGTTGTCCCAGGAGAAGACTCAGCTTTTTGCCAACCGTCACCGTCGTGTTGGTCCTCGGCTTTGTGTTGGAGATTTGGTGTGGTTGTCTTCTCGTTTTGTCCCTATGAGGGTCTCATCTCCTAAGTTTAAGCCTCGGTTCATCGGTCCGTATAAAATATTGGAGATTCTTAACCCTGTTTCCTTCCGTTTGGACCTCCCTGCATCCTTTTCTATTCATAACGTTTTTCATCGGTCGTTATTGCGCAGGTATGAGGCACCGGTTGTGCCTTCCGTTGAGCCTCCTGCTCCGGTGTTGGTTGAGGGTGAGTTGGAGTACGTTGTGGAAAAAATCCTAGACTCCCGTGTTTCCAGACGGAGACTCCAGTATCTGGTCAAGTGGAAGGGATACGGCCAGGAGGATAATTCTTGGGTCACTGCATCTGATGTTCATGCCTCTGATCTGGTTCGTGCCTTTCATAGGGCCCATCCTGATCGCCCTGGTGGTTCTGGTGAGGGTTCGGTGCCCCCTCCTTGAGGGGGGGGTACTGTTGTGAATTTGGATTCTGGGCTCCCCCGGTGGCTACTGGTGGAATTGAACTTGTGACATCATCTTCCCTGTTCACCTGTTCTGATTAGATCTGGGTGTCGCTATATAACCTGGCTTCTCTGTTAGATGCTTGCCGGTCAACAATGTTATCAGAAGCCTCTCTGTGCTTGTTCCTGCTCCCAGACATCTACTAGATAAGTTGGACATTCGTCCATGTTTTGTTTTTGTATTTTGGTTCCAGTTCACAGCTGCAGTTTCGTTACTGTGTCTGGAAAGCTCTTGTTGATCAGGAATTGCCACTCTGGTATTATGAGTTAATGCCAGAGTCCTAAAGTAATTTCTGGATGTGTTTTGTTAGGGTTTTCTACTGACCATGAAAGTATGCTTTCTGTCTTCTGCTATCTAGAAAGCGGACCTCAAATTTGCTAAAACTATTTTCCTGCTGCGTTTGTTGTTTCATCTCATATCACCGCCAATATATGTGGGGGGCTTCTGTCTCCTTTTGGGCATTTCTCTAGAGGTGAGTCAGGTCTTATATTTCCCTCTGCTAGCATTATTTAGTTCTCCGGCCGGCGCTGGGCATATAGGGATAAAAAGTAGGACATGCTACCTGGCTACTTCTAGATGATGCGGTAGGTTTAGTTCATGGTCAGTACAGTTACATCTTCCAAGAGCTTGTTCCTATAGAGGCTTATGCTAGTTCTCTGGCCATGGAGATCATGACACAAGCTGCAGGGATTAGCCACCCTGCAGGGGCCCATCTCCAGGGCCCCAATGCAGCTGCTGTGGATTTACATGAGGGCAGTGTTAGCCTCAGCCTGTGGATAACACTGCCCGCTATGTGAAATGAATACTCACTCCTCTCCACGCCCATAGGGGCGTGGGAAACATAAATATTAATTTCTCTATAGCAATGGGGACAGGCTCCTGTCTCCAGCTGCTGCTCAGCTGACACCGGTTGGGCCCCCTTGACTCAGGGGCCCAATAGCAGCTGGGTGTGCCACTATTAGCAACACACCACTGGCTGGGGCCCCTGGAGCAGTGGGGGTCCTAGGCAGCTGCTGGCCAGTATGCTAGCAGGTGTCAGTGCCTGGGCCAGTCCGACCCTGCATACAGAGGTCCTTTCTTCTCTCATTCCTGCAGGCTGTCTTGGGAGTGTCCTCATATCCATAGCAATCCACCATGTGTAATCACACTCTAGTTTTAATTTCTTCGGTTCTCTGCACTCACTGATCAGCTTACTTCCCTCAGCAATCAGCTTTCTCATTTCATCCTTACCCTTGCTGTAAAATCAAGTGTTGGTTGTCAGCTTCTCCCTGGTTCGTTTCTTACCAGACAACATGATTTTTTTTGCTTAAATCAGGGATGGGGAACCTTTATACTGCCAAGGGCCATTTGGATATTTATAACATCCTTCAAGGACTGTGCAAGTTGCACGCTAACTCTGTCCACAAAGTATGTCCTAACACTGGCACAGGTTTCAGGATGCAATCTTTCATTGTACGTGCCTCACCGTTCAGTAGTGAACACTGAGTGCACATGCTCACAAAGCAAAACTAAATTAATGGGCCGGGGGCTGCTAAAATACAACTACCGGCCCAAGCACTGTGGTCCCCGGGAATCTGCCTGGGGGCCAATAAAAGGTATCAAGGGCCATAAACAACCCGCGAGCCTCAGGTTCCCCGCCTCTGGTCTAAACCAATTTTGTAAATCATTTGTCCCCTTCTCATCACTTTGAATCCTATCTTAATATTGGTGCTGATTTGAAATAGGAAACTTCAAAGATGCTTTTTCACTCCATTACACCATCAGTGTTTCTGATTATTGATATGTTTTCTTGGCCTAGATTATGGAAGAGCTATGCATTAGATAAAGAAATCCAATATCTCTGGACATCTGGCAGGATCTCTGTGTGTGTAGATGTGTAAATTAATTAGCAAGTAGCTGACAGTTTCTGAAAAAGCAAACAGTTACTGTGTACTGTTTCCCTGCCATATCGATAATAATCTGATATCAACACTATCCAGGGATATCTGTGATCATGGAATGTAATCATTCCTGTGAGTTCAAAAACCAAGATTTTCAACCTTGGGAAACCACAGAAATGTAATACCGACCTCATATTTCATAGTCATGTTTGACGTGTCTAGGATAGTGAAAGTTTACTCGGAAATATGGCAGTCATATTATTCCACTAGGAGAATCCTGTGAGAATAAAACAATATAAAGTAACATCATGTCCTAAAAGATAACCATCCTCCTCACCTGACCAGATAGAAGGGTCTGAATGAGTTCCTATATAATATCTCCTCCGCAGACAGCCATTGTCAGACCCAAGGAGAATCACGTGCATTGCAATTCCGCCCAAATTTCTTCAGACTCTGACCGAAGTGCTCACGGATCTAATTTGTAACATATTTCCTATTTTATCCCCTTTATTTTTTTTCTGTTATTGCTTTTATATACAGTATATGTCTTTTTATTATTTCAGGTTCTGTAACCTTTTTTTAAACACTGAACTGTTTTTCTACATTAACTATAAAATGTAATAAGTTTGTTCCTTGCTCTTCTAAATCAACCCCCAACCCTGAAGAGTGAAACTATAGCCTGGTTGTGTTGCTCTAAGTATGCCATAATGCAATAACTGTATGTATAAATTGTGCTAAAGTATTACTCATTCATTGCATGTGTCCTGCTGGCCTGTCAAAATGGCAAGTGCTGGCTGCAAAAAGTGTGGTGTGGATGCCAGAACTGGTTGAGGGGTGCGTTTGCTCATTACTAACCTATTGCGAAAGGTGATTTTGAGAAGCAGAGCCCCACTTTACAGTCACATCTTAGTAACATATGCAGAGAGTGGTGTTTATGAAAGCCTAAGTGAATTTTTACATTTATTCTGATAATTTTAACTTGTTCATGATCTTTGACCTAATATGTCATACCCTATGTTCCCACAATCAGGAAGTAGCAGCGCTTTGGAGGCAGCATATGTTTGCTGCATCCAAAACGCTGCCTTCCATTGGAAGCAGGTACATCCACATGTGTTCACTGAACCACATTCAATACATTCTATTGATTAAATTTCTGTTGTGGAGACTAGAATCTCCGCAAGAGAGATTGACCTGCTGTGGTCTTGAAAGACGCATCTCCTGTCCGTGTTCGCGGGTGATCTGCAGGTCCACATGCACGCATAGTGGATCCCATCCACTATGCTGTAACATCTGGATGCTTCGGGTTTACCACTGCATAAATACACATCGTCAAACCCGCAGCAATTCCTGATCGTGGGCACATACAATACCCTTAATTGTATCCGTGCAGTTAAATGTATCTGTATCCATCCATGAAAAATTATTGAAAGAGCCTTCTGGCTTGTTCAGGTAATCTTTAGCAAACTGTAAATGAATGGCAATATTGTTTTTGGAGAGCAGTTGCTTTCTCTTTGCAGTGCATGCACATCATCATTGTTCAGCATCCTCCGGATAGTGCATAAGTTAATGTGAGAGAGGCCTTTAGTTGCTTGGAGGTTACCTTGGGATGCTTTGTAGCATTGCAAACTAATATACTCTTTGCTCTTGGAGTGATGTTTATTAGTTGACTAATCCTGTGGAGGGAGTATTAGAGTCTTGAATTTCCTCCATTTGCACACAGTCTGACTGTGGACTGTGGATTGCTACAGTCCAAATGCTTTAGAGATGGTTTTGTAACGTTTTCCTGGCTGATGAGAAACAACAACTCTTATTTTGAGATCCCCAGATATCCCCTTTATTCATGCCATGGTACCCTTCCACAAAGATGTGTTGTGAAGATTAGACTTTAAATAAAAGAGGTGGCCCACTCATACCTGATTGTCATCCAATTGATTGAAAAACAACTGACTCTAATTTCGCCTTCAAACTATCTGTTAATTTTAAAGATTCACATACTTTCACCACAGATGTTGAAACAATTCCTCCAATTAAAAAAGACAATTATTGATGACTCTTTAGTTTTACTTTGTTTTCTTTATCTACTTTCAGGAATTGTGAAAAAAAATGTTTAGGTCAAATTTATACAGAAATATAGAAAATTCTGAAAGGTTCACAAACTTTGAAGCAAGACTGTATATGAAATCAGAAAGCATAGTAATCACATTCAAGGCCAGAGATGTAACCTGATTCTCCTAAGTATTGATGCAAAATCTGTAACAGCACTTCCAAATGTGCCATTTATAATAGTGATATTTTTGTTATGAGGAAAACAAACTTTTGGGCTTCCCCAGGCACCAGGGTGCAACTGTCACTTCTGTAAGCCCCATAGCTATGCCTCTGTTCAGACAGCAGATTGGTCTTTAGCATGAAAAGGTTTAGTAGGTGAGGTTAATACTATATAAATGTATATAACAAGGAGTCAAGTAACAATGTTCTTAATTGCCTTCTTTTACTTTGCTGTCTTGATCTGTGGTTTGATGATATTACCCAAATCCTACAGATAAATAGGATGCACAAAATGGTGTTGCCTTGGGGAGGAAAAGGTTAGAGCTTTTCAAGTCTCTTTATCTAAATGAAAAAATAATAGGATTTTTTTTTTCAAGGATTCAAACTGATCTTCAGATGAGAAAATCCTCTGTTTGCCTTTTTTTTTCAAACCATGAACACAAATCCAAAGCCGTCTTAAGCCAACTCTATGATCAGGTCTTTTGAACTAATTGCTAGTATTGTGTTCATAGGGATTGATACAATTCTGTTGTGCAATAAGGATTTTGAGCTTCTGTAATATGATAAGATTAACTCAGTTACATTTCTGGACTTTCACTAGAAGTTTGGAATAACGGCTGACGTGAAAAAAGCTCTAAAATCAATAATTTTATTAAATAAACATTAAAAAGCATAATACTCTTAGGAGACAAAATGCATCACACTAAAAGAAAAAAAAAAAAAAAGAAAAATAGCTACCACAGCCCTAACAAGGGACCTGTTCTGTAGCCTGGCCCTGCATAAGGTATCAGGGTCTAGTCCAGCAGTTACAGCTTTAAATTGAAGTCACAATGAGAACATGGTGGTTAAGAGAGTGGTGTAAGCCATTTTAGTTGGGATACCTCATGCAACACCTCCAAAATGTTTTGGTTTTTTTTCAGAAATACTCAGATGGCCCAAACATGAGTTTCATGCAGTACTATTGCTAGAAAAATGTAAGGAAAGTAACACAGGTTGTTGACTGATCAATTGACCCACTATAGAACCTTTTATAATGGCACAAAATTAGTCAGCCATGGGCCATGCATGAGGTATCAGGGTCTGGGCCAGCATTTACAGCTTTAAATTGAAGTCTCAATGAGGACATGGTGGTTAAGGGAATGGTGTAAGCCTTTTTAGCTGGGAGCTCTGTTACCTCATGTAACACCTCCAAAATTGTTATTTTCTCCAAAATTGTTATTTTCAGCCATACTCAGATAACGTGAACATTCATACAGTACTATTGGTAGAAAAATGTATGGAAAGTAATGCAGATTGTTGACTGATCAATTGACCCACTGTAGAACCTTTTATAATGGCACAGAAATAGTCAGCCATGGGCCATGCATGAGGTATTAGGGTTTGGCCAAGCATTTACAGCTGGGAATACAAGTTTCAATGAGGATCTGGTGGTTAAGGGAGCGATGTAAGCCTTCTTTGCGGGGAGTCCTGAAACATCATGCAACAGCTCCTTTTTTTCCAGTTACACTCAGAACATAAGTTTCATAGAGTACTAATGGTAGAAAAATGTAAGAATAGTAATACAGGTAGTTGAGTGAAAGTAAGTGCAGGCTTGTCATGAAGGAGACCGAACTTGGATTCTCCACATTTAAAAAAATTATTGTCACACACCACTGAAGTGGCATCACTTTCAACAGAGTAGAAACAGAATAATATGCATCTGACACACCTTCCAGTACAGGCAACCCATCAGATAGAGACACAACTTGGAGTCTCCACATTATAAAAAAATTATTGTCACACAACACTAATGTGGCATTAATTTCCATGGAGTAGAAATCGTATAATAGTCCTCTGACACCCCTTCCACTACAGGCAACCCACCAGATGGAGACCCAACCTGGATTCTCCAAGTTTGAAAAAAATATTGTCAAACACTACTAAAGTGGCATCAATTTCCACAGAGTAGAAACAGTATAATAGGCCACTGACACTCCTTCCACTACATGCAACCCACCAGATGGAGACCAAACTAGCAGTTTCCAAATTTCAAAAAATTGTTTGTAACATCAGGAGCAGTAGCAACAGTAGGCACAAAAGCCAGACTGCAATAACGCAAGATTAATGCATCACACTAAAAATGACACCAACGCCTAGTCAGCCCAGTCTACGACTGGGGTGCAAAAGTCAATGTAAATCCATGACTTGTTCATTTTCATGAAAAATAGGAAGGCTACACTTTCAGGGGACAGCCGGATGTGCTTATCCATCCACACAACACCAGCAGCGCTGAAGAAACGTTCTGAGAGAACGCTGGCTGCCTAGCATGACAAAACTTCCAAGGGGTTACAGGCGAGCTCAAGTCACTCTTCCAATTTGGAAATCAAAATGCAAAAGGGTCCTAACCCCCACAATGGTCTTCATATTGAGCTCCAGATACTCCTGCACCATCCTCTCCAGTTGTTCACACCGTGTCAGACTTGTGCTCTCTTCTGCTGGTGCACAGGCAGGTCTAAAAAATGTGTGAAATGACTCACGGAAATTGCTTTTACCACTTACACTGCTGCTGCAGCTAATGTTTTTGCAGTGACTCCTTGATGTTCCCGAGTTGGACGTCTAGAACTGGGATGCACACTGGGTGCCTCACTGCTTTCTTTGGGAAAACCACTCTTAAGATTGTCTACAAGCATGTTTTGATATTCCAGCATGCGCATATCCCTTTCCAGGTGGGGAAAGCATCTGGCTAAATTTACTCTTGTACCGTCGATCTAACAGAGTGGTAACCCACTAGTCAGCGCTATTTCTAACCCTAATAATGTGGGCATCATGTTAAAGATAGTGCAGCAAGAAGGCGCTCATGTGCCGGGTGCTTCCATGAAGTCCAAATCCATGGTGTATTGGTGGTGGGGTAACACTCAAGGTTGCTTCCTCCGTCCCCTCAAGCCAATCCCAGACAACAGAGAGGGGATCATTATCCTCTTCATCTCCTGACTGTTGCAAGTCCATCAACTCGTCCTCCTCCATTTGTTCCTCGGCTTCAGCACCTTCACCTTCACTAACAGTTTGTCTGGTACCAAGAGCCCCCTCGATCAGTGCAAGCGCCCCTCCCATGACACCTGAATGTGCCCCGACAGTCCAGAAATTTGAGATATTGTTTTCCCTGCCGCAGCCTCCTCTGCTTCCACTACCTTCTCATGCAGACTATTCAAAGTGTGCTTCAGCATGTAGATGACCAGAATAGTGATGCTTATGACATCGTCAATGCACATCATCTTAGTACCCATTTCAACACTGTGCAGAATGGTGCAGAGGTCATTCATCTGTGTCAACTGCACAAGTGTGATCTGCACCACGTCCTTACTGTTGGCCCAGGCTACATAAAAGGATATAATGCACCAGGGCTCATTGCTGCTGCCACAGTCAACATGTGTAGAGTGGAATACCACCATGTCAGAACATTACAAATAAAAAGGTTAACCGGTAGGCTGAAAGACCTCAGTAGCAATGCAAGAAGATACCTTCACGGTTTGATCGGTGGAAGTGAGCACACAGTGACCATACTTTCTGCAACAGTGCATCCAGGTCTGGATAGTGGCAGATAAATTGCTGTACCACCAGGTTGAGGACATGAGCCATGCAAGGCATGTGCATGAGGTTTCCCTGGTGCAAGGTCGCCACCAGGTTTGCAGCGATATCGTACACGGCCTTCCTTGGCTCCAGGTTCAGTGGAGACAGCTATTGCATTAATTCTGCCTGGACAGCTGTCCACAACTCTTTAGTTGTGTGACTGCGATCTGCAAGGCATATTCATTTGAACACTGTCTGATTGTGGTGAGCCATGGCTTCACAGTATAGAGGAAGGGGATTCTATCTAAACTGTTGAAATGAATGTCTCATTAAGGAAGCGGTTGAGGGCACAGGTAGAGGCCCTAGAGGAGGGGGAGAAGCCAGAAGAAGTGGAGAAACTGTTATATACAGAGGTTTGTCCCACAAGCCTTTGTCTCGCAAAACTTGTGGACTAACCCCTTGACCGCCTGCCCCCACAGCCACCAGAGTTATCCATTGCCCAGTTAGTGAAATGTAACGCCCCTGCCCATGTTTGCTCGTCCAGGTGTCAGTGGTGCAATGCACCCTGGAAGACACAGATTTTTTCATGGAACAGGTGATATTGTCTGCAACATGCAGGTGTAGTGCGCACTCAACTTTCTTAGAGAAGTAATGGTGACTGGGCAACTGGTACTGGGGGCTACGATGGTCATCAACATTTGGAAACCATCCTAATCCACAAGTCGGAAAGGCAACATTTCCATGGCCAACAGATTGGAGATGGTGAAGTTCAAGCTCTTAGCTTTGCCATGTGTAGCTGGAAACATTCTTTTATGTGACCACAACTGCAGGACTGAGGGATGGCTGCTGTGCTGAGAGAGGGTGGAGTACGGAGAACAGGACAAACTTCCGGAGTGTGTGTCAGGTGCAGGAAGAGATGTTATAGTTGATTGAGAAAGATGTACTGTGCTAGGTGACCCAAAAACAGCAGTTGTGTCCACTTCCACTCACCTCGACAGTAGGGGGCAAGCAAGTAGAGTTTGTGCGGCCGGAGATCTGTGTAAGAAAACTTGGCACAGTGACGGAGGAAGAAGCAGCAGATGGGGTTGATGGGACGGCCAGTGGTTGGCGAGGCCTGCTATTCCCCTTTTTTTCCCGTGGAAAAGAATGTGTGAACAGCTCTGCAGAATGGCCCCTCTGTGGTTCCACACAGTCAGTTTAAACCAGGGTTTAAAGGTGTCACCTCTGAGGATTGTACTGAGTGTGATGTTGAGATGGAGTAAGAAAAGGAGAGGACACTTGATGCAGCACTTGCCATTCACTTGAGCACATGCACTTTCTGAGCCTCATCCACATGGTGTACCACTGTGCAGCTGCCAAAGAAAGGGAATCGAGTAGCCTGGACAGTAACAGATGTTGTCAGTGGTCTTTGGATAGGACGAGACAATATCTTTTCAGTTAAGCTTTCAATATCATTAACACCCAACCCTCGTGCACATTGAACACCAAGCCTATTCCCCCTTCCACCACAACCTCACTTTTTCCCACTCATGCTTTCCCCTCTTGTAACCTGTTGTTTCACAATCTTAGCCCCACATCTGTCAGTAAATGAACAATCACTATTTATTTTCTTTGATAGTGTGCCTTAACAACTCTGTTATCTGGCCTTCTTATTTCTCACTGAAACACAGTTTTATCACAAATGATTTTGATTAGCTAATTGGGCCTCCTGGCATCACCCCAATATTAGGCGTAACAATTTTCAAATAGAAATCTAGTTGTGCAGAGATGGGCTAATATTTAAATGTTCGGTTCAGATTACAATTGCCAAATTTGCAATATTCGACAATTAATTAGTTGAATATTTGCCGAACATGGCCGAATGCCATTCATGTTAATGGGAGGCAAAAACACCTTATAACCTTGTACAACACTTTATATAACGCCCCAAATGCTGTCAAAACATATCTAATGAGGGACAGACACCAGGAAAGGGGCCTCAATTCACTCACAGTACAAATTTTAGCATGGCACTGCAGCAATCAGCCAGGCATGAGGTATCGGGGTCTGGGACAGCATTTTACAGCTTTCAATTGAATGTCAGAGTAAAATGAGCTGGGTGAGGGATTGGTGTAGGCCTCCTTTGCTGGGAGCCCTGATACCACATGCAACATTTTCACCTGCTTTTATGCTGAGCCACACTCAGGTGGCGAAAATATCAGCTTTGTAGACTACCATTGTCAGAAAAATTTAAGTATAGTAACAGGGGGAGTTGAGTCCAAGGAAATGGAGGCCTGATGGTCTCGGAAGCCTACTGCTACAGGCAACACAAATGAAGGAGACCCAACCAGGAGTGTTACCACACTTCTCGCCCTTGGAATCACCCTCCTCCTCTTCCTGACCTGACAGCACAGTACAATCTGCATGAGCCACAGATATCTGAGTCTCATCAGGATCACCTCTTCCCCCCAGGGGTTAACGTCTGATGACGTGGGTCAGGATGCTGTTCGGACCCTACTTTGTCCTGCCACGAATCTAAGCTAGAAAAATTTTGGGCATCGGTGCAGATTTCCTCCTTTTGACTCTGAAGATTTTGACTACACTTCTGAAGACCATTTCATAGAATGTGTGAACAGCTCTTCAGACTTACCCATCTGTGGTTCCATACAGTCAGTATTACGATTGAAGTGTTGGGACGCGAGGGGATGCAAGGGGAATTTGGGTGCCACCTCTGTGGACTCTCCTGGGTATACTGTTGAGGTGGAGGAAGAGGTAGAGGGACCACTTGAAGCTGCGCTTGCCATCCACTTGAGCACATGCTTTTTCTGGGCCTCATCAACAATGCATACCGCTGTGTGTTCATCAAACAAAGGTAAAAACCATACACCTAGAGCAAGGATGACAGTCCCAGAAAAGGAAAACAGAGCAGAGTATATGTATTAATATAGATTTTTATTAGTGGTAATGATACATACAAATAAAAAAGTGCACTTGTTGGATAATAAATTAAAACAAGATTGCCAGACAAATATATATAAGCCACATAAGCCTACGGTGTGCCAAAAGGATATAGATAGTAAAATAATTAAATATGTCTCCCTAATGTATAAAAACGTGAGGTAATAACGTTAAAAAGAGGTAACCCTAAATAGGGTTAGAAGGTGCCAAAGTGTGAAAAAAGTGCCATGTGCAATGTAAAACTAAGTATAAATCACTCAAAAAAGTATATGGTGTTTTACACACAAAGGAGAAAATATATAAAAGGAGACATATACCTTATAGGCCTCACCGTATCCAACAAAACGCACCCCGACGCGCGTTTCGGATACACGATCCTTCGTCAGGGGGTAATGGCTGTATATATTTAGGGGTTTATATAGTTTGCTGATGTCCGGCGCCATTGTGTAAGCGGCGCAGACGCCGACAGATGGACCGGAAGTCCCCGCCCACAGCGTCACGTGATCGGACGCACAGAAGGGAAGCCGGCGTTACCAAGACCACAGTGACGCCGAGAGCAGAGACCGCGGGCCCCCGACAGCGCATGCGCACCACTCTGGCGCCAGGCGTGAGCAACAGAGCAAGAATTCATACCAGGATAGACCAAATACACGGCCGACCGAACAGAAAAATTAAATCGAATATGTATAAAGTGCCCATAATGTAAATAATTAGTGTATAATATTGTAAAAAGTGCCATATAGTCCGCGGAGTGTGAAGGGAAATTAGAAAAATAATAATATATTACCAATAGGGTATATGGTAAAAAATAATATATACATTAATATATTATATGAAATTCATCATAACAAAAGAAAAAAAGGAAAAACAATCAAACTTGGGCCCCAAATATACTATTAAATATGTGATAGTGCAACAGGAGGATCAGGATGAACAGCACAAAAAAATGAAAGAAATATATAGAATGTTCACCAAAAATACCATATCATCATATAATTAATATACAGTAGAAAAAATAGGGATTGGATTACTTAAATCACTAAGATACTATACATATAAACATACAATAAATAGATTTATTGATATAAAGTATGGAATAACACATAATAACCATAATTGATGTAACAAAATAATCCAGTCTGGGCTAAGATAGTATTATTTAGAAAAAAGAAAATAATACACACAATCATAATAATAATCTTTTATGTAGATGAAAGCACTGTCGACCATTCCTCAGGACACGCCGATCGCATGGAAGAGAGGACAAAGTGATGAAAATTAAAGGACATCATGGAAATAAGGTAAGTAGACTCTGAAAAACTGAAATATAAAATTATGAGTATCATATGATAAAACATCAATAAACACCTAATACTTTAAAAACCAAAACGATTAAAAATAGTACACTAATACTGAAATATTAAGAGAATATAATTAAAAATGCAAAGATAAGTAGTTTAAAGGTTTAAAAAAAGGTATTATAAAAAAGGGGCGAAACTAAGATTTTCATTGAGGCCAAGTGGAGAAACAGTATCCAAAGTCCATATCCACTTGGCCTCCATTTGAGCTAAAGGTATGCTGATTTGGCCCCCACGTTCATTTGATTTAATCATATCGATGCCAATCACTTTCAAAAGTGAGGCATCACAATTATGGTGGACCCTAAAATGCTTAGGAATTGTTTTAAGGGTAGAAATATCTTCTACTTCTTTGGCCGCCAAAATACCCAGGACGTGTTCCCTCGTCCTAACTTTTAGTTGTCTTGTCGTGAGTCCCACATAGATGAGGGAACAGGGACACGTGGCATAATATATCACAGCCTTTGACAGGCAATTAATGGTATGTTTTATTGGATATATATTCGTCCCTTTAGAATTGGTAAATTCATGGGCTCTTTGAATATTAGGACATGAAACACATTTCCCACAGGGTTTACATCCTGTCTGTAACCTGGGACCAAAAGGGAGGAGGGGGAAAAGGGTATTATTATGTGCGTAATGACTCTGCACCAAATAGTCACCCAGATTTTTTGATCTCCTATAGGTGATATTGGGCCTATCTCCAATATATTTCTGTAGAATGGGATCAGATTGGAGAATTGACCATGATTTGGTTATATAGGATTTCATCAGGTCAGCTTGTCCGTGATATTTTGTGATAAACCTTACTGGTTGGTTCAGGGCAGACGTTTTTTTAGAATATAGGGCTTCATGTCTGGTTATGTGCTTGGCCCTATTGAAGGCTTTTTTTATAGATCGCCTACTGTAGCCCCTTTCCAAGAACCGTATTTTAAGCTCTTCAGATTGTTTTATAAAATCTGTCTCCTCCGAACAAATCCTACGAAGACGCAGGAATTGTCCCGTTGGTATTGCTCTTATGACTGCTGGAGGATGTGCTGACGTAGCGTGAAGTAAGGAATTCACGGAGGTGATCTTGCGATATAAATCTGTACATAGACACCCGTCCGCCCCCCTCCGAACGGTAACATCAAGGAAATCCAGTATCTCACGATCAAATTTATAGGTCAAGTGGATGTTATATTCATTCTGGTTAAGCTGTGTCATGAACTCCTTAAGTGTATCGGCCGACCCATGCCAAATTAAAAAGACGTCATCAATGTAGCGTGTCCACATGAGGACACGCTCCATCAATGGTGCCTCACCCGACATGAATAGGTCCCTCTCCCACAGCCCCAAGAACAAATTAGCGTAGGCCGGCGCAAAGGCCGCGCCCATTGCAGTGCCTTGGAGCTGCAGGTAGAGGGACCCCTTGAATAAAAAGAAATTATGAGATAGAGAAAAATCCAATAATTGAATTACAAATGCATTCATGTGGGTAGATAAAAAGGAAGAAGTCTGCGTAAAATACTGAGTTGCTTTAATCCCGTCCACATGGCGAATGTTAGTATAAAGGGATTCCACGTCGCAGGACACCAGGAGGGTATCTTCCCCAATATACAGGCCATCAACTTTTTTCAAAAAATCAGTAGTATCCTTTGTAAATGATGGAAGTTCTTCTACTAAGGGTTGTAGTTTGGCAGCAATAAATTTGTTTACGTTTTCAAGGTAGTTACCACATCCGGAGATTATTGGTCTACCCGGGGGAACATTAGGATTTTTATGAACCTTGGGTAGAAGATAGAGTGTTGATACCCTCGGTTCAGGCACTTGAAGAGCTATAAATAACTCTTTAGTGATTACCCCTTGATCAGAGGCCCCCTTTAAGATAGTTAGAAGTTCAGTTTTAAATTTATCCAAAGGATTAAAAGTCAATCTCTTATAACATTCACTATCTCTTAATTGCGTGTCCTGAGGAATGGTCGACAGTGCTTTCATCTACATAAAAGATTATTATTATGATTGTGTGTATTATTTTCTTTTTTCTAAATAATACTATCTTAGCCCAGACTGGATTATTTTGTTACATCAATTATGGTTATTATGTGTTATTCCATACTTTATATCAATAAATCTATTTATTGTATGTTTATATGTATAGTATCTTAGTGATTTAAGTAATCCAATCCCTATTTTTTCTACTGTATATTAATTATATGATGATATGGTATTTTTGGTGAACATTCTATATATTTCTTTCATTTTTTTGTGCTGTTCATCCTGATCCTCCTGTTGCACTATCACATATTTAATAGTATATTTGGGGCCCAAGTTTGATTGTTTTTCCTTTTTTTCTTTTGTTATGATGAATTTCATATAATATATTAATGTATATATTATTTTTTACCATATACCCTATTGGTAATATATTATTATTTTTCTAATTTCCCTTCACACTCCGCGGACTATATGACACTTTTTACAATATTATACACTAATTATTTACATTATGGGCACTTTATACATATTCGATTTAATTTTTCTGTTCGGTCGGCCGTGTATTTGGTCTATCCTGGTATGAATTCTTGCTCTGTTGCTCACGCCTGGCGCCAGAGTGGTGCGCATGCGCTGTCGGGGGCCCGCGGTCTCTGCTCTCGGCGTCACTGTGGTCTTGGTAACGCCGGCTTCCCTTCTGTGCGTCCGATCACGTGACGCTGTGGGCGGGGACTTCCGGTCCATCTGTCGGCGTCTGCGCCGCTTACACAATGGCGCCGGACATCAGCAAACTATATAAACCCCTAAATATATACAGCCATTACCCCCTGACGAAGGATCGTGTATCCGAAACGCGCGTCGGGGTGCGTTTTGTTGGATACGGTGAGGCCTATAAGGTATATGTCTCCTTTTATATATTTTCTCCTTTGTGTGTAAAACACCATATACTTTTTTGAGTGATTTATACTTAGTTTTACATTGCACATGGCACTTTTTTCACACTTTGGCACCTTCTAACCCTATTTAGGGTTACCTCTTTTTAACGTTATTACCTCACGTTTTTATACATTAGGGAGACATATTTAATTATTTTACTATCTATATCCTTTTGGCACACCGTAGGCTTATGTGGCTTATATATATTTGTCTGGCAATCTTGTTTTAATTTATTATCCAACAAGTGCACTTTTTTATTTGTATGTATCATTACCACTAATAAAAATCTATATTAATACATATACTCTGCTCTGTTTTCCTTTTCTGGGACTGTCATCCTTGCTCTAGGTGTATGGTTTTTTCCTCATGATCAGAGTGGTTTCCACTCACTCCTATTGTTATCACCAGGGGTAATATAATTGATTATTATTTAGGTTTTATTTATATTCTTTACCCGTTCGTGTGGTTTCAATCTCTGTAACAATTGTACTGTGTTTTGCACAGATTTCCCTCCATTAACCTGAGCATGGACTTCAAGGCCAGAGAGGCTTCCTGGCAGGGCCAAATTAATGCTGTTTTCTGTGGTGGTGATACAGGTCCTAATACTGATAAAGGTTTACAATATAGTGAGATATTTAATGAGATAAAAAATCTCACTCATAAGAGAACCCGGTCGTGGTGGAACCGGGCTTTCTTAGATAATTATATGCAAAGACAATTGATCCCTAGGGGGCTACGCATCCAAGTGACTCCATCTTTCCCTGTGGATGACGAGGAGTTTGTGAAAAATTGGGAGGAAATATGCAACGGGGCATCTAGGAAATTAATGGAACTATTAATTAAACTTAATTTGGGAATCCTAACAAAAATCGATGATCTCTTGGAGGAAATTTTTACCAAAGCAAAGGCTACCTTGACACCAGAGCAGGTCCAGTCCATTAATTTACAAATGGACAAAAATATTGATCAGTGGGTCAAGGATATTCAAGCGAAGCAATCCAGCAAACTTATGAGGGATCAAAAGGACTTCTCTGGTGGAAATGTATATAGATGGAGGAGACAGCAACGTAAGGAATCAGTGAGAGATGGGACTCCATCAACTTCATCGAACTTACCCCTATGTGATGTGTCTGGAACTTCATCATCCGTCTTTTCCATGATATCAACTGGTTCAACTCCAAAACGGAAAAGGGAACCCCGCTATGTACCTGCAAAGAAACCATATGGGTACACTAATGAAAACTCTGGAAATAATTTAAAGGTAATAAATTTGAGTTCACATGAACTATCCCCTACTGAGATTGATATCCTGGGTCGCGGTCTTATGTTTTGTCCTCAGGCTAACTTTGACCATTTTACCGCAGTCAAAGATCTCCATCTCTTTGCGAGAAAATTAGTATTTAAGAAATTCTTCCATAATGAGAGTCTCTTACAAATGTTCCCAACAGAGGCGGAGCAGGAGACGTTAGCCATTTTACACGAATTGGCGCAGGAAAATGAACCACAGGAAGGTAAGGTTCCTAAATCCATCCAACCTCGGTCTAAGAAATTTCCACCCTTGTCAGCTTGTCCAGCAATTGATGTGTTCGTAAAAACGGTCAGTAAAGATTTTGGTCAAATTCCTCTTTACTCTGACTCGGATAATTTTAGTGGTGATGAAAGGATGGCTTTCAAAAGATTAAAAACACTGGAGGATGTTATTTTCAAACCAGCTGACAAGGGTGGGAATGTCGTAATTTGGCCTAAGACATTATATGAGAGTGAGGCCCTCAGGCAATTAAGAGATAGTGAATGTTATAAGAGATTGACTTTTAATCCTTTGGATAAATTTAAAACTGAACTTCTAACTATCTTAAAGGGGGCCTCTGATCAAGGGGTAATCACTAAAGAGTTATTTATAGCTCTTCAAGTGCCTGAACCGAGGGTATCAACACTCTATCTTCTACCCAAGGTTCATAAAAATCCTAATGTTCCCCCGGGTAGACCAATAATCTCCGGATGTGGTAACTACCTTGAAAACGTAAACAAATTTATTGCTGCCAAACTACAACCCTTAGTAGAAGAACTTCCATCATTTACAAAGGATACTACTGATTTTTTGAAAAAAGTTGATGGCCTGTATATTGGGGAAGATACCCTCCTGGTGTCCTGCGACGTGGAATCCCTTTATACTAACATTCGCCATGTGGACGGGATTAAAGCAACTCAGTATTTTACGCAGACTTCTTCCTTTTTATCTACCCACATGAATGCATTTGTAATTCAATTATTGGATTTTTCTCTATCTCATAATTTCTTTTTATTCAAGGGGTCCCTCTACCTGCAGCTCCAAGGCACTGCAATGGGCGCGGCCTTTGCGCCGGCCTACGCTAATTTGTTCTTGGGGCTGTGGGAGAGGGACCTATTCATGTCGGGTGAGGCACCATTGATGGAGCGTGTCCTCATGTGGACACGCTACATTGATGACGTCTTTTTAATTTGGCATGGGTCGGCCGATACACTTAAGGAGTTCATGACACAGCTTAACCAGAATGAATATAACATCCACTTGACCTATAAATTTGATCGTGAGATACTGGATTTCTTTGATGTTACCGTTCGGAGGGGGGCGGACGGGTGTCTATGTACAGATTTATATCGCAAGATCACCTCCGTGAATTCCTTACTTCACGCTACGTCAGCACATCCTCCAGCAGTCATAAGAGCAATACCAACGGGACAATTCCTGCGTCTTCGTAGGATTTGTTCGGAGGAGACAGATTTTATAAAACAATCTGAAGAGCTTAAAATACGGTTCTTGGAAAGGGGCTACAGTAGGCGATCTATAAAAAAAGCCTTCAATAGGGCCAAGCACATAACCAGACATGAAGCCCTATATTCTAAAAAAACGTCTGCCCTGAACCAACCAGTAAGGTTTATCACAAAATATCACGGACAAGCTGACCTGATGAAATCCTATATAACCAAATCATGGTCAATTCTCCAATCTGATCCCATTCTACAGAAATATATTGGAGATAGGCCCAATATCACCTATAGGAGATCAAAAAATCTGGGTGACTATTTGGTGCAGAGTCATTACGCACATAATAATACCCTTTTCCCCCTCCTCCCTTTTGGTCCCAGGTTACAGACAGGATGTAAACCCTGTGGGAAATGTGTTTCATGTCCTAATATTCAAAGAGCCCATGAATTTACCAATTCTAAAGGGACGAATATATATCCAATAAAACATACCATTAATTGCCTGTCAAAGGCTGTGATATATTATGCCACGTGTCCCTGTTCCCTCATCTATGTGGGACTCACGACAAGACAACTAAAAGTTAGGACGAGGGAACACGTCCTGGGTATTTTGGCGGCCAAAGAAGTAGAAGATATTTCTACCCTTAAAACAATTCCTAAGCATTTTAGGGTCCACCATAATTGTGATGCCTCACTTTTGAAAGTGATTGGCATCGATATGATTAAATCAAATGAACGTGGGGGCCAAATCAGCATACCTTTAGCTCAAATGGAGGCCAAGTGGATATGGACTTTGGATACTGTTTCTCCACTTGGCCTCAATGAAAATCTTAGTTTCGCCCCTTTTTTATAATACCTTTTTTTAAACCTTTAAACTACTTATCTTTGCATTTTTAATTATATTCTCTTAATATTTCAGTATTAGTGTACTATTTTTAATCGTTTTGGTTTTTAAAGTATTAGGTGTTTATTGATGTTTTATCATATGATACTCATAATTTTATATTTCAGTTTTTCAGAGTCTACTTACCTTATTTCCATGATGTCCTTTAATTTTCATCACTTTGTCCTCTCTTCCATGCGATCGGCGTGTCCTGAGGAATGGTCGACAGTGCTTTCATCTACATAAAAGATTATTATTATGATTGTGTGTATTATTTTCTTTTTTCTAAATAATACTATCTTAGCCCAGACTGGATTATTTTGTTACATCAATTATGGTTATTATGTGTTATTCCATACTTTATATCAATAAATCTATTTATTGTATGTTTATATGTATAGTATCTTAGTGATTTAAGTAATCCAATCCCTATTTTTTCTACTGTATATTAATTATATGATGATATGGTATTTTTGGTGAACATTCTATATATTTCTTTCATTTTTTTGTGCTGTTCATCCTGATCCTCCTGTTGCACTATCACATATTTAATAGTATATTTGGGGCCCAAGTTTGATTGTTTTTCCTTTTTTTCTTTTGTTATGATGAATTTCATATAATATATTAATGTATATATTATTTTTTACCATATACCCTATTGGTAATATATTATTATTTTTCTAATTTCCCTTCACACTCCGCGGACTATATGGCACTTTTTACAATATTATACACTAATTATTTACATTATGGGCACTTTATACATATTCGATTTAATTTTTCTGTTCGGTCGGCCGTGTATTTGGTCTATCCTGGTATGAATTCTTGCTCTGTTGCTCACGCCTGGCGCCAGAGTGGTGCGCATGCGCTGTCGGGGGCCCGCGGTCTCTGCTCTCGGCGTCACTGTGGTCTTGGTAACGCCGGCTTCCCTTCTGTGCGTCCGATCACGTGACGCTGTGGGCGGGGACTTCCGGTCCATCTGTCGGCGTCTGCGCCGCTTACACAATGGCGCCGGACATCAGCAAACTATATAAACCCCTAAATATATACAGCCATTACCCCCTGACGAAGGATCGTGTATCCGAAACGCGCGTCGGGGTGCGTTTTGTTGGATACGGTGAGGCCTATAAGGTATATGTCTCCTTTTATATATTTTCTCCTTTGTGTGTAAAACACCATATACTTTTTTGAGTGATTTATACTTAGTTTTACATTGCACATGGCACTTTTTTCACACTTTGGCACCTTCTAACCCTATTTAGGGTTACCTCTTTTTAACGTTATTACCTCACGTTTTTATACATTAGGGAGACATATTTAATTATTTTACTATCTATATCCTTTTGGCACACCGTAGGCTTATGTGGCTTATATATATTTGTCTGGCAATCTTGTTTTAATTTATTATCCAACAAGTGCACTTTTTTATTTGTATGTATCATTACCACTAATAAAAATCTATATTAATACATATACTCTGCTCTGTTTTCCTTTTCTGGGACTGTCATCCTTGCTCTAGGTGTATGGTTTTTTCCTCATGATCAGAGTGGTTTCCACTCACTCCTATTGTTATCACCAGGGGTAATATAATTGATTATTATTTAGGTTTTATTTATATTCTTTACCCGTTCGTGTGGTTTCAATCTCTGTAACAATTGTACTGTGTTTTGCACAGATTTCCCTCCATTAACCTGAGCATGGACTTCAAGGCCAGAGAGGCTTCCTGGCAGGGCCAAATTAATGCTGTTTTCTGTGGTGGTGATACAGGTCCTAATACTGATAAAGGTTTACAATATAGTGAGATATTTAATGAGATAAAAAATCTCACTCATAAGAGAACCCGGTCGTGGTGGAACCGGGCTTTCTTAGATAATTATATGCAAAGACAATTGATCCCTAGGGGGCTACGCATCCAAGTGACTCCATCTTTCCCTGTGGATGACGAGGAGTTTGTGAAAAATTGGGAGGAAATATGCAACGGGGCATCTAGGAAATTAATGGAACTATTAATTAAACTTAATTTGGGAATCCTAACAAAAATCGATGATCTCTTGGAGGAAATTTTTACCAAAGCAAAGGCTACCTTGACACCAGAGCAGGTCCAGTCCATTAATTTACAAATGGACAAAAATATTGATCAGTGGGTCAAGGATATTCAAGCGAAGCAATCCAGCAAACTTATGAGGGATCAAAAGGACTTCTCTGGTGGAAATGTATATAGATGGAGGAGACAGCAACGTAAGGAATCAGTGAGAGATGGGACTCCATCAACTTCATCGAACTTACCCCTATGTGATGTGTCTGGAACTTCATCATCCGTCTTTTCCATGATATCAACTGGTTCAACTCCAAAACGGAAAAGGGAACCCCGCTATGTACCTGCAAAGAAACCATATGGGTACACTAATGAAAACTCTGGAAATAATTTAAAGGTAATAAATTTGAGTTCACATGAACTATCCCCTACTGAGATTGATATCCTGGGTCGCGGTCTTATGTTTTGTCCTCAGGCTAACTTTGACCATTTTACCGCAGTCAAAGATCTCCATCTCTTTGCGAGAAAATTAGTATTTAAGAAATTCTTCCATAATGAGAGTCTCTTACAAATGTTCCCAACAGAGGCGGAGCAGGAGACGTTAGCCATTTTACACGAATTGGCGCAGGAAAATGAACCACAGGAAGGTAAGGTTCCTAAATCCATCCAACCTCGGTCTAAGAAATTTCCACCCTTGTCAGCTTGTCCAGCAATTGATGTGTTCGTAAAAACGGTCAGTAAAGATTTTGGTCAAATTCCTCTTTACTCTGACTCGGATAATTTTAGTGGTGATGAAAGGATGGCTTTCAAAAGATTAAAAACACTGGAGGATGTTATTTTCAAACCAGCTGACAAGGGTGGGAATGTCGTAATTTGGCCTAAGACATTATATGAGAGTGAGGCCCTCAGGCAATTAAGAGATAGTGAATGTTATAAGAGATTGACTTTTAATCCTTTGGATAAATTTAAAACTGAACTTCTAACTATCTTAAAGGGGGCCTCTGATCAAGGGGTAATCACTAAAGAGTTATTTATAGCTCTTCAAGTGCCTGAACCGAGGGTATCAACACTCTATCTTCTACCCAAGGTTCATAAAAATCCTAATGTTCCCCCGGGTAGACCAATAATCTCCGGATGTGGTAACTACCTTGAAAACGTAAACAAATTTATTGCTGCCAAACTACAACCCTTAGTAGAAGAACTTCCATCATTTACAAAGGATACTACTGATTTTTTGAAAAAAGTTGATGGCCTGTATATTGGGGAAGATACCCTCCTGGTGTCCTGCGACGTGGAATCCCTTTATACTAACATTCGCCATGTGGACGGGATTAAAGCAACTCAGTATTTTACGCAGACTTCTTCCTTTTTATCTACCCACATGAATGCATTTGTAATTCAATTATTGGATTTTTCTCTATCTCATAATTTCTTTTTATTCAAGGGGTCCCTCTACCTGCAGCTCCAAGGCACTGCAATGGGCGCGGCCTTTGCGCCGGCCTACGCTAATTTGTTCTTGGGGCTGTGGGAGAGGGACCTATTCATGTCGGGTGAGGCACCATTGATGGAGCGTGTCCTCATGTGGACACGCTACATTGATGACGTCTTTTTAATTTGGCATGGGTCGGCCGATACACTTAAGGAGTTCATGACACAGCTTAACCAGAATGAATATAACATCCACTTGACCTATAAATTTGATCGTGAGATACTGGATTTCTTTGATGTTACCGTTCGGAGGGGGGCGGACGGGTGTCTATGTACAGATTTATATCGCAAGATCTCCTCCGTGAATTCCTTACTTCACGCTACGTCAGCACATCCTCCAGCAGTCATAAGAGCAATACCAACGGGACAATTCCTGCGTCTTCGTAGGATTTGTTCGGAGGAGACAGATTTTATAAAACAATCTGAAGAGCTTAAAATACGGTTCTTGGAAAGGGGCTACAGTAGGCGATCTATAAAAAAAGCCTTCAATAGGGCCAAGCACATAACCAGACATGAAGCCCTATATTCTAAAAAAACGTCTGCCCTGAACCAACCAGTAAGGTTTATCACAAAATATCACGGACAAGCTGACCTGATGAAATCCTATATAACCAAATCATGGTCAATTCTCCAATCTGATCCCATTCTACAGAAATATATTGGAGATAGGCCCAATATCACCTATAGGAGATCAAAAAATCTGGGTGACTATTTGGTGCAGAGTCATTACGCACATAATAATACCCTTTTCCCCCTCCTCCCTTTTGGTCCCAGGTTACAGACAGGATGTAAACCCTGTGGGAAATGTGTTTCATGTCCTAATATTCAAAGAGCCCATGAATTTACCAATTCTAAAGGGACGAATATATATCCAATAAAACATACCATTAATTGCCTGTCAAAGGCTGTGATATATTATGCCACGTGTCCCTGTTCCCTCATCTATGTGGGACTCACGACAAGACAACTAAAAGTTAGGACGAGGGAACACGTCCTGGGTATTTTGGCGGCCAAAGAAGTAGAAGATATTTCTACCCTTAAAACAATTCCTAAGCATTTTAGGGTCCACCATAATTGTGATGCCTCACTTTTGAAAGTGATTGGCATCGATATGATTAAATCAAATGAACGTGGGGGCCAAATCAGCATACCTTTAGCTCAAATGGAGGCCAAGTGGATATGGACTTTGGATACTGTTTCTCCACTTGGCCTCAATGAAAATCTTAGTTTCGCCCCTTTTTTATAATACCTTTTTTTAAACCTTTAAACTACTTATCTTTGCATTTTTAATTATATTCTCTTAATATTTCAGTATTAGTGTACTATTTTTAATCGTTTTGGTTTTTAAAGTATTAGGTGTTTATTGATGTTTTATCATATGATACTCATAATTTTATATTTCAGTTTTTCAGAGTCTACTTACCTTATTTCCATGATGTCCTTTAATTTTCATCACTTTGTCCTCTCTTCCATGCGATCGGCGTGTCCTGAGGAATGGTCGACAGTGCTTTCATCTACATAAAAGATTATTATTATGATTGTGTGTATTATTTTCTTTTTTCTAAATAATACTATCTTAGCCCAGACTGGATTATTTTGTTACATCAATTATGGTTATTATGTGTTATTCCATACTTTATATCAATAAATCTATTTATTGTATGTTTATATGTATAGTATCTTAGTGATTTAAGTAATCCAATCCCTATTTTTTCTACTGTATATTAATTATATGATGATATGGTATTTTTGGTGAACATTCTATATATTTCTTTCATTTTTTTGTGCTGTTCATCCTGATCCTCCTGTTGCACTATCACATATTTAATAGTATATTTGGGGCCCAAGTTTGATTGTTTTTCCTTTTTTTCTTTTGTTATGATGAATTTCATATAATATATTAATGTATATATTATTTTTTACCATATACCCTATTGGTAATATATTATTATTTTTCTAATTTCCCTTCACACTCCGCGGACTATATGGCACTTTTTACAATATTATACACTAATTATTTACATTATGGGCACTTTATACATATTCGATTTAATTTTTCTGTTCGGTCGGCCGTGTATTTGGTCTATCCTGGTATGAATTCTTGCTCTGTTGCTCACGCCTGGCGCCAGAGTGGTGCGCATGCGCTGTCGGGGGCCCGCGGTCTCTGCTCTCGGCGTCACTGTGGTCTTGGTAACGCCGGCTTCCCTTCTGTGCGTCCGATCACGTGACGCTGTGGGCGGGGACTTCCGGTCCATCTGTCGGCGTCTGCGCCGCTTACACAATGGCGCCGGACATCAGCAAACTATATAAACCCCTAAATATATACAGCCATTACCCCCTGACGAAGGATCGTGTATCCGAAACGCGCGTCGGGGTGCGTTTTGTTGGATACGGTGAGGCCTATAAGGTATATGTCTCCTTTTATATATTTTCTCCTTTGTGTGTAAAACACCATATACTTTTTTGAGTGATTTATACTTAGTTTTACATTGCACATGGCACTTTTTTCACACTTTGGCACCTTCTAACCCTATTTAGGGTTACCTCTTTTTAACGTTATTACCTCACGTTTTTATACATTAGGGAGACATATTTAATTATTTTACTATCTATATCCTTTTGGCACACCGTAGGCTTATGTGGCTTATATATATTTGTCTGGCAATCTTGTTTTAATTTATTATCCAACAAGTGCACTTTTTTATTTGTATGTATCATTACCACTAATAAAAATCTATATTAATACATATACTCTGCTCTGTTTTCCTTTTCTGGGACTGTCATCCTTGCTCTAGGTGTATGGTTTTTTCCTCATGATCAGAGTGGTTTCCACTCACTCCTATTGTTATCACCAGGGGTAATATAATTGATTATTATTTAGGTTTTATTTATATTCTTTACCCGTTCGTGTGGTTTCAATCTCTGTATCAAACAAAGGTAGTGGAGTAGCCCGTCCAGTAACAGAAGTTGTCATCTGTGTTTGCATGGGATGTGACGTTGGTTCACTAGTGCTTTTACAAACATTACCACCTACCCCACGTACACCTTGAACACCAAGCCTAATTCCCCTTCCACCATGACCTCACTTTTTCCCAGCCATGTTGCTCAAATAGTGTGGTAGGAGCACATTATTAGTATTTAAAACTGCACCACCTCTGCAAACAACTGAATTTAAGCAACAGTAAATTACAAGGTGAAATATGGCATGCTGTATCGTGTTAGTCACAGAAGAAATAATTGTTTGAATGTAGATGAGGCCTGTATGAGATAGAAGATAAGTTCCAAACAATTTTAACATCAGATGTCCCCTACTGTATGATGTTAGGAACACAAAAAATTTCAGTGGCCTCTGGATAAGGCCTCTATAACACACTAGATGCTACAAATTATTTTAAAGTCAGGTCCCCTACTGTATGACGTTAGGAACACAAGAGTTTTTCAGTGGCCTCTGGATCAGGCCTCTACATTTTAATTTCAAACCAACAAAATGATAAAGTGTGATACAGCGAGCTCTCTAACTTTTTGCAACTGAAAAAATATATTTTTTTTTAATGTGCCTTAGGTCAGCAGACAGTTTCATATCACCACAGCACTAAATGACAAGGTGGGATACAGCAGGTTGTTTCACATTTAGCTAGTGAAAAAATATTATTTAGAATGCTATATTCGTGCATGGAGCACAATAGCAGCAGTGCACAACACACTTGTAAGGACATGTGCCCTGCTTGCTTTGTCTGTGGACCTCAGTAAAAAAAAAGTGCTGTAAGGTAAATTTAACAGCCATACCGGAAACTAGCTAGCTACACTATCTGACTGATATACAACTGCCTAGCTAACTAGCTAAAATCTTGCTGCTAACAGTGCCAGCATCAGGAGCAGTCTCTCTGCGCTGTTACAGTGTCAAAATGGTGCTAAAGCTAGATGTCCGCTATTTATATGGAGAGGGACATGTGATTTCAGCAGCCAATGACACAAGTCATTGTGTCAGGACATTGTGGGTGTTTCCTGCACCCTGATTGGCTAGTAGCAATATGCTCACATAAAGTTAGGAAAAAAAATTTAAAAAATACTGTTTACAAGAACGCCGCACCTATGAGCTCTGAAAACCCCCTCCTCTCATCAATCACGTGCCAAACACTCATGATACACCACCATTATCATTGTCGAAAATACTTTTGTGGCAACGCAAATAATTTCCCGCACACTTTTTGAAGAATGTTACCGTTTTTTTACAATTTTATACAATTTTGCTCTTGTTTCCGATTATGAATCAGAATGTGCCATATTCGTGCTGAATTTATGTTTGGCGATCATTTTCTGAACAAATTCGCTAATTACTACATAGGTCCAATTAGTGGACAAAATTGCCCAGAATAGGGGACACTATTTGGCCACAGCGGGGATATTAATATAATTCCCCACAGTGGCCTACATTATTAATGAAACATTTGTGAAGCCATAACATAGGATGTTTTATCTGCATTGAGGCATAAAAGGTCTGTTACTGTATAGGGGACAAAAAGGTTTCATTACTACAGAATTGTTAGTACTGTGAAGGGGCAGTACGGTTGTATTTGAGAACTAAGACAGTCATTACTACTGTATGGAGCATAAAGAGTTATTTTACTATTTTGCAGAAGCCGACATAGTATATAACATAGCTACATAGTATATAACAGAGCTACGTAGTATGTAACACAGCGTCTGTAGTATATAGCAGAGCTACGTAGTATATAACACAGCCACGTCGTATATAACATAGCCACGTAGTGTATTGCACAGGTATGTAGCATATTGGTCAGCCACGTAGTATATAGCAGAGCCACGTAGTATATAACATAGCCACGTAGTATATTGTAGAGCCACGTTGTATATTGCACAGGCACGTAGTATATTGCACAGCCACGTAATATATAACACAGTCACGTAGTGTATTGCACAGCTACGTAGTGTATTGCACAGCTATGTAGTATATTGGCCAGCGACATAGTATATAGCAGAGCCACGTAGTATATAACAGAGCCACGTAGTATATTGCACAGTCAGCATAGTATATAACAGAACCAACACAGCCACATAGTATACTGCACAGCTATGTAGTATATAACACAGAGCATGTAGTATATTGCACAGCTACGTAGTATATTGGACAGTAACGTTGTATATTGCACAGTCATGCTGTACATTGCCCAGCTACATAGTATATAGCACAGAGATGTAGTATATAACAGAGCCAACACAGTATGTAACACAGCCCACGTAGTATATAGCAATGTGGGCACTATATGCGTGGTTAAAAAAGACTTAAAATAAAAAATAAACATATACTCATCTTCCGAAGGCCCCTTGAAGTCCTGGCGCCTGTGTATGGTGCACACGGCAGCTTCCGGTCCCAGGGTTGGTATGAGCACAGGACCTGTGATGACATCGCGGTCACATGACCATGACGTCATGGCAGGTCCTTCTCGCATAGCATCCTTGGCACCGAAACCTGCCGCTTGAACTGCCGGGGACAGCCGCGACATCGGAAGGTGAGAATAACCTTTTTTTTATTATTATTATTATTATTATTATTTGTAACATTAGATCTTTTTACTATTGATGCTGCATACGCAGCAGCTGCGTTAACGGAGTGCGTTACACCGCGGTCCGTTAACGCTGGCATTAACCCTGTGTGAGTGCTAAGCGCTGACTGCAGGGCAGTAAAGCAGCGGCCATTTCACTGCCAGACTATGGCCGTTGCTGATTGGTCGTGGCAATGGTCTTGGGCAGACAGACAGAAGGACAGACAGAAAGACGTACGTGACCCTTAGACAATTATATAGTAGATGTTTGCGGATATGGTCACTGTAGGAGGAACAAAAGGGAGGTCATGTTACTATGCAGAGAAGTGCAGAGTGGTATTCTTGCACTTACCTTCATCTGGTGCAGTGTATAAATTGAGGGGGAAATGTGGAGAGTGCTGTGTAAGTGATCAATCATAGATGTTTTTAACTTTCTGCAGCGATGAGTTCTAGTTTGAAACAGTCATAGCGATCTGGGCCTGATAAAGAAGAAAAGAAAAAATTAATGACTCCATGCATTACCAGTAGGTCACTGGATTTACCTGTATACACTTATATGATCTACAGAGAGCCTGTGTATAGTATCACTGGTTGAAATATTAGTGCTAATATTGTGGTTTTCGATAATGATCCCTATTGTGTTATTAATTCGTTACTATGTGGTGGTAATAAATGATCCAGTCATTCTGTGGGGGTATTTACCCACTTTACCTGGTGTATTATCGGTATTATTATTGGTCCATAAGTGCATGTTGTGGAAGACATTGGCTTGCCCCAATGAGCACTGACCTCAACACTGTCGAGCAACTTTTTGAATGAATTGGAAAGAAGATTGATTGCAATGTCCTTTCCTTCAATAACAATCAGACCTTACAAATGTTCTTCTGGATGAATGCGCAAAAATTCCTACAGACACACTTACAAATCTTTTATAAAGTCCTCACAGAAGAGAGTAAAAGCTATTGCAACTACAAAAGGCGATCAACTCCATATTAATATTTATGGATTTAGATCGGATTTCAAAAAAGCTCTTGAAAGCATAATGTCTAGTTGTACCAATAGTTTTGTCCACATGGTGTATGTTAGGAATTTGAAGACTATACAAGGCTCTTAGGGTCACTGCGTTTCACTGTTCTACTATTGTGTTAGCAACAGTGGCAGACTTACCATAATTGTTACTGTACTAAAATACAGCATGGTATGATGCATTTTTAATATAGATGAGCCAATGGGTTTGAGGCATTGAACATTAACCTCAATTTTACATTCCTTTTTGAAAATTCAGCAAATGACAGCCGGCCAGTTGCCAGTTTGCTACTTTGCAGATGGCCAGAAAAAAGGTGTGAAAAAGTCACCTTTCTACTCACTCGCCATTCCCCATCTTACACTTTCGCGAAGCTTCCTCCAGCACCGTATGCACAATGTCCTCTTTGGCTCTTCTGGCACTTTCAATCAGCACCATGGCTTTGGGTGCAGAGTAGGTCTCTGATGCCATGATATGTGTCACACAAGGTACTGACCAGGCATCAGGTAATGTAAAAGTGTCACCACATGACTGGTGACATCAGAGGCCTACTCAGTGCTGGGAGCTTCAGTCTCGAGTAAAGACACTAGAAGAGCTAAAGAGGACATGACCAGCAGTGCCAGAGATAGCTACATGGAGGACCAAATGGGGCTGTGATGGAGAGGTATTTTTCACTCTATGTTTCTCTGAAGAAACTCCAGATCATAATAAGGTAAATCGAGCGAACTGCCGAAAACATTTTTGGCAGATTTTCTCATCACTAATTTTTAACTATTTTTAGTACCCAAAATGTAAACTACTCATATATCATTTGAGGTTTTTATTTTTGCTAAATTGACTATCTTTAGTATATTACTCATTGTAAGAATGAGTCTCAGAGCAGAGCTCCCATAGACTTTCATCAAAAAAATAACTAACGGTCCGCAGTGTGTTAATTAGTCAGGAGAGGGTTAATGGAATTGGCAGAAGACGGCAACCAAAAAGTATTGCAGTGCATGCAATATATTACTAATAACTAACGTATTGTTAAAAAATAAAAAACAAACTAAAAACAATGCTGGAATGGGCCTTTGAATAGACAAAGACAAATCAAGAGATCTTATTTCTAAGAATCTGAATAAGATGATATGATGATCTGTTTTGATTTTTTTTTCAAATTTGTTTTGCTACATACATATATTTTTAATACAACCAATTAATTTTTTACATGTTTTTAAAAATAGATATAATTCAAATATATAACATTTTAATTACTAGGTTAATTTGGTAAGAACTCAAGGAACGCCATTGGCAACAATATCACTTACAACAGATTTTTTTAATTCTGCCATTGTGATATATATTCTCTCAGCCCTTCCCACTCCCTATTTATTCCAACAGCCTCTAAACTAGAATGCTAATCTGGACATTGTAATGTAAATAGGCATGTGAAGTGCCCACTTGCTCTTGTGGATTCTTGTCTACATTGCCAATGTTTTAAGAAAGGGGCCTTTCAATTTCTAACTGAACAGAAAATTAGCCAAGTCAAATCTCCAACTGCAGACAAGTATCTGGGCATATTAAAGGTTCATTTTGCAGAAAGGCCAAGTGTATGTTAAGTGTCCAGTCACACCATCTAAATGGGAAACAATCCAAGTACCTCATTTAAGTGTTTGTGGATGCTGCCAAGAAGATTGTACACATGAGTCTCCCCGGGTGATTCACCGAGCTCAATGGTTTAATGAGTTGAGAGTGGCATTGGCTTTAACATCTACGATAGTGTATTAAAATCTGTTTATTTGTATTTAATTATGTTCCCAGGGGTTTCTTTCACATAAACCAACAAGACCATTTTATAACAGTGTCATTATGTTTGTTTAGGGTTTCCTGTTGATTTTCAAAAATATTTTTATAGATTTTTGGGGGGTCTACAGTTTATAATTATTTACAACCTTCGACAAAAAAATTACAAAACTTAATTTATGCAAGTAAAATAATTCTCAGCTTAAACCCCAAACCGTTAGGGCACTAAAAAAGGAGTATCTATCAGCTGACATCCTCTTCCAAGCAATCTTTTTTTTCCATTCTTTTAGGCTGGGTTCACATTAGCTTTGGGTCCACAGCGTGGTGCTGCAGACTTCTTTCCTTATTCCGCCTACTTCTGCATGTGCCCTGCATACCTATCTTTAACATTGGATATGCAGGGACAAGCGTTCTATGCGGATGCATCCGCATGAGTCGTTTTGATGTGCCCGCCGAAAGCAACATGTTGCATTTTCTTGCATTCGGAAGGCACGGCATCTGCATACAACGCATGTCCCTGCGTACCCATTGTTAAAGATAGGTACGCAGAACACATGCAGAAGTAGGCAGAACTTAAGGAAAGAAGTCTGCAGCACCATGCTGCGGACTCAAACGCTAATGTGAACTTAGCCTTAGCGGGATATTCCTTTCTTAATATTTTTTCAATCCTCTGTCTTTGATCCTTTTATCTGTCAGCAGTCAGTGATCTCAAGTCTGCATCCTATAAAATGCATGATAATTATTTGGGTATCCTCTCCTTTAAGTTAGTACACCTTCCCCAACCACAATTTATACAATGCATGTCATGAACCATCAAGCTAAGACTAGGTCAAAAAGTGAGAAAGGGAAAATGTCTTGGCCTAACGTTCATTAATCCCTAAGTCACTTTGTTGAGCAATAGAAGTTAGAATACAAGAAGAAAATCTCGTTTTCAAGTGGAAGGATCCAGTCAAGATTTAAATTTAATAAAAAAATTCATAAAAATAAATAGAGAAACATTAAAACATGCTCTCGTCTGTTATATCTTATAGAATACATAAGACCGTTGATCAATGATATAGTTAACAATCAACGATCATTTAGCTCCATTTACAGATATCCATAATTGAATTGCGGCACTGGCGTGTTGTGCTGTTAATAATTTTCAAATTTACTTTACAAATAATGTAGCTAGCACATCATCTGTTATATAACAGTATTTGCCCTATCTGCGCATGGAGCAATCAACGGCATTGCATGTGATGTGACCAAACAACTATCAATTCAATTTCACTATGTAACAATTTTTTTTGTTCCTGGGTACAAAGTGTGTTTTCCTAACCCGTTATGCCTAAAACAGATAGAAAATAGTTGTTCCACACAATCTTTACTTCTGTGATCAGGAAAATGAAATTTTGAAATTTCTCTGTTTTCGGGAAAATTCTTGATTCGTATTCAATACTGACTAGTCTTCTAGAATGCTGTTGAACTGCTAGTATTGTGCAGAAGTTTCTAAAAAATTTTCAGAATTATCTAGAAGTTTCTAGAAACTTTTAGAACTTCCTAGAACGTTCTAGGGCTGTTCAATAGTAGTCATGCAAGTATAAAAGCACAGGAGACTCGAACCAACATTACGGTTTATGTTATTGCTGAGTAAGAGAATAACGAATCGTAGTTAAAGATCAATTATATGTTTTAGATGGCATCAAGAGGTTGTTTGTGCCCAGCAGATGCATTTTGTTATGTGTGTGGACAATTTATAAAGACAAGAGCGAGAAAGTATTCCGTGAAAGTATGTCATATGATGTGAGAGGCCTACAAGACATATTTCGGCATGCCTATCAGGGATCAAGACAAGTCCTGGGCACCTAATTTCACATGCGGATATTGCAAGAAAACTCTTGAAGGTAAGGTGAACCATTGCAGCTCATTTAGATGGCAGTGCTTTATTTTGTAGAATTTTAAGGATTTAGATCTAGTACAGTTTAAAGAGTTGCAATTGACAAAATTTTCACATATGTCAACGCAATATAGTAAAATATGTATTAAGTAATGTGTAAAATGTCCTGCTTTTAAATTTATATAATTAATTAAATCTGCTATGTTACAGGTTGATACAGGGGAGAAAAAGAGAGCCATGAAGTTTGCTATCCCGTGAATTTGGCGTAAACCGATCAACCAGTCAAGCAACTGCTACTTCTGAATGATGGATCCTGCCAAACTTCGCACACGCAAGAATGCGCCTCAAATCGTTTATCCAGACATTCCTCCTTCTATTGCTCCAGTACCACACTGCCCCGAGATGCCTGTTCCAACATCCCCAAAGAGTGATCAGCCATCTCCAGGAAAAAGCTGAAAGTCAGACAGCGAGGAAGATATTGGAGATCAAGATTACGTTTTCACAGATGCGGTTGAGGAGAGAAGGCCATACTTTCCTAACCAGAAAGACGTCAATGATCTGATCAGAGACCTTCATCTTACCAAGACCAATGCTGAGCTTCTGACATCAGGCTCAAACAGTGGAACTTGTTGGATGAAAGTGTGCAAGTCACAGATCAGAGAAAGCGTCACCAAACATTTTCCAACTTCTTCAGTTGGGAAGATGGCTTGTGCTTCTGCAACAATGTGGCCGGTCTTTTTGAGGCTATAGTTATCACCTGTAATGGCGCCTATTCATAGACAGTTCATCCCGGAGCCTCAAGGCCGTGCTGCTTCACAATGGAAACAACTACCCATCTCTCCCTATGGCTCAATCTGTGTATCTCAAAGAGGACGACACCAGTGTCAAGATGTTGCTGAATGCCTTGAAGTATGACAACTATGGATGGGAGTCAAAAAAATAGGAAAGTCAAACCGCACCCTTAAGATATCCAGTCTCCAAGGACTTTTGAGCGCACATCCCAAACCGGGGAGCCCATCCCAGACAATGTACCATATCCAAGCAAATCAAGAAGGACAGCGCCACAATGTATGGTGAAAAAATACAGCTCACACTTTATTCTGCCTCCTGTGTCGACATTTCAGTCAATAGTGCTTGATAAAGGTCTATTGACCGAAACGTCGCCACAGGAGGCAGAATAAAGTGTGAGCTGTATTTTTTCACCATCCATTTTGGTGCTGTCCTTCTTGATTTGCTTAACTATGGATGGGAGGTCATTAGAGACTTCAAAATGGTGTCATTCCTGATGGGCCTTCAAGGCGTTTTCACAAAATTTCTTGTTTCCTTTGCCTCTGGGATAGCCTTAACACTAAGGCACACTATCACAGAAAAGACTGGCCACAGCAGACCGAGTTCTCTGTGGGGAAGAGCAACGTCAAGCGGGAGCCGGTGATAGAACTTCTGAAGGTGCTGATGCCACCACTTCACATCAAACTAGGCCTCATCAAGCAATTTGTCACGGCTCTTGACAAGGAGTCAGCCACTTTCAAGTACCTCTAATATCTCTTTCCAAAGCTGTCCAGGCAAAGGTCAAGGCTGGTATCTTCGTCGGATTGCAAATCAAGAAGATCATAGAATGTGACAATTTCACCAAGCTGCTGAACAGGATGGAGAAAGCAACTTGGAACAGTTTAATTGCAGTGGTTCATGGCTTCCTGGGTAATTACGAGGCTGAAAACTATGTGCAGTTGTTTCAGACTCTCATAAAGAATTATGCCATAATTATGGATGCAGAATGTCTCTTAAAGTCCATATCCTTGATGCTCATCTTGACAAGTTCAAGGAGAACGTGGGAGCTTACTAAGAATAGCAAGGTGAGTGCTTTCATCAAGATATATTGGACTTTGAACATTGTTACCAAGGACAGTGTAACCAAAACATGATGGGGGACAACATTTGGGGGCTTCTTCGAGAAAGCAATTTGCAGTATACTCATAAATCTAGAAAAACTACTCATTTCTGAACCTTTTTGAGTGATTTTTGACTGTCTTTGTCTATTTACCATGCAAGTGTTTTTTATCAGACCGCATGATCGAAAATATAATAATTTCCTTTTTTTGTCACAATAAATATGAACATTTTCTGGCCTGTGGTCACAAAATCAAAGTTTGTGCTGAATGTAGTCGGTTTTCTATAGTCTTTAAACATAAGCAGTTGAAATATTACACTTGGAAGCCAGGAACAAAAATTGTGTTACATAGTGTTATATGTATGTTTGCAATTTTATTATTGTCAGCATCATGTTCCTTTTGCACAGAGCAATATTTTGCCATAATCAAAATAGAAAATCGGTGTACGTGTTCCATATGGTGAATGCTGAAAGGAAAATGTGAATGAAAGAAAATTGTATTTTTCGCTGTAAAAGTGAAAACTAAAACCCAAAAAAGATTGGCAAGATTACTGGGTTTTTTCCAATACCACTCCACAAAGAATTGTTTCTTTTTGAAATACAGTTCACAGTTAATTAAATGATGTCACTAAAGATACAAATCACCTAGAAAATAGCAAAAAAGCAAGCCCTCGTGCAGAAATGTTAATTGAAAATCAAACAAATATAGGGCTCTTTGATGACAATGTTAAAAAAAAAATGGTTGTATGCTCTACCACTCAGTGCTTAGTCTATGGATCCGTATGTAACAGAAAAAACATATTTCAACTCCTATATTGATAAACATAAAGTGCATGCATTTCAATAAAAAGAGCTAAAATGATATGCACTCTTTGTGCTGCTTTATTTAATCTAGGTAATTTTTTTCAATACTTATTGGCAAGGTCAAGTTTACGATAAAAGTCATCTGACCTGAACCAGTGGCATATAATAGCCATTAAAACCATCATATTTTGTGAAGGGCTGGGGCAGGGTCATCATACTGTGTGTGGGAGACTATGGGGAGCCATTTTACTATGAGTAAGGAGCCATCAAACTGTGTTGGGGTCACTGTGGTAGCATCATACTTTACAGGAGATACTGAAAGGTCTTACTGCATGTGAGGAGAGTACTGTGGATGTATCTTACTGGGGGACGCATTTGTTGGCATCATACTTTATGGTGGCCATGAAAGGAGTATCTTAGTATGTGGAAACACTATGGAGCTTCAATAGGGGCAAAATAACTTTGTAAAGGCTGAAAAGTTTTGAGAAATATTCTTCTGTGACCCCGTCGAACAAACACATTTTTTTGGGAGGGGTGGCAGATAGGACTTCTTCTATAGAGCCCCATGATTTCTATGTACACCCCTAATCTGAACTTTTTGTTCAAATCAAAGGAGAAGGAACACCAGTGGAGCAGAGCAGTGAATTGCTACCTCCCTGGCTGGCGCAGATTACCGGTAGCCAGAACACCGAGGTTGTGAGGGACTCTAAGACTGACAGCAGAAAGCGGCAGGACAGCTGGATTACATATCACCTGTCCGCCCTAATACCCAGAAGGCACAGTGGCACATAGAGCCTGGGTCACGATAGAGATCTTGTAAAAAGGCTCGAGTCACCTGCCATACGGGTTTATGTCCCACTTTTATGGAGGACAGACAGAACTGTGAGGACCTTATCAGAAGCCATAGGCAGTAAGGGACTACAACACCACCACGCTATGAGGAAGGCTTTTAACTCCTCCTGGTAAAGGGGACTCTGAATTCGCTTCAAAGCCAGCCGGACCCTGCCTGTCCTGTGATCTGGTACCCTGGACTGTGGCTGCCTGAAGTCTTCAGTAAACAAGGTAAAGAGACTGCAAACCTGTGTCTTCGTTCTTTACTGCCCTATTCACCATCTTCCATCTACACACCGGGAGCCCTGGGGATCTACTTCACCTGTGGGAAGTTACACCATCTAGCGGCCATAACATCACCCCAGAGGACCCCTTAAAGCAGCGTCGGTCCTCACTGACCAAATACCACAGGTGGCATCACGAATATAATTTAATACTTTATTCAATTACCCGTTTACATGGGCACCCAGGGCCACGGACCGGGTCGCCACCGTGACATTCGCCTGTGAATAATGGACCCGATACCGGGTACCCCACAGCCCTGGCGGACGACTCACAAGAATTGTGAAGGTGATATCAAAAAAGGGTTCCTAGGTTAACATGTAACTTGGCCAGTTAGGATGTTTTGGAGATAAATAGCTTTTTTGGTCAGTGAATGTGACCTCCTAATGCTGCAAATTCCACATGAGCATTTTCAGTTCTTTAAAACATATCAAATGTTTAGAAATTCTACTGTGCCTAATAATTTGGAACAGTGCATTTTGAGTCTTTATTAGTGTTGAGCGATACCGTCCGATACTTGAAAGTATCGGTATCGGAAAGTATCGGCCGATACCGGCAAAATATCGGATCCAATCCGATACCGATACCCGATACCAATACAAGTCAATGGGACTCATGTATCGGACGGTATTCCTGATGGTTCCCAGGGTCTGAAGGAGAGGAAACTCTCCTTCAGGCCCTGGGAACCATATAAATGTGTAAAAGAAAGAATTAAAATAAAAAATATCGCTATACTCACCTGTCCGACGCAGCCGGGACTTCAGCGAGGGAACCGGCAGCGTTGTTTGTTTAAAATTCGCGCTATTACTTGGTTACGTGAATTCCCGGCTTGTGATTGGTCAGGTCGGCCATGTTGCCGGGACGCGGACCAATCACAGCAAGCCGTGACAAAATTACGTCACGGCTTGCTGTGATTGGTCCGCGTCCCGGCAATATGGCCGCCCTGACCAATCACAAGCCGTGACGTCACGGGAGGCTGGACACGCGCTCATTTTAAAATGGGCGCGTATCCAGCCTCCCGTGACGTCACGGCTTGTGATTGGTTGCGCCGCGGTCAACCAATCACAAGCCGGGAGGCTGGACGCGCTCATTTTAAAATGGGCGCGTGTCCAGCCTCCCGTGACGTCACGGCTTGTGATTGGTTGCGCCGCGGTCAACCAATCACAAGCCGGGAGGCTGGACGCGCTCATTTTAAAATGGGCGCGTGTCCAGCCTCCCGTGACGTCACGGCTTGTGATTGGTTGCGCCGCGGTCAACCAATCACAAGCCGGGAGGCTGGACGCGCTCATTTTAAAATGGGCGCGTGTCCAGCCTCCCGTGACGTCACGGCTTGTGATTGGTCAGGGCGGCCATATTGCCGGGACGCGGACCAATCACAGCAAGCCGTGACGTAATTTCGTCACGGCTTGCTGTGATTGGTCCGCGTCCCGGCAACGTGGCCGACCTGACCAATCACAAGCCGGGAATTCACGTAACCAAGTAATAGCGCGAATTTTAAACAAACAACGCTGCCGGTTCCCTCGCTGAAGTCCCGGCTGCGTCGGAGAGGTGAGTATAGCGATATTTTTTATTTTAATTCTCTCTTTTACACATTTTAACATTAATGTTGTTGCGATACCCGATACCCGATACCACAAGAGTATCGGAATCCCGGTATCGGAATTCCGATACAGCAAGTATCGGCCGATACCCGATACTTGCAGCATCGGAATGCTCAACACTAGTCTTTATTCATTTTGGAGATTATGCTGTTATCATTGGGAGGTTTATTCAATAAATTCGATGTATACTCTAACGGGTGATGACTTTTATTAGACTGACTGTCATTTGCACCGACCATTAAGGAAAATCCGAGAAAAATGTAATTTGCATAACAATTTGGAACATGGTGTATATACAGCACAGACCAAAAGTTTGGACACACCTCATTTAAAGATTTTTCTGTACTTTCATGACTATGAAAATTGTACATTCACACTGAAGGCATCAAAACTATGAATTAACACATGTGGAATTATAAACTCAACAAAAAAGTGTGAAACAACTGAAAATAGGTCTTATATTCTAGGTTCTTCAAAGTAGCCACCTTTTGCTTTGATGACTGCTTTGCACACTCTTGGCATTCTCTTGATGAGCTTCAAGAGGTAGTCACCGGAAATGGTCTTCCAGCAATCTTGAAGGAGTTCCTAGAGATGCTTAGCACTTGATGGCCCTTTTGCCTTCACTCTGCGGTCCAGCTCACCCCAAACCATCTCGATTGGGTTCAGGTCTGGTGACTGTGGAGGCCAGGTCATCTGGCGTAGCACCCCATCACTCTCCTTCATTGTCAAATAGCCCTTACACAGCCTGGGGGTGTGTTTGGGGTCATTGTCCTGTTGAAAAATAAATGATGGTCCAACTAAAAATGCAAACCGGATGGAATAGCATGCCGCTGCAAGATGCTGTGGTAGCCATGCTGGTTCAGTATGCCTTCAATTTTGAATAAATCCCCAACAGTGTCACCAGCAAAGCACCCCACACCATCACACCTCCTCCTCCATGCTTCACGGTGGGAACCAGGCATGTAGAGTCCATCCGTTCACCTTTTCTGCGTCGCACTAAGACACGGTGGTTGGAACCAAAGATCTAAAATTTGGACTCATCAGACCAAAGCACAGATTTCCACTCATCTATTGTCCATTTCTTGTGTTCTTTAGCCCAAACAAGTCTCTTCTGCTTGTTGCCTGTCGTTAGCAGTGGTTTCCTAGCAGCTATTTTACCATGAAGGCCTGCTGCACAAAGTCTCCTCTTAGCAGTTGTTGTAGAGATGTGTCTGCATCACTCTCTTTCTTGGTGTGTTTGGGATCATTGTCCTGTTGAAAAATAAATGATGGTCCAACTAAACACAAACCGGATGGAATAGCATGCTGCTGCAAGATGCTGTGGTAGCCATGCTGGTTCAGTATGCCTTCAATTTTGAATAAGTCCCCAACAGTGTCACCAGCACAGTGTCACCAGTCACTCTTGGTCTTCCTTTCCTGAGGCGGTCCTCATGTGAGCCAGTTTCTTGGTAGCGCTTGATGGTTTTTGCAACTGCACTTGGGGACACTTTCAAAGTTTTCCCAATTTTTCGGACCTGACTGACCTTCATTTCTTAAAGTAATGATGGCCACTCGTTTTTCTTTACTTAGTTCATTTTTTCTTGCCATAATACAAATTCTAACAGTCTATTCAGTAGGACTATCAGCTGTGTATCCACCAGACTTCTGCACAACACAACTGATGGTCCCAACCCCATTTATAAAGCAAAAAATCCCACTTATTAAACCTGACAGGGCACACCTGTGAAGTGAAAACCATTCCCAGTGACTACCTCTTGAAGCTCATCAAGAGAATGCCAAGAGTGTGCAAAGCAGTCATTAAAGCAAAAGGTGGCTACTTTGAAGAATCTAGAATATAAGACATATTTTCAGTTGTTTCACACTTTTTTGTTAAGTATATAATTCCACATGTGTTAATTCATTGTTTTGATGCCTTCAGTGTGAATTTCCAATTTTCATAGTCATGAAAATACAGAAAAATCTTTAAATGAGGTGTGTCCAAACTTTTGGTCTGTACTGTACATATATAATTTTTTGTGAACACGGCGCAGCCAAAAATTTCTTGGCATGGTACACATTACGAATCTATGCACAATACTTTTTACCAGGTGAACTCTATATGTGAAGGGATAATTTATTTAGGAGGTGGCATTAAGGTACCTTCACACTAAACGATATCGCTAGCGATCCGTGACGTTGCAGCGTCCTGGCTAGCGATATCGTTGTGTTTGACACGCAGCAGCGATCAGGATCCCGCTGTGAGATCGCTGGTCGTTGCTGAAAGTCCAGAACTTTATTTCGTTGCTGGATCTCCCGCTGACATCGCTGGATCGGTGTGTGTGACACTGATCCAGCGATGTCTTCACTGGTAACCAGGGGCTCTGCCAATGTGACATGGCACCCTCAAACTATTTAAGCAAAATCTGATCTCCAAAAAGGTGCCTCTTCATTTCTGAGATTTGCACTGTGCCTCAAAAGTAGTATTCCCCCACATATGGGGTATCGGTGTACTCAGGAGAAATTGCACAGCAAACTATATTGTGCAATTTTGACTGTTACCCTTATGAAAATGCAACATTCGGGGCTAAAAACATTTGTGGGGAAAATTAGATTTTTTTTTCATTTTCACTGCTCAACGTTATAAACTTCTGTGAAGCACCTGAGAGTTCAATGTGCTCTCCACACATCTAGATTAGTTCCCTAATGGATCTAGTTTCCATAATGGTGTCACCTGTGGGGAATTTTCACTGTTTAGGCACAGCAGACGCTCTTCAAACGTCACATGGCGTCCGCCAATTGTTCCAGCAAATTTTGCATTCAAAAAGTCAAATGGCACTCCTTCCCTTCCGATCTTTGCCATGAGCCAAAGCAGCAGTTTTCTCTCTCATATGGAGTATCGGCATACTCAGGAGAAAGTTCACAACAAATTTTGTGGTCCATTTTTTCCTGTTACCCTTGTCAAAATGGAAAAAATTGTATCTGAAATAAATTTTGTGTGAAAAAAGTTAAAGTTTGTTTTATTTTCCACATTCCAAAAAATTCCTGTGAAGCACTTGAAGGGTTAATACACTTCTTGAATATGGTTGTACCTTAATGGGTGCAGTTTTTAGAATGGTATCACATTTGGGTATTTTCTGCCATATAGGACCCTCAAAGTTACTTCAAATGTGATGTGGTCCCTAAAAAACTGGTTTTGTAAATTTTGTTGGAAAAATGGAAAATTGCTGGTCAACTAATAACCTTTATAACTTCCTAACAAAAAATGTTGGTTCCAAAATTGTGGTGATGTAAATAAGGTATGTGGGAAATATTAACTATTTTGTGTGGCATATCTATGTGATTTAAGGCCATGAAAATTCAAAGTTTGAAAATTGCGAAATTTTCCAAATTTTGTCCAAAGTTCCATTTCTTTCACAAATAAATGCAAGTCATACCGAATAAATTTTACCACTTTCATGAAGTACAATATGTCACAAAAAAAACAGTCTCAGAAAAACCAGGATCCGTTGAAGAGTTCCACAGTTATTACCTCATAGGCCGGGATCACACTTGTGAGAAACTCGCAGGAGTCTCGCATCTCAATTTGTGGCACTGCCGCCGGCACTCAGGACCGGAGTGTACGGCTGCATGTATTTCTATGCAGCTGAGCGCTACAGTCTGAGTGCCGGTGACAGTGCTGGGTATTGAGGTGCAAGACTCCTCCTGCAAGAGTTTCTCGCAAGTGTGATCCCGGCCATAAAGTGGCACTAGTCAGGATTGTAAAAATTTGCTTGGTCATTAACGTGCAAACCACCTTTGGAGATAATGGGGTTAAAAGAGGAAAACCAAGGAATCTTTCTCTTCAGTTTTCCTCCAAGGTGAATAAAGAAGTTGAGATCCTCCTGGTACAACTCATGACATGCTATTTGGATTTGTACCATACCATTAATAATAAACAATGATTTATGCATTTTGCTGCATAGACATTTTGTGTTTTAGAAAGTTGTTGGAATGATTGACAGCAAGGCCTCAGTAATGTTTGAGCTGCATTCTTTCACCACAGGGAGATAAGAAGAAGCAGAGTCCAGTGGCATCTGGAGACTCTTAAGTCCTACAGTACAGTACTATGTGCAATACTATCTTCCTTGGAATGTGTCACTGATTCAAAAGCTCTGAGCAGCACTGCAAATTCCTAAGATCAGCCGCTCAGCGGTCTATTGTGCAACTTTACAAGGCCCCTACAGAACAATTGGACACTTGCTTATCAGTTTGACTTTTACCCTGCTAGTTTGTGCTTGGAATTTCAATGACAAAGAAACAACAATTTGCCTTGTACTATAGAAGGAATTTGTACTTTTCACTCTTAAGGGTTAAGCTATAATGGTTTTAGAGGGGTCATCCAGGATTTAAAAAAAGGGTCTTTTTTTCTACAAATAGTGCCAAGATTATTCATAGGTGGTGTTTCAGGAAAAGAAAAGCACATTTTTTTAAGTACCAGACAAATTTTTAATTAACCACTTTCCGTCATCGGGCATAAATGTAAGACGATGTTGGATGCCCTCCCTTTGATGTGTGCTCCGGCAGTAAGCCCACATCTTTCCCAACACATGTCAGCTGTTTTGAACAGCCGACATGTGCCTGGAACATCCGCGGGTGGATTCGTGATCCACGCGTGGCTATTAACCCTTTAAATGCCGCTGTCAAACTCTGACAGCTGCATTTAACATGCTCTTCTGGCAATCGTGCCAGAAATCCACCCATCGGTGACTCTTGTAATGAGATAAAGGGTCATCGATGGGTTGGCATGACAACAAGAGGCCTCCTGCAGGCCTCTATGGTTGTCACTTCTGGATTGCTATGAGCGCCACCCGGTGGTCGGCGCTCATAGCAAGTCAGCAATTCTGCTATACAGGCGATCTGATTATCACCTGTAGTTTGCCAAAGACCATAAGGATTGCCAAAGACCACAAGGATTGGACCATAAAGGACTGGTGTAAGGTAATCTTCTCTGATTAATCTAATTTTCAGCTTTGCCCAACACCTGGTCGTCTAATGGTTAGACGGATGTTGTGAACTATATTTCTTGGCTCCCTCTTGTGGTCACTAGCGGTATTACACTTGGATCATCTTTCTCCAGGTTGGTACCCACCTGGTTCGTTAGGCCTTGGGTGTTCCTATTTAGACTTCCTGGAAACTCAGTCTAGTGCCTGGAATCGATGTAGTCAGTCTATGTCTGTTTGCTCCTGACTCCTGGTCTCCTGTTCTTTGCAAGATAAGCTAAGTCCTGCTTTCTTATTTTTGTTTATTCGCTTTGCTTCTATTTTGTTCCAGCTTGTTCATAATATGATTCCTGATTTTTGCTGGAAGCTCTAGGGGGCTGATATTCTCCCCCCACACCGTTAGTCGGTGCGGGGGTTCTTGGATTTTCAGCGTGGATATTTTTGTAGGGTTTTTGCTGACCGTATAAGTCTCCTTCCTATTTTCTGCTATTAATTAGTGGGCCTCTCTTTGCTAAATCTAGTTCATTCTTACGTTTGTCTTTTCTTCTTACCTCACCGTTATTATTTGTTGGGGGCTTGTATTATAACTTTGGGGTCCTTTCTCTTGAGGCAAGTGAGGTCTTATTTTCTCTGAAAGGGTTAGTTAGTTCTCCGGCTGGTGCGAGACGTCTAGAATCAACGTAGGTACGTTCCCCGGCTACTTCTAGTTGTTGTGCTAGGATTAGATATACGGTCAGCCAAGTTACCACCTCCCTATGAGCTGGTTTTTGTGTTTGTGGACTTAGCTGGAACTTCTGAGATCCTCTACCACTAGGATCATAACAGTATTCCAGGCCGAAAGTGAATATTTATTGCATTGCAGAAGCGGGATTAAAAGAAAAGAAGTTCTGAGTTTTTTTTTTTTTTTTTTTTTCTTCTTCCCCTATTTCCTCTGAGTGGCTTGAAGCTCTGCTGCAGACATGAATGTTCAGACTCTGATTACTAGAGTGGATCAGCTTGCTGCACGAGTGAAGGGCATTCAGGATTTTGTTATTAGTAGTCCTATGTCAGAGCCTAAGATACCTATTCCTGAGCTTTTCTCTGGTGATCGATTTAAATTTGGGAATTTTAGGAATAATTGTAAATTGTTTCTATCTTTGAGACCTCGTTCGTCTGGAGACTCAGCTCAGCAAGTTAAAATTGTTATCTCTTTCTTGCGTGGCGACCCTCAGGATTGGGCTTTTACATTGGCGCCAGGAGATCCGGCATTGGCAAATATTGATGCATTTTTTCTGGCGCTCGGATTGCTTTATGAGGAGCCCAATCTTGAAATTCAGGCAGAAAAAGCGTTGCTGGCTATCTCTCAGGGCCAAGATGAGGCTGAAGTGTATTGCCAAAAATTTCGGAAATGGTCCGTGCTTACTCAATGGAATGAGTGTGCTCTGGCCGCAAATTTCAGAAATGGCCTTTCTGAAGCCATTAAGAATGTGATGGTGGGTTTTCCCATTCCTACAAATCTGAGTGATTCTATGGCTCTGGCCATTCAGATAGATCGGCGTTTGCGGGAGCGTAAATCTGCTAATCCTCTGGCAGTGTTGTCTGAACGGACACCTGACTCAATGCTATGTGATAGAATTTAGACTAGAACTGAACGACAAAATCATAGACGTCAGAATGGGTTGTGTTTTTACTGTGGTGATTCTACAAATGTTATCTCAGCATACTCTAAACGCCTAACAAAGATGGTTAGTCCTGTCGCCATTGGTAATTTGCATCCTAAGTTTATTTTGTCTGTAACTCTAATTTGCTCATTGTCTTCCTACCCTGTAATGGCATTTGTGGATTCAGGTGCTGCCCTGAGTCTTATGGACTTGTCGTTCGCCAAGCGCTGTGGTTTTGTCCTGGAGCCTTTGAAAAATCCTATTCCTCTTAGAGGAATTGATGCTACACCATTGGCGGAGAATAAACCGCAGTATTGGACACAAGTGACCATGTGTATGACTCCTGAACATCGGGAGGTGATTCGTTTTCTTGTTCTGCATAAAATGCATGATTTGGTCGTTTTAGGTCTGCCATGGTTACAGACCCATAATCCAGTTTTGGATTGGAAGGCAATGTCTGTGTCAAGTTGGGGTTGTCAGGGAATTCATTGCGATTCCCCGTCGGTGTCTATTGCTTCTTCTACTCCTTCTGAAGTTCCGGAGTATTTGTTGGACTATCAGGATGTATTCAGTGAGTCCAGGTCCAGTGCCCTTCCTCCTCATAGGGACTGTGACTGCGCTATAGATTTGATTCCTGGTAGTAAATTTCCTAAGGGACGATTATTTAATTTATCTGTACCTGAGCATGCCGCAATGCGTTCTTATATAAAGGAGTCTTTGGAGAAGGGACATATTCGTCCATCTTCTTCCCCTCTTGGTGCGGGATTCTTTTTTGTAGCCAAGAAAGACGGGTCTTTGAGACCTTGTATAGACTATCGGCTTCTGAATAAAATCACGGTCAAATTTCAGTATCCTTTGCCACTATTGTCGGACTTGTTTGCTCGGATTAAGGGTGCCAAGTGGTTCACCAAGATAGATCTTCGTGGTGCGTACAACCTTGTGCGCATTAAGCAGGGAGATGAATGGAAAACTGCGTTTAATACGCCCGAAGGTCATTTTGAGTACTTGGTGATGCCTTTTGGGCTTTCTAATGCTCCTTCAGTGTTTCAGTCTTTTATGCATGACATCTTCCGGAAGTATCTAGATAAATTTATGATTGTTTATCTGGATGATATTCTGTTTTTTTCTGATGATTGGGATTCTCATGTAAAGCAGGTCAGGATGGTGTTTCAGGTTTTGCGTGATAATGCTTTGTTTGTGAAGGGCTCAAAGTGTCTCTTTGGAGTGCAGAAGGTTTCCTTTCTGGGTTTCATTTTCTCCCCTTCTACAGTAGAGATGGACCCAGTCAAGGGCCGAGCTATTCATGATTGGACTCAACCCACGTCTGTTAAGAGTCTTCAGAAGTTCTTGGGTTTTGCTAATTTCTACCGTCGTTTTATTGCTAATTTCTCTAGAGTTGTTAAACCTTTGACGGATATGACCAAGAAAGGTTCTGATGTGGCTAATTAGGCTCCGGCAGCCGTGGAGGCTTTCCGGGAGCTGAAGCGCCGGTTTACTTCGGCGCCTGTTTTGTGCCAGCCTGATGTCTCATTTCCCTTTCAGGTTGAAGTGGACGCTTCTGAGATCGGTGCAGGGGCTGTTTTGTCGCAGAAAGGCTCTGGTTGCTCTGTGATGAGACCTTGTGCTTTTTTCTCTAGGAAATTTTCGCCTGCGGAGCGGAACTATGATGTTGGTAATCGGGAGTTGTTGGCCATGAAGTGGGCATTTGAGGAGTGGCGTCATTGGCTCGAGGGAGCTAAGCATCATGTGGTGGTCTTGACGGATCACAAAAATTTGATGTATCTCGAGTCTGCTAAGCGCCTGAATCCTAGACAGGCTCGTTGGTAGTTGTTTTTCTCCCGTTTTGACTTTGTGGTCTGGTTCGAAGAATGTGAAGGCCGATGCTCTTTCTAGGAGTTTTGTGCCTGACTCTCCGGGAGTCTCAGAGTCAGCTGGTATTCTTAAAGAGGGAGTAATCTTGTCGGCCATTTCTCCTGATTTGCGTCGTGTGTTGCAGAGATTTCAGGCTGGTAGACCTGACCCTTGCCCACCTGATAGACTGTTTGTTCCTGATAAATGGACCAGCAGAGTTATCTCCGAGGTTCATTCCTCAGTGTTGGCGGGGCATCCTGGGATTTTTGGTACCAGAGATTTGGTGGCTAGGTCCTTTTGGTGGCCTTCCTTGTCATGGGATGTGCGTTCTTTTGTGCAGTCCTGTGGGATTTGTGCTCGGGCTAAGCCTTGCTGTTCTCGTGCCAGCGGGTTGCTTTTGCCCTTGCCCGTCCCGAAGAGGCCCTGGACACACATTTCCATGGATTTCATTTCAGATCTTCCGGTGTCTCAAGGTATGTCTGTCATCTGGGTGGTGTGTGATCGCTTTTCCAAGATGGTCCATTTGGTGCCCTTGCCTAAGTTGCCTTCCTCTTCTGATCTGGTTCCTTTGTTCTTTCAGAATGTGGTTCGCTTGCATGGCATTCCTGAGAATATCGTGTCTGACAGAGGATCCCAGTTTGTGTCCAGATTCTGGCGATCTTTTTGTGCTAAGATGGGCATTGATTTGTCGTTTTCATCTGCCTTTCATCCTCAGACTAATGGCCAAACGGAGCGAACCAATCAGACGCTGGAGGCTTATTTGAGATGTTTTGTTTCTGCGGATCAGGATGATTGGGTGACCTTCTTGCCATTGGCTGAGTTTGCCCTCAATAATCGGGCTAGTTCCGCTACTTTGGTTTTGCCATTTTTCTGCAACTCTGGTTTTCATCCTCGTTTTTCCTCGGGTCATGTTGAACCTTCTGACTGTCCTGGGGTGGATTCCGTGGTGGATAGGTTGCAGCGGATTTGGAATCATGTGGTGGACAACAAGTTGTCACAGGAGAAGGCTCAGCGTTTTGCCAACCGCCGCCGCGGTGTGGGTCCCCGACTTCGTGTTGGGGATCTTCTCGGTATGTCCCTCTGAAGGTTTCCTCTCCTAAGTTTAAGCCTCGCTTTATTGGTCCTTATAAAATTTTGGAAGTCCTTAATCCGGTGTCTTTTCGTTTGGATCTTCCGGTGTCATTTGCCATTCACAATGTGTTCCATAGGTCTCTGTTACGGCGGTACGTTGTGCCTGTGGTTCCTGCTGTTGACCCTCCGGCTCCGGTCTTGGTTGAGGGCGAGTTGGAGTACGTGGTGGAGAAGATCTTGGATTCTCGTCTCTCTAGACGGAGGCTTCAGTATCTGGTCAAATGGAAGGGCTATGGTCAGGAGGATAATTCCTGGGTGGTCGCCTCTGATGTTCATGCGGCCGATTTGGTGCGTGCCTTTCACGCTGCTCATCCTGATCGCCCTGGTGGTCTTGGTGAGGGTTCGGTGACCCCTCCTTAAAGGGGGGGTACTGTTGTGAACTATATTTCTTGGCTCCCTCTTGTGGTCACTAGCTGTATTACACTTGAATCATCTTTCTCCAGGTTGGTACCCACCTGGTTCGTTAGGCCTTGGGTGTTCCTATTTAGACTTCCTGGAAACTCAGTCTAGTGCCTGGAATCGATGTAGTCAGTCTATGTCTGTTTGCTCCTGACTCCTGGTCTCCTGTTCTTTTCAAGATAAGCTAAGTCCTGCTTTCTTATTTTTGTTTATTCGCTTTGCTTCTATATTGTTCCAGCTTGTTCATAATGTGATTCCTGATTTTTGCTGGAAGCTCTAGGGGGCTGATATTCTCCCCCCACACCGTTAGTCGGTGCGGGGGTTCTTGGATTTTCAGCGTGGATATTCTTGTAGGGTTTTTGCTGACCGTATAAGTCTCCTTCCTATTTTCTGCTATTAATTAGTGGGCCTCTCTTTGCTAAATCTAGTTCATTCTTACGTTTGTCTTTTCTTCTTACCTCACCGTTATTATTTGTTGGGGGCTTGTATTATAACTTTGGGGTCCTTTCTCTTGAGGCAAGTGAGGTCTTATTTTCTCTGAAAGGGTTAGTTAGTTCTCCGGCTGGTGCGAGACGTCTAGAATCAATGTAGGTACGTTCCCCGGCTACTTCTAGTTGTTGTGCTAGGATTAGATATACGGTCAGCCAAGTTACCACCTCCCTATGAGCTGGTTTTTGTGTTTGTGGACTTAGCTGGAACTTCTGAGATCCTCTACCACTAGGATCATAACAGACGGAGACCTGGAGAGGCGTACAAGCCACAGTGTTTTGCACCCACTGTGAAATTTGGTGGAGGATCAGTGATGATCTGGGGATGCTTCAGCAAGGCTGGAATTGGACAGGTTAATTTTGCGAAGGATGTATGAATCAAGCCGCATACAAGGTTATCCTGGAAAAACAGTTGATTCCTTCTGCTTAGGCAATGTTCCCCAACTCTGAGGACAGGTTTTTCCAGCAGGAGAATGCACCATGCCACACAGCAAGGTCTTTCAATGTGTGGATGAAGGACCACCACATCAAATCCCTGTCATGGCCAGCCCAATCTCCAGACCTGAACCACATTGAAAACCTCTGGAATGTAATCAAGAGGAAGATGGATAGTCACAAGCCATCATACAAAGAAGAACTGCTCACATTTTTGTACCAGGAGTGGCATAAGGTCACCCAAAAGCAGTGTGAAAGACTGGTGGAAAGCATGCCAAGACGCATGAAAGCTGTGATTCAAAATTATGGTTATTCCACAAAATATTGATTTCTGAATTATTCCTGAATTAAAACATTAGTATTGTTGTTTCTAAATGATTATGAACTTGTTTGCTTTGCATTATTTGAGGTCTGCAAGCAATGCATTTTTTTGTTATGCTGGTCATTTCTCATGTTCAGAAAAGAAATAGAAAATGTATTGCTTGGATTTTCCAAGACTTGTTGTCAGTAGTTTATAGAATAAAAAAACAATTTACATTTTACTAAAAAATATTCCTATAAAGAGAAAAATCAGATGAAAAACTGAAAGTTTTTTAGTGGTCTCTTAATTTTTGCCAGAGCTGTATTTTAGTATTTATAAAAATTCAGAATTTTTTAATAGAGAGCAACTTAGTGTGCTTTGCCATTTTTTAAGACCTCCAACATTTTTGTTTTTCTGTTGATGGACCTGTGCGTGTATTTTTTGCACAATGAACTGGCATTTTTATTTATTCTATTTTAGGGTACTTGCTAAGTTTTAAACAATTTATTTCAAAATTGCAATCCTCGATTTTTGTTCTTTTTAACTTTTAATTCATGATTCTAATAAATGTGTTTTGATAGATCAGACTTTATCGAACACAATGATACCAAATATTTATATTTTTGATTGTATTATATTTGATTTATGAAATTTCTAAATTCTAAACCTCCATCCAGAGAAGATGTCACCTGTAAGATAGCTGGATGCAAATATTTATTTGTGATTCCAAACTGCATCTACTCAGTACTTTGGTTCTTGTACGGTCTGCAGTGTGATTATGGCTGGTAATAACCACTCCCAGTATCTCACTATCATTGTTAAGGACATACTGGGAATTGTAGGTTCATGCAATACCACTACTTTGATGCTGACCTGACATTGCAATTTGTCACAGTACTAATCTTTGTTCTTTCAGTCAAGTACTAATGGTGGTTCAGAGCTTGATACCAGACCCAACTGGGAGGGGAGAAATGCGTTAGGGGGTCTACTTCCTTAGTATCTGTCCCATTCATTTACTGGTGGGTAGAAGTGATGCCATTGACCTCATCTGCCTAGGACACCAAAAATATCTTGTCCTAGCCCTGAGCTCAGCTTCTGACACCTGACATATGACGGACATACACTCACCGGCCACTTTATTAGGTACACCATGCTAGTAACGGGTTGGACCCCCTTTTGCCTTCAGAACTGCCTCAATTCTTCGTGGCATAGATTCAACAAGGTGCTGGAAGCATTCCTCAGAGATTTTGGTCCATATTGACATGATGGCATCACACAGTTGCCGCAGATTTGTCGGCTGCACATCCCAAAGATGCTCCATACAAGGCAGGATGGATCCATGCTTTCATGTTGTTTACGCCAAATTTTGACCCTACCATCCGAATGTCGCAGCAGAAATCGAGACTCATCAGACCAAGCAACATTTTTCCAATCTTCTACTGTCCAATTTCGATGAGCTTGTACAAATTGTAGCCTCAGTTTCCTGTTCTTAGCTGAAAGGAGTGGTACCCGGTGTGGTCTTCTGCTGCTGTAGCCCATCTGCCTCAAAGTTTGACGCACTGTGCGTTCAGAGATGCTCTTAGGCCTACCTTGGTTGTAACGGGTGGCGATTTGAGTCACTGTTGCCTTTCTATCAGCTCGAACCAGTCTGCCCATTCTCCTCTGACCTCTGGCATCAACAAGGCATTTCCGCCCACAGAACTGCCGCTCACTGGATTTTTTTTCTTTTTCGGACCATTCTCTGTAAACCCTAGAGATGGTTGTGCGTGAAAATCCCAGTAGATCAGCAGTTTCTGAAATACTCAGACCAGCCCTTCTGGCACCAACAACCATGCCACGTTCAAAGGCACTCAAATCACCTTTCTTCCCCATACTGATGCTCGGTTTGAACTGCAGGAGATTGTCTTGACCATGTCTACATGCCTAAATGCACTGAGTTGCCGCCATGTGATTGGCTGATTAGAAATTAAGTGTTAACAAGAAGTTGGACAGGTGTACCTAATAAAGAGGCCGGTGAGTGTATGTTGGCTAAGAGTAAATGGTCAATGTAATTTTGTAGTCTTCCTTTTTTTTAACTTTCTGCTCACTGCTTGCAAATTGTCAATGTGCAGCAGAAATGTCAAGAAGGATTATAGAATGTGGGTGTGAGTCTTTATGTTTCCGCTCTGTGGTCTATTGAACTCTATAAATGCATAATGGAGATTTGAGCTTTCAATTCATGGTAGACAAGCCATTGGAAAAAGCCAGGAAGTAATGGAAAGATGGTTTCCGCACCTATAGTGCTGGCAGAATACTGAGGAAAAGAAACTGCCCATCCAAAAAGAGTAGATTGGAACATACAAAAAATGAGAAACAAGACAATTCTTTAAAATTAGAATGGTGTGACAGTATGTCATTATATATTATCTCATCAGGTTCGTGGGAATAAAAGTTATTTTTCCGACAATAGTTGATGTATTTTAAAACTTAAATTTGTGCAAATTTACAACCCTCATAGTAGATTAATTTGCACTGCATGATTATCAGGGACAGACATTCCTAGGAACGTTTGTTGCCAATAAATGTGCTATGTAAATAGGCTGCCAATCACCCGACGAGTGTGCAAAATGTTCATGTCAGGTAAAATAATCTTTTGGTTTGCTTGTTCTGAACAACACATTGTCCTACATAAACAGTACATGTACTGGTGAGAACAATGGCAGCCTACTATATATGCACTGAACGATGTATTACAGATATGAAAGCAAAAAGAGAGAGGACAAAATATGGCTTGGGAGGAATATCTATATATAAAGTTGAGTGTATGTATGTATGTATGTGTGTGTATTGAGACACGCCCACTCCACATAGCCCCGCCCAGTCCGCATAGCAGGCACAGGCCACACCTAGCCCCGTCATGTCTAGAATGGAGTTGCTCCTGTGAGGCATGACATCAATGGAAAGGGAGGAGCCTCATGGCTAGAGATGTGAGGGGGAAAATGAGAGAAGTCAGGGGGAAAATGAGAAAAGTGAGGTGCTACTGCAGTATGAGGCTGTGTACAGAGAAAGAGTGTGGTGCTGCAGGTGGAGGCTGTGTATAAGGCCACATTAACACATTCAGTATTTGGTCAGTATTTTACTTCAGTATTTATAAGCCAAAACAACAAGTGGGAGAAACATACAGGGAGAAACATACAGAAGTAGTGACATGTTTCTAATACACTTTTCCTCTGATTGTTTTACTCCTAGTTTTAGCTTACAAATACTGAGGTAAAAATACTGACCAAATGGCAAATAACGTGTGAATGAGGTCTAATTCAGGAGGAAATGAAAAACAGGTATGTACTATATACAGGAGGAGATGACACACAGGTATATACTATATACAGGAGGAGATGACATACTGGTACATACTATATACAGGAGGAGATGACATACAGATATATATTATATACAGGAAGAGAAGACACACAGGTATATACTATATACAAGAGGAGATGGCATACACATATATACTATATACACGAGGAGATGACACACAGGTGTATACTATATACAGGAGGAGATGACATACAGGTATATACTATATACAGGAGGAGATGACATACAGGTATATACTCTATACAGGAGGAGATGACATATAGGTATATACTATATACAGGAGGAGATGACATACCAGTACCGTACATATTATATACAGGGGAGATGAAATATTTTACCTGAGTATTTATAAGCAAAAAACCACGAGTGGGAGAAAAATACAGAAGTGGTGACGTGTTTTCAATATACATTTCCTCTGATTATTTTACGTGAAGTTTTAGCTTTCAAATACTGAGGTAAAAATACTGACCAAATAATAATAATAATCTTTATTTTTATATAGCGCTAACATATTCCTCAGCGCTTTACATTTTGCACACATTATCATCACTGTCCCTGATGGGGCTCACAATCTAAATTCCCTACCAGTATGTCTTTGGAATGTGGGAGGAAACCGGAGTGCCCGGAGGAAACCCACGCAAACACGGAGAGAACATACAAACTCTTTGCAGATGTTGTCCTTGGTGGGGTTTGAACCCAGGAGGACTCCAGCGCTGCAAGGCTGCATTGCTAACCACTGCGCCACCGTGCCGCCCATAGGAATGTGTGAATGAGGTCTAATACAGGAGGAGATGACTCACAGGCATATACTATATACAGCAGAGATGACATACAGGTATATACTATATACAGGAGTAGATGACATACAGGCATGGGCGGACATACCGCCGGTTCAACGGTGTGGCTGCATTGGGGCCCCTGCTGCGCTGTGTTATGGCGGCCTACACTTCACCCACACCCCTCGCCCCGGCAACAGACATGGTGTAGGAGTGGGTCTTCTCCTTTCTTCAAACTGCAACTTTAACCCAATCCCACCTCTACCCTCCCTTATCCTCCCCTCTTTTGAAGTCCACTGTGTCCGAATCTACTCTCCCTCCAACCTCCAGGTGGCCGTCATATACTGACCTCCGAGCCCGGCCACTGACTTTATTGACCAATTTTCCACCTGGCTTCTTCACTTTCTCTCTGTTGACATTCCCACCATCATCATGGGTGACTTCAACATCCCCACTGATACCCTTCAGTCAACAGCCTCCAAACTTCTGTCCCTTACTTCATCTTTTGGACTTACTCAGTGGTCCTCCGCAGCCACCCACACAGATGGACATACACTAGACCTGGTCTTCATCCGTCTCTGCTCTCTAACTTCACCATCTCCCCTCTCCCTCTATCTGACCACCATCTGCTCACCTTCTTATCCCTGTCCTCCTCAACGGTCACCCATGTCCAGCAACATGCGCACCCCCGCAGAAACCTTGAACACCTAGATACCCACACATTCTCTGACTCTATCCTACCACTGGCATCCATATCCTCACTCCATGACACAGACACTGCCACTGCTTTCTACAATGCCACACTCACATCAGCTATTGACACGGTTACCCCTCTCATTCATGGCAGAGTGCGACATATCAATAGACAACCCTGGCACAATAGCATGACTAAAAAGCTACGGCAAGTGTCCAGGGTTGCAGAGTGGCATTAGAAGAAAACACATTCGCAAGATAACTTCACTGCATTCAAACAGGCAACACTCGCTTTTAAATCTGCTATCACCTCTGCTAAACAGACCTACTTCACAACCCTCATATCTTCCCTATCCTACAACCCCAAACAGTTATTCAAAACATTTAACTCCCTCCTCCGCCCCCCACTGCCCCCTACAACCTCCCTCATCTCTGCTGAGGACTTTGCCACACACTTTAAAAATAAGATCAACCAAACAAGGCAAGTCTTCATTGTTCAACCACCACAACCCCTTTGTATACCAGACCAATGATCGAACCCCATAACCTCCCTATCCAAAATCACTGAAGGGGGCTTAATTGTCTCCTCTCCAAATCGCACCTCACCACCTGTGTGCTTGACCCCATCCCACCTCCTCCCCAATCTCATTACCACACTTATCCCATTCCTAACCCACCTCTTCAGCCTATCACTAACTTCTGGCACCTTCCCCTCTGCTTTCAAACATGCCGCAATCACGCCTATCCTTAAAAAGCCAACCCTCGATCCAACAGCTATGTCCAGCTATCACCCAATATCACTGCTCCCATTCGCTTCCAAACTCCTGGAGCAGCACGACCACGCTGAACTTTCCTCCCACCTCTCATCTAACTTGCTCTTCGACAATCTACAATCTGGTTTCCGCCCCATCACTCAACTGAGACAGCCCTGACCAAAATCACTAATGACCTGCTTACAGCCAAAGCTAGCAGACAATATTCTGTACTCCTCCTTCTAGACCTGTCCTCTGCTTTCGACACAGTTGACCACTGCCTTATACTACAGATCCTCTCTACCTTTGGCATCAAAGACCTTGCCCTATATTGGATCTCCTCATACCTTTCCAACCACACATTCAGCGTCTCCCAGTCCCACACTACCTCCTCATCCCACCCTCTCTCCATTGGAGTCCCCCAAGGCTCTGTTCTAGGACCTCAACTCTTCTCAATTTATACACTTGGCCTGGGACAACTCATAAAGTCTCATGGATTCCAGTACTACCTTTATGCTGATGACTTTCAGATCTATGTTTCTGGCCCAGACGTCACCTCCCTGCTATTCAGAATCCCTGAGTGCCTATCAGCCATATCCTTCTTCTCCTCTCGCTTTTTCAAACTCAATGTGGACAAATCTGAACTCATCATCTTTCCTCCATCTCATAGATCTTCCTTACCTGACCTATCTATTGCAATTAACAACATCACGCTTTCCCCTGTACAGGAAGTCCACTGCCTCAGAGTAACCTTTGACTCTGCCCTGTCCTTCAAACTGCACATCCAAGCTCTTTCCACCTCCTGTCACCCGCAGCTCAAAAATATCTCCAGAATCCATCCTTTCCTCAACCCTCAATCTACTAAAATGCTTGAGCATGCCCTCATCTCCCGCCCCCACTACTGCAACATCCTTTTCTGTGGCCTCCCTGCTAACATCCTTGCACCTCTCCAGTCCAGCCTTAACTCTGCTGCCCGACTAATTCATCTCTCTCCTCGCTACTCCTCCGCTTCCCCCCTCTGCAAATCTCTTCACTGGCTCCCATTCCCTCAGCGTATCCAGTTCAAATTACTAATACTGACCTACAAAGCCATCCATAACCTGTCTCCTCCTTATATCTCTGAACTAATCTCCCAATATCTTCCCTCACGTAATCTCCAATCCTCTCAAGCCTCCTTCTCTCCTCCACACTTATTTGCTCCTCACCTAACCGCCTCCAAGACTTCTCCCGAATATCCCCCATCCACTGGAATTCTTTGCCCCAACATGTCCGACTATCAACCACATTCGGATCCTTCAGACGGAACCTAAAAACCCACCTCTTCAGGAAAGGCTACAGCCTGCACTGACCCCGCTGCCTCCTCACACTACCGAAGCTACCGCCTCACCAATACCAGAGCTCCCACAACCCTCAACCTATTGTCTCCTTCCCCATCATCCTGTAGAATGTAAGCCCACAAGGGCAGGGTCCATGCCCCTCTGTATCAGTCTGTAATTGTTAGTTTGCTTACTGTAAGTGATATGTATAATTTGTATGTAACCACTTCTCATGTACAGCACCATAGAATCAATGGCGCTATATAAATAAATAATATTAATTCAGTGCCACCGCTGTGTGAGACAGGAAGCTGCAGGCAATGGTGCGGCTTCAGGATACCATGCGCAGAGGTGAAGTGTGTGTGTATGTGTGTGTGTGTGTGCAGGGAGGTGAATGGTGCTGTGTGTGTCTGTGTGTGTAGGTGGAGGAGAGGGCAATGATGGGGTGATGGGGCAGAAGGCAATGATTGGGCTGACAGAGAGGGCAATGAGGGGAGTGATGGGGCAGAAGGCAATGATTGGGTTGACAGAGAGGGCAATGACGGGGATGATGGAGCAGAAGGCAATGATTGGGTTGACAGAGAGGGCAATGATGGGGGTGATGGGGCAGAAGGCAATGATTGGGTTGACAGAGAGGGCAATGATGGGGTGATGGGGCAGAAGGCAATGATTGGGTTGAAAGAGAGGGCAATCATGCGGGTGATGGGGAAGAAGGTAATGATTGGGTTGACAGAGAGGGCAATGATGGGGGTGATGGGGAGGAGGAAATGATGGAGGTGGTGAATGGGCAATAATGGGGTGGTGGGGAGGAGGAAATGACTGAGGCGGTGTAATGGGCAATGAAGGGGGTGGTGAGGGAAAAGGCAATTATGGTGATGGTGGAAAGGGTAATGATGGGGATGGTGGGGGAGGAGGAAATGATGGAGGTCATGGAATGGGTAATGATGGGGAGAAGACAATGATGATGGCAGTGGAAAGGACAATGATGGGGTGGTGGGGAGGAGGCAATGATGGAGGTGGTGGAATGGGTAATGATGGGGGTGGCGGGGAGGAGGAAATGATGGAAGTCGTGGAGTGGGTAATGATGGGGGTGGTGGGGGAGAAGACAATGATGATGGCAGTGGAAAGGACAATGATGGGGTGGAGGGGAAGGAGCAAATGATGGAGGTGGTGGAATGGGTAATGATGGGGTGGTGATGGAGAAGGCAATGATGGGGTGGTGGGGGAGAAGACAATGATGATGGGGGTGGTGGGGGAGGAGGAAATGATGGAGGTGGTAGAATGGGTAATGATGGGGTGCTGGGGGAGAAGGCAATGATGGGGTGGTGGGGGAGAAGACAATGATGATGGTGGTGGAAAGGACAATGATGGGGTTGTGGGGGAGGAGGAAATGATTGAGGTGGTGGAATGAGTAATGATGGGGTGGTGGGGAGAAGGCAATGATGGTAGCAATGGAAAGGACAATGATGGGGGTGGTGGGAAGGAGGCAATGATGGAGGTGGTGGAATGGGCAATAATGGGGTGGTGGTGAGAAAGCAATGATGGAGGTGGTGAAGAGGTTAATCATGGGGGTAGGGGAGAGGGCAATAATGTTATGTGGGGGAGGACAATGAGGGGTGTGGGGATTGGGATGGGAGGAAGGGGGATTTATAATGGACTTAGGAACAGGGGGAGGTGGAAGAAGAAGTTATTATCGATTATTATGTCTAACACAGTCCCTTATAAGTGTACTCACTTATGTATAGCACAGTCTCTTAGTGTATATATATATATATATATATACTGTATATATATATATATATATATATATATATATATATATATATACACATAAATACAGTATATAACTTTGTCGCCTTAAAAGGAAGGGGGCCCAGACACATTTCCTGCACAGGGGCCACAAGCTGTCTGTGTCTGACCCTGCATACAGGTATATACTATATACAGTAGGAGATGACATTCAGGTATATACTCCCCACCCTTCCCACAACATCCACTGAATCACCCAACATTGGAAAAAGGCACCAATAAACATATCCCTGCATGTTCCAAAATAGTAACAGTATATTATGAATTAAAAGCAATATATACAGTAAAAGCAAGGAAAACAAAACAGGCAATTATATACACACCATCTAGTCATGATGCCCTAGACTAAATGTGAAATAGGGATAACATAAGCCTGCAAATGGAATTGTGTGGGACACACCAATGCTGACAAGCAAAAAACCACTGAAAAATGGTGCAATAAAGTCCAAAAGAGAATATTAAATAACTTTATTAGGTATAAATATATAGACAACAGGTACTTGGATAATAGCGGGATAAAAATTGCTGACAAACTGCATGGAGCGCATGGAATCAGACAAACCTCCCCACAACATCCACTAAATCACCAAACATTGGAAAAAGGCACCAATGAACATATCCCTGCATGTTCCAAAATAGTAACAGTATATTATGTATTAAATCAGGAACTAACAGGTGAAGATTAGATATACATAAATTTGTGCCCACCAATGTCCGAAAATGGTGGCCCAAATGATAACATACCGGTAATGTAGGGTGGGGACGTGTCAGCTCCAACCCACCCCAGGTATGTACTATATACAGGAGGAGATGACATACAGATATATATTATATACAGGAGGAGATGAGACACAGGTATATACTATATACAGGAGATGACTTACAGGTATATACTATAAACAGGAGGAGATGACACACGGTTATATACTATATACAGGAGATGACATACAGGTATATACTATATACAGGGGGAGATGACATACAGGAACATACTATAAACAGGGGAGATGACATACAAGTACATACTATATACAGGAGGAGATGACACCCAGGTATATACTATATACAGGGGAGATGACATACAGGTATATACTATATACAGGAGAGATGACATACAAGTTTATACTATGTACAGGAGATGACATACATGTATATACTATATACAAGGGAGATGACATGCAGGTATATACTGAGGGGAAAATGAGAGGTGTGAGGTGAAAATGAGAGGTGTGAGCTGAAAATGAAGGGGTATGAGTGCAAAATGAGAGGCGTAAGGGGAAAATAGTGGAGTGATAGAAAAAAGACAAATGTGAGGTCAAAATGACAGGTGTTAGGGGGAAAATGAGAGGAGTGAGAGGGGAAATGAGAGGTGTGAGGGGGAAAATGAGAGGTGTGAGGGGGGGAAATGAGAGGAGTGAGGGGGAAAATGAGAGGCTTGATGGGAAAATGAGAGAAGTGAGGTGCTATAGCTAACCGCAGTTAGTTACTATGCCCAGGCAACGCCGGGCTCTTCAGCTAGTATTAAATATTTATATAATTTAGGTAGCCTAAAACATCTACTACTGCAGTGTATCATGAATCACACTGTTAAGCTGGTTTCACACGTCCATTTTTCCGGTAACGATACCGATGATGCCAGTGTCCATGTATGTAATACTTGTAGCACACATCTGGCAGCCATGTTCCACATCAGTACAACACGCACCAATGCCTGAGAAGCAGCGGTGCAGTAGCCCTGCAGTTAGGTGCAGTTAGCGCCGGGTGATAAAGACAGCTATTATCATTCGCCTCTGCTCTGCCGGTGATCAGCACAAGCAGGGGAGAATTATGAGAGTTATATTCAACTGATAGCAGATACAGCAGGAGGCGACTGATGGGACTATTACTCCCTCACCATGCCCCCTAAGGAAGCACATTGCGAAATGCGCGTTGGGGTCCTTCTCCCATGTCCCTCTATAGGTTGGTTCTTTTCACTGTCTCCTTATGTCTGTCTATTTAGCCTTCTGACTTTTGTATGTCAGGGTCCTCTGTCCTCTGTTATTCACTTTTGATCAATACATGGTTTTTCAATTGCACTTTATGAATAGAAACGTTGACTAAATACTCTTGCATCTGTATCTAGGTTTTAACATTACTTGTAGGTCTGCTGATCACGTATAATTATTGCACTATGCACCTTATATAAATTGGTACAGTTAAAATGGTCCATTAACAGGATTGATTGCAATTTTATTGATTAGTGCACCAGTTTCTTACTTTAATTGAATTGTTTATATTTTATCCCTGAACCTTGACAAGATACTCAGTGGGCCCCTCCTTTAACACATACCATGATTCATGATGCACAGATACAGCAGAGAAATATAGGTATATTACAATGCCAGATTTCACTTCTTACATGAGTGATAGCCATTGTAAATTCTACAATACCATACAGCAGAGGGGCTTTATATAAGTCAACCCCTATATGTCAATTTTTGAGACCTACTCTCTCTTCCTCAGTTACCAGTAGGTATTTTATTGTTAGCTGAACTTACTGCTAAGAAAAAACTGCATACATTGAATATGACAATATTTTAATGGAAAACTTTTTAAAGTAAACATTAGAAAGTATTAACGTAGAAAATCTGTAAAAGTGCAAAATGGGTAGCATATAGCACAGCCATGTAGTATATAGCACAGCCATATAGTATATAACACAGCCACGTAGTATATAACACAGCCCACGTAGTATATAGCACAGCCCACATAGTATATAACATAGCCATGTCATATATAGCACAGCCACGTAGTACACAGCCACATAGTATATAACACAGCCCACATAGTATATAACACAGCCCACATAGCATATAACATAGCCCACATAGTATATAACACAGCCTACGTAGCATATAACACAGCCCACATAGTATATAGCACAGCCACATAGCATATAACACAGCCCACGTAGTATACAACACAGCCCACATAGTATATAGCACAGCCCACATAGTATATAACACATCCATGTCATATATAGCACAGCCACGTAGTATATAACACATCCACATAGTATATAAAACAGCCCACGTAGTATATAGCACAGCCACGTAGTATATAACACAGCCCACATAGCATATAACACAGCCCACGTAGTATATAGCACAGCCACATAGTATATAACGCAGCCCACATAGTTTATAACACAGCCACGTAGCATATAACATAGCCCACGTGGTATATAACATAGCCCATGTAGCATATAACACAGCCCACGTAGTATATAGCACAGCCATGTAGCACATAACACAACCCACGTAGTATACAACACAGCCCACATAGTATGTAGCACAGCCACGTAGTAAATAACACAGCCCACATAGTATATAACACAGCCATGTAGTACATAGCACAGCCACATAGTATAAAACACAGCCACGTAGTATATAACACAGCCCATGTAGTATATAGCAAAGCCACATAGTATATAATACAGCCATGTAGTATATAACACAGCCCACATAGTATATAACACAGCCCACGTAGTATATAGCACAGCCACATAGCATATAACACATCCCATGTAGTATATAACACAGCCCACATAGCATATAGCACAGACATGTAGTATATAGAATAGCCACGTAGTATATAACACAGTCCAGTACTCACTGTTATAGTAGAAAAAAATCCTCATCTCTCCTCGTGTCCGCGCCGCTCCCTGCTCCTGTCTCAGCGGCTGCACTGCCTGCCACACAGTGAGTGCGCAATGACATCATCACACACACACAGTGTCAGAGGCATAGCGGGAAATGATGGTTGAGGGAGCGTCAGCTGACGTTCTCTCCTCCATAACTGCTTTGAACTGTACCGGCAGACACCGGTATAGTTCAATGCAGCAGCAGGAGAGTCGGCACTGGTGGCAGGCATGCCTCCTGCCTCACAGGGGCTCCAAAGAGGCTGCGTGATGTGCCGCTAGCTGAGGGCCCCTGGAAGAGTGGGGGCCCTAGGCAACTGCCTGCCCCTAATGCCGGCCCTGACTGCAGGGGCCGCTGGAGCCTCAGTGTACCGTACCATGAATGGGCCCCCATCTCTCCAGGGCCCGGCATTTGCCTGGGTGCACCGGGTGCTGATGCTGGCCCTACTCATATAGACTTATATGCCAACCTCAATCAAACAAATAAGGCAGCACTCTGTAGTGCTATAACATGCAAACATGAAATATAAAAATTAAATTGCATTACTGCACTAGAAATATGAAAAATTGAGAAAGCTTAGCACATAAATGGTCAATTCATGTGTACCTGGCAGCCACGATAAGGCGTTTCTTGATGCCAGGACCTAATGCCAATCCTCTCTTAGACAGTCTGCATCTCTCTGGCAACCTAATGTGAATCCACTACAAAACATCTATATATGTATGGGGGGGTAGGATCCTGCTACAATTAAAAATGGCTGAGGCCAAGGGGCCAGTCAGAAGGCTAATGCAAATATCAAAAAACTGACCGACACATCCAAACTTGAATTAGGTCTGAACAGGTGCTTACCTAGAGTAACCAACTCAAACACAATCAAACAAATAAGGGGCATATTTGGCCCTCAAATGAGTAAACCAGTGTCTGGGACCGCTGCTATTTTTGCCATTTTTCCTATTGACGGTTGTCTATGTTTTTATACTGATGACGATTTTGGAATAAAGTTTGTTGGAGTGCAACCTTTTGGTGCTGGACTTTTTCACTACGTATCAAATTTTCCTGGGATGGCAGCCATTCACAAAGTGGACAGGTGAGCTGAAAAAGACTTTTTCATTTACTTGTGCAAATTGCCTCTTCTGAGAAAAAGAGGACTTAACTCTATAGCGCCACCTGTTGGAAGTAGCAATCCTACAAGTCACAATCAACCCTCTAACGAGTCGTGCAATATGACTTAGGATAAAAGCCAAATCAGTATCTCAATTCGCCAACAGCCCGAAACACCGTGTCTGCGAATTGAGATACTGATTTGGCATTTATCCTAAGTCATATTGCACGACTCGTTAGAGGGTTGATTGTGACTTGTAGGATCGCTACTTCCAACAGGTGGCGCTATAGAGTTAAGTCCTCTTTTTCTCAGAAGAGGCAATTTGCATATTTAATTTCCCAGAGGAGCATTGTATGGCAAATAAGCCTCCTTACCTTGACAAGCCAGAGATGGTATGTCACTCTCCATAAGGAGAAACGATACTCATTTACTTGTGTCATTCGTGTGCACGTGTGTGGGACATTTTACTGCCCGTGCTGCTGTTAAAAAATTTACGTCAGCATTTTTTGTCCATGGACATGCGATCCAAGGACACACACTGACATGTGCACAGACCCTTTCACTTAGGGTACCGTCACACAGTGCAATTTTGATCGCTACGACGGCACGATTCGTGACGTTCCAGCGATGCATTTACGATATCGCAGTGTCTGACACGCTACTGCGATCCGGATCCCCGCTGAGAATCGTACGTCGTAGCAGATCGTTTGAAACTTTCTTTCGTCGTCTAGTGTCCCGCTGTGGCGGCATGATTGCATTGTGTGACACAGGTTGTATACGATGTGCGCACAGTAACCAACGGCTTCTACATCGCAAATACGTCATGAAATTATCGCTCCAGCGCCGTGTATTGCAACGTGTGACCGCAGTATACGACGCTGGAGCGATACTTATACGACGCTGCAACGTCACGAATCGTGCCGTCGTAGCGATGAAAATGGCACTGTGTGACGGTACCCTTAAATCGGTCTACCTGTGTGGGTCTCCGGTATGTGTGAAAATTGTCACCACACGTACCAGAGTCACAAATGTGTGAAAGAGGCCTTTGTTACCTCTTTTTATCATCCTTTTTTACCCTTGCTCCATAGATTTGGACATTAAAAAAGGCTGTTCTTTCATTCCAATGCTCCAAACATGTTCACCTGACTACAACTTACAAAATCTTACCATGTTTATATTATGCAATTTGTGCACATTTATTCACTGCAAATTAATTTTTTTTGTGAAAATTTGTCAAATTCAAATTTCAAAAGATCCCCTCATATCTACTCGCTCACAATAATCTTTAAGTGTAAATGCATCTTTAGTCGCCAAAAGGAGCACAAACAGAGGAAATCAATCACATGTACAACACACTATCATTCATCATCCTGCCATTCTCTAATCTGACCACTGTTGACCTAGTGAGAATTAGATTGAAAGCAAAATGAAGACAGCATACTTTTCCAGCAAATTAATGCATCAAACCGATCAGTCTAGAGCTTTTCTGTTATATTAAATACAATCTCTTTTCCAAAGAAGTTGAGAGGCTGTCATTCTTTGCCACTGTCATTCTCTGGCAGCAATTTTTAAATGGAATGTGCATCGATGGCCACGCGCATTGGCTCCCGTCAACCCCATTGCAGAATGTATAATGTAAATGTGCAGCACCCCAGGTAACCGGTTGTTACACTGGCATTGCTTTCCTCACGGGGAGAGTGATGTCACGCTTGGAAGCGAGGAAGGATTCCTTTGACAGGTATTCAGCACATACAACACTGTTTTGGCTCCAGGCCAGAAGGGGGAGCTCTACACCCAACTTCAGGGGAGCTACTCTCTCTGGTCGGGAGGAGGAGTCAGTTGCTAGGCAGCTGCTAGGCAATTGGAGTTAGACAGTTGGTGAGAGGAGAGCGAAGAGAGAGAAAGGAAAGCTGGGGCCGTGGAGACGAGTGATTCTGTGACTCCCAGGAAGGGAAAAGAAAGCAGAGCAGTCGGTAGGAGACTGAGAGGGAAAAGAAGTGTTGTGAATTTGCTTTTTGCTCCCTCTAGTGGTTACTAGTTTTTTGACTCTGGTTTTTCTGTCATTCCTTTTATCCGCACCTGGGTCGTTAGTTAGGGGTGTTGCTATATAAGCTCCCTGGACCTTCAGTTCAATGCCTGGCAACGTAGTTATCAGAGCTAGTCTGCTGTGCTCTTGTCTACTGATCCTGGTTCCAGTTATATCAGCTAAGTCTGCCTTTTGCTTTTTGCTATTTGTTTTGGTTTTGTATTTTTGTCCAGCTTGTTCCAAATCTATATCCTGACCTTTGCTGGAAGCTCTAGGGGGGCTGGTGTTCTCCCCCCAGACCGTTAGACGGTTCGGGGGTTCTTGAATTTCCAGTGTGGATTTTGATAGGGTTTTTGTTGACCATATAAGTTACCTTTCTTTATTCTGCTATCAGTAAGCGGGCCTCTCTGTGCTAAACCTGGTTCATTTCTGTGTTTGTCATTTCCTCTTACCTCACCGTCATTATTTGTGGGGGGCTTCTATCCAGCTTTGGGGTCCCCTTCTCTGGAGGCAAGAAAGGTCTTTGTTTTCCTCTACTAGGGGTAGCTAGATTCTCCGGCTGGCGCGTGTCATCTAGAATCAACGTAGGAATGATCCCCGGCTACTTCTAGTGTTGGCGTTAGGAGTAGATATATGGTCAACCCAGTTACCACTGCCCTATGAGCTGGATTTTTGTATTCTGCAGACTTCCACGTTCCTCTGAGACCCTCGCCATTGGGGTCATAACAGTTTGCCAGGCCAGTATTAAATGTTTAATGCATTGCAGAAGAGGGATTATAAGAAAGAAGATTCTGAGTTTTTTTTTTCTTCTTCCCCTTTACCTCAGAGTGGCTATGCTTGCTGCAGACATGAATGTCCAGACCTTGATTACAAGTGTGGACCAGCTGGCTACTCGTGTGCAGGGCATACAAGACTATGTTATCAGAAATCCTAGGTCAGAACCTAAAATACCGATTCCTGAACTGTTTTCCGGAGACAGGTTTAAGTTTAGGAATTTCGTGAATAATTGTAAATTGTTTTTGTCCCTGAGACCCTGTTCATCTGGAGATTCTGCTCAGCAAGTAAAGATTGTTATTTCGTTCTTACGGGGCGACCCTCAGGATTGGGCTTTTTCGCTGGCGCCAGGAGATCCGGCATTGGCTGATCTTGATGCGTTTTTTCTGGCGCTCGGTTTACTTTATGAGGAACCCAATCTTGAGATTCAGGCAGAAAAGGCCTTGCTGGCTATGTCTCAGGGGCAGGACGAGGCTGAAGTGTATTGCCAAAAATTTCGGAAATGGTCCGTGCTGACACATTGGAACGAGTGTGCACTGGCCGCTAATTTTAGAAATGGCCTTTCTGAAGCCATTAAGAATGTTATGGTGGGTTTTCCCATTCCCACAGGTCTGAATGATACTATGGCACTGGCTATTCAAATTGACCGGCGGTTGCGGGAGCGCAAAACCGCAAATTCCCTCATGGTGTTGTCTGAACAGACACCTGATTTAATGCAATGTGATAGAATCCTGACTAGAAATGAGCGGAAAATTCATAGACGCCGGAATGGCTTGTGCTACTACTGTGGTGATTCTACACATGTTATCTCAGCATGCTCTAAACGTATAGCTAAGGTTGTTAGTCCTGTCACCGTTGGTAATTTGCAACCTAAATTTATTCTGTCTGTAACTTTGATTTGCTCACTGTCATCTTATCCTGTCATGGCGTTTGTAGATTCAGGTGCTGCCCTGAGTCTCATGGATCTCTCATTTGCTAAGAGCTGTGGTTTTACTCTTGAACCATTAGAAAATCCTATTCCTCTTAGGGGTATTGATGCTACACCATTGGCAGCAAATAAACCGCAGTATTGGACACAGGTTACCATGTGCATGACTCCTGAACACCGCGAGGTGATACGTTTCCTGGTTTTACATAAAATGCATGATTTGGTTGTTTTAGGGCTGCCATGGTTACAGACCCATAATCCAGTCCTGGACTGGAAGGCTATGTCAGTCTCAAGTTGGGGCTGTCGTGGTATTCATGGGGATTCCCTGCCTGTGTCTATTGCTTCTTCTACGCCTTCGGAAGTTCCGGAGTATTTGTCTGATTATCAGGATGTCTTCAGTGAGTCTGAGTCCAGTGCACTGCCTCCTCATAGGGACTGTGACTGTGCTATAGATTTGATCCCAGGCAGTAAATTTCCTAAGGGAAGACTGTTTAATCTGTCGGTACCTGAACATACCGCTATGCGTTCATATATCAAGGAGTCTTTGGAGAAAGGACATATTCGTCCGTCTTCTTCCCCTCTTGGTGCGGGATTCTTTTTTGTGGCAAAAAAGGACGGATCTTTGAGACCTTGTATTGATTATCGGCTTTTAAATAAGATCACTGTCAAATTTCAGTATCCTTTACCGCTGTTGTCTGACTTGTTTGCCCGGATTAAGGGTGCCAAGTGGTTCACCAAGATAGACCTTCGTGGTGCGTACAACCTTGTGCGCATTAAGCAAGGTGATGAATGGAAAACCGCATTCAATACGCCCGAAGGTCATTTTGAGTACTTGGTGATGCCTTTTGGGCTCTCCAATGCGCCTTCAGTTTTTCAGTCCTTTATGCATGACATTTTCCGGAAGTATCTGGATAAATTTTTGATTGTTTATCTGGATGATATTTTGGTTTTTTCTGATAATTGGGATTCGCATGTGGAGCAGGTCAGGTTGGTCTTTAAAATTTTGCGTGAAAATTCTTTGTTTGTCAAGGGCTCAAAGTGTCTCTTTGGTGTACAGAAGGTTCCCTTTTTGGGGTTCATTTTTTCCCCTTCTGCTGTGGAGATGGACCCAGTCAAGGTCCGAGCTATTCCTGATTGGACTCAGCCCTCGTCAGTTAAGAGTCTTCAGAAGTTCTTGGGCTTCGCTAACTTCTACCGTCGTTTTATCGCTAATTTTTCTAGCATTGTGAAACCTTTGACGGATATGACCAAGAAGGGCTCCGATGTAGCTAACTGGGCTCCTGCTGCCGTGGAGGCTTTCCAGGAGTTGAAACGCCGGTTTACTTCGGCGCCTGTTTTGTGCCAGCCTGACGTCTCACTTCCCTTTCAGGTTGAGGTGGATGCTTCGGAGATTGGGGCCGGGGCCGTTTTGTCGCAGAGAGGCCCTGGTTGCTCTGTTATGAAACCTTGTGCCTTTTTCTCTAGGAAGTTTTCGCCTGCCGAGCGAAATTATGATGTGGGCAATCGGGAGTTGTTGGCCATGAAATGGGCATTTGAGGAGTGGCGTCATTGGCTCGAGGGTGCTAAGCATCGTGTGGTGGTCTTGACTGATCACAAAAATCTGATGTATCTCGAGTCTGCTAAACGCCTTAATCCTAGACAGGCCCGCTGGTCATTGTTTTTCTCCCGCTTTGATTTTGTTGTCTCGTATTTACCAGGTTCAAAGAATGTGAAGGCCGATGCTCTTTCTAGGAGCTTTGTGCCTGATGCTCCTGGAGTCGTTGATCCTGTTGGTATTCTTAAAGATGGAGTTATCTTGTCAGCTATTTCTCCGGATCTGCGACGTGTGTTGCAGAGATTTCAGGCTGATAGGCCTGAGTCTTGTCCACCTGACAGACTGTTTGTCCCGGATAAGTGGACCAGCAGAGTAATTTCCGAGGTTCATTCCTCGGTGTTGGCAGGTCACCCGGGAATTTTTGGCACCAGAGATCTGGTGGCCAGGTCCTTTTGGTGGCCTTCCTTGTCAAGGGATGTGCGGTCATTTGTGCAGTCCTGTGGGACTTGTGCTCGAGCTAAGCCTTGCTGTTCTCGTGCCAGCGGTTTGCTCTTGCCCTTGCCTGTCCCGAAGAGACCTTGGACACATATCTCCATGGATTTCATTTCTGATCTTCCGCTATCTCAGGGCATGTCCGTTATCTGGGTGATATGTGATCGCTTCTCCAAGATGGTCCATTTGGTTCCTTTGCCTAAGCTGCCTTCCTCTTCCGATCTGGTTCCTGTGTTTTTCCAGAACGTGGTTCGTTTGCACGGCATCCCTGAGAATATTGTGTCAGACAGAGGATCCCAGTTCGTTTCCAGGTTCTGGCGATCCTTTTGTAGTAGGATGGGCATTGATTTGTCGTTTTCGTCTGCTTTCCATCCTCAGACTAATGGACAGACGGAGCGAACCAATCAGACTTTGGAGGCTTATTTGAGGTGTTTTGTCTCTGCTGATCAGGACGATTGGGTTACATTCTTGCCGTTGGCTGAGTTTGCCCTTAATAATCGGGCTAGTTCCGCCACCTTGGTTTCGCCTTTTTTCTGCAACTCTGGTTTCCATCCTCGCTTTTCTTCGGGTCATGTGGAGCCTTCTGACTGTCCTGGGGTGGATTCTGTGGTGGATAGGTTGCAGCAGATCTGGAATCATGTGGTGGACAACTTGAAGTTGTCACAGGAGAAGGCTCAGCGCTTTGCCAACCGCCGCCGCGGTGTGGGTCCCCGACTACGCGTTGGGGATTTGGTATGGCTTTCTTCCCGCTTTGTTCCTATGAAGGTCTCCTCTCCCAAATTTAAACCTCGTTTTATTGGGCCTTACAAGATATTGGAAATCCTTAATCCTGTATCTTTTCGTCTGGATCTTCCTGTGTCGTTTGCTATTCACAATGTATTTCATAGGTCCTTGTTGCGGCGGTACATTGTGCCTGTAGTTCCTTCTGCTGAGCCTCCTGCTCCGGTGTTGGTTGAGGGCGAGTTGGAGTACGTGGTGGAGAAGATCTTGGATTCTCGCCTCTCCAGGCGGAGGCTTCAGTACCTGGTCAAGTGGAAGGGCTATGGTCAGGAGGATAATTCCTGGGTGGTCGCCTCTGATGTTCATGCGGCCGATTTAGTTCGTGCCTTTCATGCCGCTCATCCTGATCGCCCTGGTGGTCGTGGTGAGGGTTCGGTGACCCCTCACTAAGGGGGGGGTACTGTTGTGAATTTGCTTTTTGCTCCCTCTAGTGGTTACTAGTTTTTTGACTCTGGTTTTTCTGTCATTCCTTTTATCCGCACCTGGGTCGTTAGTTAGGGGTGTTGCTATATAAGCTCCCTGGACCTTCAGTTCAATGCCTGGCAACGTAGTTATCAGAGCTAGTCTGCTGTGCTCTTGTCTACTGATCCTGGTTCCAGTTATATCAGCTAAGTCTGCCTTTTGCTTTTTGCTATTTGTTTTGGTTTTGTATTTTTGTCCAGCTTGTTCCAAATCTATATCCTGACCTTTGCTGGAAGCTCTAGGGGGGCTGGTGTTCTCCCCCCGGACCGTTAGACGGTTCGGGGGTTCTTGAATTTCCAGTGTGGATTTTGATAGGGTTTTTGTTGACCATATAAGTTACCTTTCTTTATTCTGCTATCAGTAAGCGGGCCTCTCTGTGCTAAACCTGGTTCATTTCTGTGTTTGTCATTTCCTCTTACCTCACCATCATTATTTGTGGGGGGCTTCTATCCAGCTTTGGGGTCCCCTTCTCTGGAGGCAAGAAAGGTCTTTGTTTTCCTCTACTAGGGGTAGCTAGATTCTCCGGCTGGCGCGTGTCATCTAGAATCAACGTAGGAATGATCCCCGGCTACTTCTAGTGTTGGCGTTAGGAGTAGATATATGGTCAACCCAGTTACCACTGCCCTATGAGCTGGATTTTTGTATTCTGCAGACTTCCACGTTCCTCTGAGACCCTCGCCATTGGGGTCATAACAAAGAAGCACAGGAGTGTGAAGAGCTGGAGAGAGAAGCTGTGACTGGGCTTCCTCCATGCTGAGCACAGATACCAAATAACCGGAAGACCGAGGTTGTAGGGGTAACTTCATGCCCAATGGCAGAAACCGGCGGACAGCTGATTGCAAGTTACCTGTCCACCATTAACACCCAAGTACATAGTAGCAAATAGATGGGTTGTGATAGAGATCCTGTAAAAAGGCTCAAGCTACCTGTCGTACGGGTAGTGTCCTACCTAAATGGGACAGAAAACATGAGGACCTTGTGTGAGACCTAGGGCAGCAAGGGAGTACAACACCACAGCACTAGGAGGAAGGCTTCCAACCCCACCTGGTTAGAGGGATTCCGAATTTGCTTCCAAGCCAGCCTGACCACACCAGCATCCTTGATCTGGTACCCTGGACTGTGGCTGCCTTGAACTAAGTAAAGAAAAAAAGAGACTGCAACCCTGTGTCCTCCGTTTCTTACTACACCACCTATTACCATCTTCATCTATTACACCGGGAGCCCTGGGGACCCAGCTTCACCTGTGGGAAGCCATACCATCTCTGCTGCCATAAAGTCACCCCAGTGGACCCCTTTAAGCAGTGTCGGTCACCCCTGACTGAATACCACAGGTGGCATCACAAACTTTTATTATTCAACTAACCCCTTTAAACACCATCCCTTTAACATGGGCGCCCAGGGCCACAGACCTAACAGCCTTTTTAATCTTTCAAGACAGATGACGTATATATACGTCATCCCTGCCTTCGATGCCTGAGCCCGCATGTTTCCCTGCACTTGATGGCTGATTTAGTCAGTGCTTCTAACAGCTGCTGGTGGATCCGAAATCCACCTGTGCCTTTTAACCAGTTATATATTGCTGTCAATCACTGACAGAGGCGTTTAATGCACTTTGCCTGGAAGCGCATTTACAAGTTCCACCCATCGGTGCTTCTGTCATGTGTCTGTGGGGTGCCGATGGGTTGTCTGCAGAAGACCCCCGATCTTGTCATCACAGTCCCCCAGTGTTCATAAGAGATCATGGTTTTTGCTACTGCTACCGAAGTACTACTAGCTATAGAACAGGCAATCGGAAGATCACAGACTCTCCTAAAGAAACTACTGAATACAGTAAAAAGTAAAAAAAAAGTAAAACAAAAAAAACACAGTTCAAATCCCTCCCCTTTGCCCCAGTAGAAATATAACTATAAAAAAACCACAAAATGTTATATATCTGTGTTCAGAAATGTCCGATCTATCAAACTATAAAGTATATTAATCTGATCGGTAAACGACGTAGGGAGAAAAAAAATCAAAACACCAGAATTACATTTTTTTGTTTATGCAACATCAAAATAAAATGCAATAACAGGTGATCAAAACATCGTATCTACCCCCCAAAATGGTATCAATAAAAATTTCAGACCAAGCTACAAAAAATAAGCCATAACCCAGCCCCAGATTCCAAAAAATGAAAATTCTACAGGTCTCGGAAAATGGTGACTCATTTCATGCAAATTTTGGAATTTTTTTTCACCACTTAAATATAAAAATAAACTATACATGTTAAGTATCTGCGTACTCATATTGACATGCAAAATCATAGTGCCTAGTTAGTTTTACCAAATAGTGAACATGGTAAATAGAAAAATTCAAAGCAATTTAAGTCATCTCGCAAAAAAAGAAGCGCTCATGCATCCATATTGACAGAAAAGTAAAAAAAAGTTATGGCTCTTTGATGAAGGGGAGGAATAAGTGAAAAAAAAAAACACGGAAAATTGTCTGGGTGTGAAGGGGTTAATAAACTAAGCTGGCTGTATAGGTAAAAATGATCAGTTTAATGTATTTAGTTTAATCTGTTCAAAATCAGGCCATTTATCGCTGTTCCCGGCCAGAAATTTGTTTTATACGCACATGCGGTTAAAAGAGCTGTATTATTTTATTATTTGGTTATTCAAAAAATTTTGTATTTGTAAGCGTAGTATCAGTGAAGCCTCTAATAGAGTCATTCATCATGGCAGCAGAGTGCGGGCATGCAAGCAGGATACTGGGAGCCTCGACGCGTGTTTCACCACCTTGGCTTCGTCAGGAGGCTCCCAGTATCCTGCTTGCATGCCCGCACTCTGCTGCTGTGATGTCTCAAGGTACTAGTATTCAGCCAGGCATGACATAACTTCTATTGGGTTTACCTTGTAGTATGTCTTATATTTCATATCGTAGTAATCCAGGACTGTGGATATCCAGTGTAATGACTATTAGCCCTTTCTCATTTATGACTCTATTAGAGGCTTCACTGATACTACGCTTGTTATTTGTATGGCATCGGTGCATTAGATGTTGCGGGCTGTGCAGCAGTGATATTTGTGCTATCTTATAGTGCACTTTTTTACCATCTGGTGCGCCAATTTATTTGGCTGTTATCGTCCACTTTTCACTATTGTCTCTTTTGAATAACTTATGTACTAAATATTGTTTCTAATAAAATTGTATATTTTTGCTTACCCCCGTTTGGTATGGATTTTGTGTACATTCACACTGATTTATTATAACTTTTTATTTATTATAACTTTTTGGTTATCATATTGATCCATTACCGCAAGGTTTATCTATTCTGGTTTCTGACACACTAGTAGCAGAGTTCCTTCTCAGGTTCCTGCTGATCAAGTGCCTCCGATGCCACTCATTGTCGCCACAATCACATTACCCAAAGGATAACATCACTTCATGGGCTTTGCAACTGGAACTCCGAGATTATCTGCTCACACTATTCCCATTTCTTCTCCTCCTCATAGACAATAGCGGCGCTCTTATGCTGCTCAAGACTGCTTCACGATGAGCTTCTTCTGTGGTAGTGCAGCGCCCCAGAGTCCTGGTCGTTGCAGTGCTGTGGCTCCGCCACTATGGGGAGCCATGGTGCGTCCGATGGCACTGAAGGAGTTCATCTGATCAGGTATCACAGACACCAATACATTTCACAGCCGGGCCTCCGGGGGGAGCTAAGGGTTCTATTCATTAGGCCACTCCCCACCATAGTGGGTAAACTGGGGGTCAGGCAGGAAGTTAGATCAGAAAGCTGACTGGATTGGACGAAGCAACACCTAGTGGCAGAGGGTGTTGTGGAGGAAGAGACAGTAGGGTCTCTGTCAGGGGTGGGATCCTGACAGAGGCTTGGCATTGAAAAGAACGTAACGGGTCCGCGCCAGCTCCGGGAAGCGGCGGGACCCAAGAAAGGACTAGAAGCGAGATAGATTGTGCTGAGTGAGAAACGAGATCAAGCAATAGGAGAATTCCAGTAGGGGTCGTGCTGTAAGACCGGAGCAACACCCTACTGAGGCGCACTACCGGTGGCCGGAATGCCGAGGGAGTATTATAACATTCAGCTTCAAGCAATACTCTAAACAGTGGCAGGACAGTCAGTTTAAGGCGGGCTGTCTAACACATATCACCTATGAAGTCTTGGGAGGCAATTGCAGGAGAGGGGCGTCTCTAGGGTCCCGGAAGAACTCCAGGCCTATCCGACAAACGGGTGCCGTTCTAACTGTAACATCAGGAAGGGACGGAAGATTAGAAGAACATCATTTAATCGAGTTGTGAGGGAACTTAAGAAACAGACACAACGGTTGTGGGGTACTTTCCGTAAGCACAGCAGGGAAGGACTACAACACATAGCGCTAAGAAGGAAGGCACCGATTTCCACCTGTGAAGTGAACTCTGGAGGTGCCATTGGACCGGCCGGACCTGCGCAGCCTGGTGAACCGTATTCTGGACTGAGGACTCAGAGATCTCCAGTAAAGAGGTAAAGAGACTGCAACCTGGTACCTCGTTATTTACCGCGACCTGCACCCCACAACCGCACCGTTACAACACCACTTACTGCACCGGACGTCCCCCACTGACAGACAGGGCCACGGACCGGGTCTAGCCACCGTGACAACCCCAGAGCAGAGACCCAGAGGCCCGGCTCCGGGTACCCCTTGGCCCTGCGGCGGTGTGGGGGCGCTCCAAATCTTGGCGTCACGAACAGGATCTACTTAAGCCTGAAGAATCAGGTCATGTGTGCCTTGGAACTGTGATTTATTGTGCTTGGATTGTACTTTATTGCAAAGACTGTGCTGCGCCATTTACCGCCAAAAGTTCCCGCCAAAAACCGCCGCCATTGCTACGCCAGAGAGGCAGGAGGGCGTGCCATGGGAGGGGACTACCAAAGTGGCGCCAGAAACGGTGATCGCCCCCTGCGCCTCTTGTTGCAAAGCGATGACCTGCCTCAAAGCAGAGAACCGCCCCCTGACTTGCGATGGCGGGAACGAGGTGAAGGAGGAGCTCGACCTTGGAGAAATGGCAGAGTCAGATACATGCCTTGCCCTCGAATGCCGGACAGCGACGATGAACAGCGGGGGCCCGAACAACGGCGAGGTGATTCCGGCTTGTCCTCATCCATCAGAAGAGGACCCGCGTCCACCGCAGCGGGGGGACCTGAGTTCCTCGGAGCCGGTAGCGGAGCTGAGCCTACCTATCCCGATCCCGGAACTAGCCGAAGAAGAGCTATGGGGAGCGGAGCCGTATCCGGAGACTGCCGGGGAGGAGCCGCGGTCCGGGCTGCAGCCGACTCTAGCGTCCTCGTTAATGGAACGGACCGACATCGGTGGAATCACATCAGACGCAGGTATAGAAAGCGTCCCTGCTCCCCCGACCGATCTCGATCCTGCGATCGATCCTCGCCCCCACAATAACCGTTTCCTTTTTGCGGGGCTAGGGGTATTATCCCCCGGCGCAACGGGGAGATTGATACCTCTGCCACCGACCCAGACGGGGGAGTTCGTAGATGTGAGCCCGGAGGGAGTTATCCTCCGGTGGGAGGCCCCCCGAATTGGACTGGATGAAGTCCGGCGAGAAGGTCACACCATCGCCGTGTTGAATTGGGAACAATATAAGCGGTACTTGATCCTACAATGGAAAGACTGGAAAGAAAGGGAACAAACTACCGCTGCATCAGCCGTGGACCAAGGGCTGAAGCCTGCACGGTCGGGAGGTGTCCACCATCAGCTGTTGTTTAGCAACCTCCCACGGCCACCTGAGGAAGAATAAACCTCGATACCATGAATCTGTAAATAGTTACTGTTTTCTGTTGGGCTGCTAAACCCGTTTAGGGTAAACTCTTAAAGGGATCCCTTTGTTGACCCGGGATCCCTATTGTTTGTTTTTGTTACCAAAAGTTTTGCACAAGTTTTAAAAACTGCTGAATCATGAACTGTGCATGATCCGAACTCTTTTGTATATAGTTTGCACCTTATTAAAGGCGCTCCCTACTGGTTTTACTTAAACAAGGACTCTTTGCGAAGATACCGCACTGGAACCTTCGATGAGTATGGACTGGTAGCTTGAGAAGATGTGCTACCTCACAGAGATTTGGTCCCTTCTTAAAGGTGATGTTCATTTATCGCATTTCAATAGTAAAATTGCTTAAGATAAATAGCAATAATGTCAATGAGAGAAAAGTGATGATAATGTTTGTACAAGAGAGTTATATGTGTTTAATTAGTTAAATGTGAAGGAATACTGATGATGTGCTCTGAGAAGTAAAAGGTGAAAGATAGAAGAAGGATGCAGTGGGCCCGTAGAGATAGATGTGGTGTCCAGCATGCAAGAAAGGAAGAAAGATAATGAGAAGGCTTAATGTTCGATAGACAATGTTTAGATAATGCTGATAGAAAGTTAGGATAGAAGGTAAACCCTGAGTCCTGATAGGAGTCATGTAGAGATGACTCAGTGATCTTAAACTGAAAGAAATGTTATGTTCTATACTGTGTATAGTAGTTGAAAAGGCAGTAGGCCCTGGCTGAACGGGGCGGTCCTGTAACAGAAAGGAGAGGCAGTAGGTCTGGTGCCGATAGGACAGGCGGTCCTGCAGATCCAAAGTAGGAGAATGAAAAAGTTAAAGTGCCTTATAATGTGATTATAGGAAGGTCTTTAGTGGATTTAGAGTGTGAGTCCTTAAAGGCAATGTTAAATTATTGTTCAACAATTTTGCACTTAAGTAGAATGCCCGGTTGGGTAACAGAAGTAAATTATAGCCTGTTGCTATGATATTTTTGCCATGTTTGTAACGTTCAAGTGTCCTTACCTCCCATAAAGGGAAGCCTGTTCAAGTATACTTATTGTCATTGCACTCAACAAAATTGTATGTCTTTTTGCTAACTTGTATTGTTGTTTTCTTCCCAGTCCCGGAGTACTGTGTTTAACCAGGGGGGAGTGCAGCGCCCCAGAGTCCTGGTCGTTGCAGTGCTGTGGCTCCGCCACTATGGGGAGCCATGGTGCGTCCGATGGCACTGAAGGAGTTCATCTGATCAGGTATCACAGACACCAATACATTTCACAGCCGGGCCTCCGGGGGGAGCTAAGGGTTCTATTCATTAGGCCACTCCCCACCATAGTGGGTAAACTGGGGGTCAGGCAGGAAGTTAGATCAGAAAGCTGACTGGATTGGACGAAGCAACACCTAGTGGCAGAGGGTGTTGTGGAGGAAGAGACAGTAGGGTCTCTGTCAGGGGTGGGATCCTGACAGAGGCTTGGCATTGAAAAGAACGTAACGGGTCCGCGCCAGCTCCGGGAAGCGGCGGGACCCAAGAAAGGACTAGAAGCGAGATAGATTGTGCTGAGTGAGAAACGAGATCAAGCAATAGGAGAATTCCAGTAGGGGTCGTGCTGTAAGACCGGAGCAACACCCTACTGAGGCGCACTACCGGTGGCCGGAACGCCGAGGGAGTATTATAACATTCAGCTTCAAGCAATACTCTAAACAGCGGCAGGACAGTCAGTTTAAGGCGGGCTGTCTAACACATATCACCTATGAAGTCTTGGGAGGCAATTGCGGGAGAGGGGCGTCTCTAGGGTCCCGGAAGAACTCCAGGCCTATCCGACAAACGGGTGCCGTTCTAACTGTAACATCAGGAAGGGACGGAAGATTAGAAGAACATCATTTAATCGAGTTGTGAGGGAACTTAAGAAACAGACACAACGGTTGTGGGGTACTTTCCGTAAGCACAGCAGGGAAGGACTACAACACATAGCGCTAAGAAGGAAGGCACCGATTTCCTCCTGTGAAGTGAACTCTGGAGGTGCCATTGGACCGGCCGGACTTGCGCAGCCTGGTGAACCATATTCTGGACTGAGGACTCAGAGATCTCCAGTAAAGAGGTAAAGAGACTGCAACCTGGTGTCCTCGTTATTTACCGTGACCTGCACCCCACAACCGCACCGTTACAACACCACTTACTGCACCGGACGTCCCCCACTGACAGACAGGGCCACGGACCGGGTCTAGCCACCGTGACAACCCCAGAGCAGAGACCCAGAGGCCCGGCTCCGGGTACCCCTTGGCCCTGCGGCGGTGTGGGGGCGCTCCAGTAGTACTCATCAAATTGCTCCCAATTTACTTCGTCAGGTCTAAACGCACGCTTTATTCGACAAGCGCTGTCCACTCGCCTATCACTCATTAAATTTTTGCATGCCACGCAGTTGTCACATGTCATTCGGCCAACCTATTTAACCACTTATGAACAGGGTGAGGATATGGCATGATTTAAACTAAAACAAATTTATATCTAAAACTCATAAAAGAATAGTATAAAGAGCAAACTACTCAGACAGGGAGAATTGTGTACTGGCTCAAATAGAACAAAACACAATAAATATGTAAAAGTGCAGGAATGGGGATAACAGGAATGAGAACCCTTTCTCTACCATCTTACAAGTAAAAAAAATTTTTTGAGGGTCACATGCTTATTTATAAGCACATTGATGAGTGCACTAATTTATGAAACTAAATATGTTCACGGCACTTTTTACTGCAGTTCAGGACTCCATTCAGGACTTTAGTCTGAATAACCTAAAGATGAAATTTAGATGCTCTCCAAAAGGAACCATTGACCTCATTAAGGCAAATGGCATCCAAAAATGCCTAGCTAACTTGCACCAACAGAAAGGCCCCTTTGGATTTTGTTTTGCCTAAGTGAAGTTAATATCTCCATCTGGGTGATCATCTGAATACCATTTTTGGGGTATTGAGATTGAAGAACCACCTGGCAGAATGCATACCCGGAAGCGATGCCCAATGTGAAAACAGCCACATTTATGCATTTTTAGAAAAAAATAACCTAGAATAAAAACATCATATGTAGGCACACTGCAGTAAGTAAATAGTAACACATATATAAAAAAAATAGTTGTCATTTTTTATCAAAAAAGCATAAAAGCTATCCAACCGCGACAAGGTGTACCCACTCAGGATGGTCTCTAACGCCAGAGATTCATCTGACTATGTGCCATCCAAATTTCAAAATAGACTGGCAGAGTAAGATGTTTATTTTGACACCTGGATAGCACATAGTTAGATAAGTCACTAGAGTTAGGGACCATCCTGATTGGGTGCACCTTGTCGCGGTGGGATGGATTTTACACTTTTTTTAATCAAAAAATGTTAACCAAGAATTCAATGTTATTGACACATACTATTACTACTTATTTACTTAGAGTATTGTCCCTATGCATTATGCTTTTCATTATACTTTATATTTATTTGTTAATGGCCTTAGAGTACATGTGCACCTACAAGTAGATATTACACTTATAGGATCAGGTGGCCCTTGTTTTTGGTTATAGTTATAAAAGTGATAAAATATAGGTGATCGGAAGTTTTGGTGAGATGATGCAAAAAATAAAAAATAAAAGGAAAAAAAGGAAAATAATTTGTGCATACATTTTCTTTTACTTTCACCCTGCATGACAAATTACTTGTATTCCTATATTTTCAAATTATTCTTTACTGTACTTTTTTATGGCCAATGTGAAAATGCGTTTATGTGCTGCATGTATACCAACTCAAACCAAGCTCACTTTTTGTGTTAATTCTGTACTATACAAGCGAATACACAACACATAATTATGAGCTCAATGGAGTGATTTCCTCTGCAATATCCCCAGAGGAACTTGTTGAAGATAAATTGACTTTTCTCCAGTGTCACGCTATTCATCATTCTTTGACATCTGGACAACAATCCCCACACCAGAATAGACGTGAGTGACCGGCTCAAGCAGGTTACCTGCCCAACATACAGGGGGCTGATTTACAAATGGCTGAGGGCTCTGGCTGTAGTATACAATTGTCAGGTTACATGATAGGCAGACATTGTTTTGTTGTGCTTGAATGCCTAACAAATTAATGTGAGGAAAGCAATAACAAAGCATTAACATCTGTCCTCTGTACACTGCCTGGGTTATATGCATCATTTATTATCCGGTAAAATAGAACAACAAACCCTTTAAAAAATACAATAAGATTAGTCAGAACCTAGTTTCAGAACAATTTAGATTAAATAAATTGGACCTGAGTCATTATTGCATTTGCATTTTTTTTGCCTGTTTTTCATTCTTCTTTCATTCATTAATTATTGCTTTTTTTAAGTCTGTCTTATGTGTCCACCTATTTCTTTATGGTCATGACTGCTGACGGAGTTTGGGATTTCTAGATATTTTTGTTTGAATCAGCAATTGTGACAAATTTCTAGCAAACATACTCTAGTCCACCTTGGAGTGAGCCTATGTACTTCTGAAAATTTTGTGTACATTTTTGCGATGTCTTAGCCTTTTAGAGTAATTATCATTTTGCACAAAATTCATGAACAACATGCACCATTTTAAAGAGATTAGTGCAAAACATGTCACAAAATATTAACAAGACAAAAAAGAAGCAAATGATGAATTGGGCCCAGTATATTAAATATTATCCATAATAATGACGATATTGAAACAGTAGTGATATCTATAACCCTGTATGTAACCCCTTTTCACATGTACAGCAGCATGGAATTAATGGTGCTATATAAATAAATAATAATAATAATAATAATAATAGTATAATGAATGCTCAATCAAAACAACTTTCTGTGTTATCTCCTGCTAGATAATGCAGGCTGTATAAGAAAGAGTATTTATAGAGAGTAGAGTTGATTATAAAGATTCTTTTCTAGAGATGAGCAAGTAGATTTGTGCTAGTCTTGTCCAGCGTCTTGAAAAAGGGCAGTTTGAACTTTGTTGGCTGGCACTCAAATTCTGACATTCTATGCACCTCTTACCATTACTAGGTTCTGGTTGTGTTGTGTAAGTCACTAGGCCTTATGAGACATCAAGGCATGGTTCGCTTCGTACAGTTATGACATCGCAATGGTCTGGTAATCACACATGATGCCAAGGATGACAGAATTCAAAGTTTTCATTTACCTGCTTCAGCTTATGTGAAGTACCAAAATGGACACTGGACCAAGGTAGTGTGAATATTTTTACTAATATGCTTTTACACACATGTAGCTGTAACTGTAACTGAAATTGAAGCGCAATCCAAGAAAGTGAACAGATCTGCGATGCAGTACAATATATAGTGGCATAGAAGAGGGATGCAGCCACAGCACTACAATGCTATCTGCTTATCAGAGGAGGGCCAAGATATGGCATACCAAAGTACAAAATATTAATTGGTCCAATGACGATTCTCCAGCCATGTTGCTTGGCACCTTGATCCATGCAGAACTCAAGGAAGACCCTACGCACATCATTTTCTTGACACACTGCTACCAACTTTGGCTTCTCAGACACCAACATTTTCTCCATAGCAAGCAGCTCTGGCCTCCAGGCCAGCCACCCCATAGAAAGCCTAAATGGCCCAACAGTTACATAGGCCAATAAAAGCTTCCCAGGGAACCACACAGGGTCCAACCACAATTTTGACTTTGATGCCAAGCCTTTCATTTCCTTTATTTTATATTGACTCCTCTTACCTCTCTTTTTAGTCTGGCCTCACCTTCAAAATGCAGATTCATCTCAAAGTTAGTCTCCTCTTGAGGCAATGCTGACGCTGAAACCTCCTCTTGTTGGCAGCATCCCAATAGTTGCAGCTGCTGCAGCAAATTTGCAAGGATGTGACAACACTGCTGCAAATCATGGCCTGCCAATACCCATGACTTCAGGGTACAAATTCAGTGAAAGTATAACAAAACACATTCACTCATGCTGAGATGAGTGGATCAATTTGTGGAGAATCGAGTGTGAGTAGAAATTCCTGAAACTCATGGCTTCACGCAAATGTAAACAATTTTTTGAGTATCAATTCACTGTTCGCAAAGAAAAAAACAACATATGTCAACATTTCCCACACTGCTGGAGCATCAGGGAGAAGGCATAGGTTAGTTTGCATTGCTGTGTGGGTTTCCCCATAATTCCCTGTGGCTATGACATCTTATCATACCTTTTACAGTGGTGGTCAGTACTTTGGGCATCACAGATCAGCTGTTCCCAGTGGCGCACAGTCACTTTCCTTCTCCAGAGACACTTTGTAAATCTCTACTGTACAGTGTAAGCTCTTACGATCAGCAGGGTACTCTCTCTCCTCTCACCCAATTGTATTTTATGAGCAATTACAAGTGTAACACCCCAGGTAGCGGGTTATTACAGTGACATTGCTTTCCTCATGGGGAGAGTGATGTCACACTTGGAAGCGAGGAAGTATCCCTTTGACAGGAATTCAGCACATACAACACTGTTCTGACTCCAGGCCAGAAGGGGGAGCTCTAGACCCAACTTCAGGGGAGCTGTTCTCTCTGGTCGGGAGGAGAAGTCAATTGCTAGGTAGTTACTAGGGAGTTGGAGTTAGACAGTTGGCAAGAGGAGAGTGAAGAGAGAGGAAGGAAAGCTGGGGCCGTGGAGACGAGTGATTCTGCAGCTCCTGGGAAGGCAAAAGAAAGCAGAGCAGTCTGAAGGAGACTGAGAGGGAGAAGAAGCACAGGAGACTGAAGACCTGGAGAGAAGCTGTGACTGGGCTTCCTCCATGCTGAGCGCAGATACCGGTAGCCAGAAGACCGAGGTTGCGGGGTAACTTCATGCCCCATGACAGAAACCATTGGACAGCTGATTGCAAGTTACCGGTCCATTATTAACACACGAGGACACAGTAGCAAATAGAGCCCAGGTCGTGGCAGATATATCATAAAAAGGCTTGAGCTACTTATCGTACCGGTAGTGTTCTACCTAAAGGGGGGACAGAGAAAATGTGAGGACCTTGTGTGAGGCCTAAGGCAGCAAGGGACTTCAACACCACAGTGCTAGAAGGAAGGCTTCCAACCCCACCTGGTTAGAGGGATTCCCAATTCGCTTCCAAGGCGGCCGGACCACACCAGCATCCATGATCCGGTACCCTGGATTGTGGCTGCCTTGAACCAAGTAAAGAGGTAAAGAGACTGCAACCCTGTGTCCTCCGTTTCTTACTACACCACCTATCACCATCTTCATCTATTACAACAGGAGCCCTGGGGACCCAGCTTAACCTGTGGGAAGCCATACCATCCCTGCTGCCATAACATCACCCCAGAGGACCCCTTTAAGCAGCGTCGGTCACCCCTGACTGAATACCACAGGTGGCGTCACTAACAAACTTTATTTCACAAACCCGTTTCTCTTAACATGGGCACCCAGGGCCACGGACCGGGTCGCCACCGCCGTGACATGTCCTTTTAAGTACCAGACCCAGTACCGGGTACCCCACGGCCCTAGCGGGTGTTCCACAAGCTTTCCAGTATTGAAATCTGCACTAATTTATATCCGTGAATCAAGTTTCGGGGGAAAATTAGGCAAAGTTGACAAATTCGAATTTTAAAAGATTTGCTCACCTTTGCTCATGCCACCTTATTGGTACACATACACATGTCAACAAAACAATCTCCCAAAGTGCCATACCCTCTTTTACCCTAAGAAGGAACACAAATGCCCCCAGTCTTTCATTACAACATAATGTATTATTGTGCCCCATGCCAACATTAGATGCATCAATTGTGAAGTTTAAAATGTCTGAAACCATATTAATTGGTTAATCTTGTCCTGTTTTACAAGACTTTAATCCTTCATGTCAACTGCTGACCCAACATCAACATTATTAGTCAGTTTTTACAAATCTGTTTTTTTTTTCAAGCTACATTTAATCCTGATCAGAAAATCAGAATGGGATCAATGATTCTTGCCTACTTGGTACCTGTGTTCAGCTTTAACTCACAAAGGATGAATTCACAAGAGATTTGATCTGTATAGTTTGAATTTGCACACCTGTAGGGGCTATAGATGATTGCTCGGCAGGGTTTATCTGAGTCCTCCGTGTGGGAGGGCTAGCTGCCATCCATGTTTTAATCACTGACAAGCTTTTGTACAGTGAGCCACATGTCATTTACCTCCTGTTGTTAGTGGATGTGCTACTGAATAACAATACCATAGGATTCAAAACTTAAAAAAGTGTTGCCTCCAGCTGATAGTATTGAAAACTAATCCACAGTTACATCATTAGTGGGGTTTAAAAGGACACAAGTCTATCAAGTTCAACCTTTTCTAGATCTCCTTTATGTAAATGCACAGCAAAGCAAGCCAAGAAACCACAGGAGATATTTTCAACTCCCATTCTAAACCACCTCTGCTTCGAGTTGTGCATGTAATGTGGTTGTAGCTAAGTGTTTGTATGTAGGAGGCAGATTTGCTGAATGCCTCACTTGACTTGGTTATTTGTGCTGCTGACTCTTGGATATTTTCTTTAATTATTACAAGCAGCATACTGGGGTGTGCAAATGAAAGCAGAATCTCAAATACCAATAATGGACATATACCACAAAATTCATGGGACACCGGATGATTATTGTTAATGTGGCCATCGTTATAAACACCCACTTATTTATATCCTCTCTCCAGAACAACTTTAATAAATCTGGGGTAATTAGACCCTGTGCTTGATCATTTGGCTGATAACTATCTCACCTAATTCCTGCATACACAGGAACCCTCAGCTCGTAGACGAGTGCTCCTGCGTTCTCTATGGAAAAGCCGATGCCATAATCTACTCCTCTATCTCCAAATTAAAAAAAAAAACATTGCATGTTGAATTGAACAAGCTACATCTTTCGCTCCCTCGACATATTCTGCCGGGTATGAATCAGAAGGCCCCAATACTCATTAAATGGTCAACCAATCCATCTGAAATCGGTGGGTTTGGACAACTTTTATCTAATGAGCATAATGACCTTAAGTTGACTCATACGCACACATGAAAATATCAAAGAGTAACTCCTAATTAAAGGAGTCCTGTGAAATAGGAATAGGTTACTTGAAAATACAAATTATTTGGGCAATATTAGCCTCAGATTATAAGTAAAGATTCAGTAGCACCAGAAACATTTACCCGGCTATCCTGGATGACGACTGATCAATCTACGCAATCCCGTCTCGTCTCGCCAATCTGCTATCTTCATTTCCGGACAACGCCAGTACCATTGGAACCATCTTCTACCCGTACACCCGGTATCACCTGGTTAGCTCCACGTCTCCCGCTAACCCTGCTTTTCCGATTGTCCCACTGGGACAGTTGCCACGAGTTCGGGGTCTAACTGGAGGTAGCACCCATGTCCCCCAGGCATTCCATTTTGTCCCTGTTCGAGGGGACTTACCACGGGTGTCTGGGGCTCACGTAGTCATGCTCCCTTCGGTGCCCCCCGGACCGTGGTCCCGAGGTTCCACATTTAACCTAAATAAAAAGAATGTGAACTTCAACTTCTGTGCCTCCGTTTCCATTCGTTCCAACCACAAAGTGCCAAGTGCAATCAGTAACCTACAATCTTCTCCACAAAGAGTAAGAATGAAATAAATATACTAACCAGAGTTCATCCTGTACATGATGCCACTGCTACCCCCACTCCAACGCGCGTTTCACACATTGCTTCATCACTCCCATCATCTTTGTTCTCCCACTCATCACCCTGAGAGTCACCTTCCTCTTCTTCCTGCCCTGACAGCACAGTATACTCCTCGTGCGTCTCTGTTATCTGAGTCTCATCAGTATCACCTCCACTAACGGGGGTTAACATCTGGTGAAGAGGATATGGATTCTGCTTGGACCCTACTTTGTCCAGCCCCAGATCCAACAGGAAAAAATTTTGGTCATCGATGCAGATGCTTTTCTTCTTTGGATTCTGTGAATTTTTGAAGCAGACTTCTGATGCCCATAGAATAGAGTGTGTGAACAGCTCTGCAGACTGGCCCATCTGTGGTTCCCCAATCAGTTGGAAGGTTGGAAAGTTGTGATGTGGGGGGAAACAACGGTGATTGGGGTGCCACCACTGAAGATTGTACTGTGTGTGATATTAAGGTGGAGGAAGAGGAGGAGAGGCCACCTAATGCAATGCTTGCCATCTACTGGAGAACATGCTCTTTCTGAGCCTCATCTACAAGAGATACTGCTGTGTGGCTGCCACAGAAAGGGAGTTGAGTAGCCCGTCTAGTAACAGATGTTGTCAGTTGTCTTTGGATAGGACAAGATGGTGTTTGTTTACTTGAGCTTTCAGTAATATTAACACCTAACTCATGTACATGTCTAACATTAAACCTATTCCCAATTCCACCTGACCTCGCTTTTTCCCACACATGTTGTAAGCACCTTTCCTCTCTTTCAATAAGCTGTTTCACAACCTTAAGCCAAGACCTGTAAGTCATCTGTCACTAAATGGACAATCACTATGTATTTTCTTAGATAGTGTGCCTGAACAACATTAATAGCCCTAACAATTTTGGTTAGCAAATGGGGCCTCCTGGCTGAATCGTAATATTAGGCCTAACAATTTTTATTAGAAAATGGGGCCTCCTGATTCCTGACTGCAACACAGTTTTAGTCCAAATGATTTTGATTAGCAAATGGGGACTCCTGACTGCAACACAGTTTTAGTCCAAATGATTTTGATTAGCAAATGGGGCCTCCTGACTGGAACACAGTTTTAGCACAAACGATTTGGATTAGCAAATAGGGCCTCCTAGCGGAATGCCAATATTAGGTCTAATGATTTTGATTAGCAAATAAGACCTGTTTGCAACATAGTTAGATACTGGAAAATCACACAAGGCTGGATCTTATCTAACTAAATGATAAGTTCACTTGCAGCAGCAGCAGCAGGAGCGTCTTCTCTTACACTGATAAAATGGTGCCAGAAAAATGATTATTATTATTATTATTATTATTATTATTTAAACCAGATGTTCACTTTTTATATGGAGGACTTTGGCAGCCAATCACAGAAGCCCTTGTGTTATGATGTTGTGGATGGCTACTGTGCCCTGATTGGCTGCTAGAATGGGAATGTACACACATTAAGCTATTAAAAAATAAATAAATACACTCTGCCACACCTCTGACCTAGACACTCCCCACTATCCTAGACAAAGTCAAAATAAAAGCATTAGTGGAAATGTGATCGTTTACCAATCTTTGACCAAATTTTAACGACTTTGACATTCGTGATAATTTGAGATTGAAAAATGTTTTCCAAAAAAGTCACTCATCTCTAATCATCAATCACATTAGAGCAATCATGACTGTAGATGAGCAATTTGATTTGAGCTGCCCTGATCTGGCGTCCAATCTGGTCTTCCATGACAGCCAGTCTTCACTTTTCCACCAGACATTCTCAACCCTATCGCTCTGAGTAGGCTCAGCAACTTTGGCAGAGTAAATTAAATTTCTCAACTGTAATCAACTCTAAACATAACTCTTTTTTTTTTTCAGATTCTGGATATGACATCAATACCTGAGTTTTACCCAATGTTACTAGTGGCCTAGTATGAATTTACAAAATGGCGATTCAATACTTAAAGTTCACACATCTGATATCAAAATAATTGAAAAAAACAACAGTATTCATGTAGATTTGCTGCTGAATTTCAAAATAATTAGATCAAATAACCTACATTATTATTATTATTAGTATAGATGGGCGAACCCAAGAATAGTTCGGTGGGTCTGAACGGTACCGGTCCCAGACCCCTTTCAGATGAATGGAGGGCCTGAACATCCATTGGTTCCCACACTGTCATCTGAAAAGACAGGTTCTGATCGGTGGTAAGATCCGAGAGCTATGGTTCCCAGCAGCTGTGACCGGTGGTAAAAAGTTTACCTACGGTCACAGGCATCGGCTGATGAGAGAGTACTACAGTCCCCGAACTTTACTTAATCCTGATGAATTTAGAAGATTAAATGATTCCAGAATAACATACTGGATCATTTTAGCTGAACAAAGAAACAAGTCAATAGCCATACACAATTTTGAATGACTTACAATAATTCCAGGGCTTAAATAAAACCTTCTTAACCTACACTTAAAGTGAATATCAAGGATGAGGGTTAGCATTATATTATATACTTGGTGGTGTTGTCCAATATGAGACTTTTATGAATTTATTATTTAAAATTGAGGTCCTCCTATATACTCTGGCAAAAATTAAGAGACCACTGCAAAATGTTCAGTTTGTCTGATTTTTTTCTTTATAGGTATATTTTTAAGTAAAATGTAAATTGTTCTTTTATTCTATAAACTTCTCACAACATGTCTCTGAATTTCCAAGCAAAACATTTTGTATTTTGTTTCTGACAAAGAAAAATGGTCAAAATAAAAAAGACCCCAGTTCTTTCAGACCTCAAATAATGCAAAGAAAGCAAGTTCATAATCATTTAAAAACAACGATACTAATGTTTTAACTCAGGAAGAGTTCAGAAATGAATATTTTGTGGAATAACCATGATTTTTAATCACAGCTTTCATGCGTCTTGGCATGCTTTCCACCAGTCTTTCACACTGCTTCTGGTGCAAAAATTTAACCAGTTCTTCTTTGTTTGATGGCTTGTGACTATCCATCATCCTCTTGATTACATTCCAGAGGTTTTCAATGGGGTTTAAGTCTGGAGATTGGGCTGCCCATGACAGGGTTTTGATGAGGTGGTCCCTTAATTTTTGTCAGACCAGTATATATATATATATATATATATATATATATATATATATATATATATATATATATACAGTGCCTACAAGTAGTATTCAACCCCCTGCAGATTTAGCAGGTTTACACATTTGGAATTCACTTGGCATTGTGACATTTGGACTGTAGATCAGCCTGGAAGTGTGAAATGCACTGCAGCAAAAAAGAATGTTATTTCTTTGTTTATTTTTTTTTTAAATTGTGAAAAGTCTTTTCAGAGGGTCATTTATTATTCAACCCCTCAAGCCCCCAGAATTCTGCTTGGTTCCCCTAAAGTATTAAGAAGTAGTTCAGGCACAAAGAACAATGAGCTTCACATGTTTGGATTAATTATCTCTTTTTCCAGCCTTTTCTGACTATTTAAGACCCTCCCCAAACTTGTGAACAGCACTCATACATGGTCAACATGGGAAAGACAAAGGAGCATTCCAAGGCCATCAGAGACAAGATCGTGGAGGGTTACAAGGCTGGCAAGGGGTACAAAACCCTTTCCAAGGAGTTGGGCCTACCTGTCTCCACTGTTGGGAGCATCATCCGGAAGTGGATGGCTTATGGAACTACTGTTAGCCTTCCATGGCCTGGACAGCCTTTGAAAGTTCTCCCGTGCCGAGGCCAGGCTTGTCCGAAGAGTCAAGGCTAACCCAAGGACAACAAGGAAGGAGCTCCGGGAAGATCTCATGGCAGTGGGGACATTGGTTTCAGTCAATACCATAAGAAACGTACTCCACCGCAATGGTCTCCGTTCCAGACAAGCCCGTAAGGTACCTTTACTTTCAAAGCGTCATGTCAAGGCTCGTCTACAGTTTGCTCATGATCACTTGGAGGACTCTGAGACTGACTGGTTCAAGGTTCTCTGGTCTGATGAGACCAAGATCGAGATCTTTGGTGCCAACCACACACGTGACGTTTGGAGACTGGATGGCACTGCATACGACCCCAAGAATACCATCCCTACAGTCAAGCATGGTGGTGGCAGCATCATGCTGTGGGGCTGTTTCTCAGCCAAGGGGCCTGGCCATCTGGTCCGCATCCATGGGAAGATGGATAGCACGGCCTACCTGGAGATTTTGGCCAAGAACCTCCGCTCCTCCATCAAGGATCTTAAGATGGGTCGTCATTTCATCTTCCAACAAGACAACGACCCAAAGCACACAGCCAAGAAAACCAAGGCCTGGTTCAAGAGGCAAAAAATCAAGGTGTTGCAGTGGCCTAGTCAGTCTCCTGACCTTAACCCAATTGAAAACTTGTGGAAGGAGCTCAAGATTAAAGTCCACATGAGACACCCAAAGAACCTAGATAACTTGGAGAAGATCTGCATGGAGGAGTGGGCCAAGATAACTCCAGAGACCTGTGCCGGCCTGATCAGGTCTTATAAAAGACGATTATTAGCTGTAATTGCAAACAAAGGTTATTCCACAAAATATTAAACCTAGGGGTTGAAGAATAATTGACCCACACTTTTATGTTTAAAATTTATAAAAATTTAACTGAGCAACAAAACTTTTTGGTTTGTAAGATTTATGCATCTGTTAATAAATCCTGCTCTTGTTTGAAGTTTGAAGGCTCTAACTTATTTGCATCTTATTAAACCTGCTAAATCTGCAGGGGGTTGAATACTACTTGTAGGCACTGTATATATATATAGATATACATATACACAGTGGCTTGCAAAATTATTCACTTCCCCCCACCCTTGTCACTAGAATTTCACATTTTTTTCTGAGGGTTTGCATCAGTTTATGTAAACAACGTGCCTACAACTGTGAAGATTTGTTTTTTTTTATAGTTATTTTTTATTCAGTGTGCATAACTGTTCACCCCTCCCTAAAGTCAGTACTTTGTAGAACCTCCTTTTGCAGCAATTACAGCTGCAAGTCGCTTTGGATAAGTCTCTATGATCTTTCCACATCTGCGATTTTTACAACATCCTCAAGGTAAAATGGCTCCAGCTCCTTAAAGTTAGATGGTTTCCTCTGGTGAACAGCAATCTTCAAGTCTGGCCACAGATTCTTAATTGAATTAAGGTCTGCGCTTTGACTAGGCCATTTCTTTCCATTAGATGATAATGGATTTGATGGTGCTCTGGGGGATCATCAGAGATAGGAACATTTTTTCATTGCCCAACCCTGACTTTTACTTCTCAGTAGTGTTGAGCGATACCTTCCGATATTCAAACGTATCGGTATCAGATTGGATCGGCCGATATCCAAAAAATATCGGATATCGCCGATACCGATACCCGATACCAATACAAGTCAATGGGACACAAATATCGGAAGATATCCTGGATGGTTCCCAGGGTCTGAAGGAGATGAAACTCTCCTTCAGGCCCTGGGATCCATATTCATGTAAAAAATATAGAATAAAAATAAAAAATATGGATATACTCACCCTCGGACGGGCCCTGGCTCTCAGCGGTGCAAGCGTCTGCCTCCGTTCCTAAGAATGCAGTGAGTGAAGGACCTTCGATGAAGTCGCGGTCACATGACCGGTCACATGAGCGGTCATGCGACCAATCACAAGATCGCGACGTCATCGCAGGTCCTACACTCACTGCAATCTTAGGAACGGAGGCAGACGCTTGCACCGCTGAGAGCCAGGCCCGTCCGAGGGTGAGTATATCCATATTTTTTTATTTTTATTCTTTATTTTTTATATGAATATGGATCCCAGGGCCTGAAGGAGAGTCTCCTCTCCTCCAGACCCTAGGAACCATACACTGGGAAGTTATAGGAACTTCCTATTCCGACTTCCGATATCACAAAAATATCGGAACTCGGTATCGGAATTCCGATACAGCGAATATCGGCCGATATCCGATATTTGCAGTATCGGAATGCTCAACACTACTTCTCAGCAACTTTGTCCCTGACTTGTTTGAAGACCACCTTAGTATTTATGGTAATTTTTGGTTAGTGGTTCTACTTACTTTATGGTGTTGCAGCTTCTATGGACTTTCATGAAAGGTGTGTATATACTGACAGACTAGGTGACACAGGTTGCACACAGGTGGATGTCCTTTCAGTAAGTATGTGACTTATGAAGGTACCGTATATACTCGAGTATAAGCCGACCCGAGTATAAGCCGAGACCCCTAATTTAGCCACAAAAAACTGGGAAAACTTATTGACTCGAGTATAAGCCTAGGGTGGAAAATGCAGCAGCTACCGGTAAATGTCAAAAATAAAAACAGGTACCAATAAAAGAAAAAATTAATTGAGACATCAGTATTTTAAGTGTTTTTGAATATCCATATTGAATCAGGAGCCCCATATAATGCTCTATACAGTTCTTGATGGGCCCCATAAGATGATCCATACAAAATACGCCCCATATAATGCTCCATACAGTTTATGATGGGCCTCATAAGATGCTCCATATTAAAATATGCCCCATATAATGCTGCACAAATGTTGATTATGACCCCATAAGATGCTCCATAGTGACATTTGCCCCATATAATGCTGCACAAATGTTGATTATGGCCCCATAAGATGCTCCATACAGACATTTGCCCCATACAGTGCTGAACAAATGCTGATTATGGCCCCATAAGATGCTCCATAGATACAATTGCCCCATATAATGCTGCACAAATGCTGATTATGGCCCCATAAGATGCTCCATAGATACAATTGCCCCATATAATGCTGCACAAATGGTGATTATGGCCCCATAAGATGCTCCAGAGATATTTGCCCCATTTAATGCTGCACAAATGCTGATTATGGCCCCATAAGATGCTCCATAGACACATTTGCCCCATATAACGCTGCACAAATGTTGAATATGGCCCCATAAGATGCTCCATAGAAATATTGGCCCCATATAATGCTGCACAAATGCAGATTATGGCCCCATAAGATGCTCCATAGAAATATTTGCCCCGTATAATGCTTCACAAATGCTGATTATGGCCCCATAAGATGCTCCATAGACACATTTGCCCCATATGCTGTTGCTGCGATTAAAAAAAAAAAAAAAATCACATACTCACCTCTCGTCGCTCAGGCCCCTGGTACTTGCTATAGTTACCTGTCCAAGTTCCACCACTGGGCGCAGCTGCGTCTTCCGTGTCCTCTGCACTGACTGTTCAGGAAGAGGGCGTCGCGCATACTAATCGCGTCATCACGCCCTCTGACCTGAGCGTCACTGCAGAGGACGCGGAAGACGGAGCGGCGCCCGACGGTGGAATGGGGACAGGTGAATATCGCACACTGCCCCCGTGATACTCACCTGCTCCTGGCACGGTCCCTGCACATCCTTGGTTCTCCGGGTGCTGACAGCTTCTTCCTGTATTGAGCGGTCACATGGTACTGCTCAGTCATTACAGTAATGAGTGGAGTCGGGTCCATATTCATTACTGTAATGAGCGGTACCATGTGACCGCTCAATACAGGAAGAAACTGTCAGCGCCTGGAGAACCAAGGACATGCAGGGACCGTGCCAGGAGCAGGTGAGTATGATTAGACAGCTGCCGCTCCCCCTCCCCTGCTGACCCCTGGGAATGACTCAAGTATAAGCCGAGAGGGGCAATTTCAGCCTAAAAAAATGATAGCCGCTCATTTTCTTTACTTAGCTGCTTTTTTCGTGCCATAATACAAATTCTAACAGTCTATTCAGTAGGACTATCGGCTGTGTATCCACCATACTTCTGCACTACACAACTGATGGTCCCAACCCCAATTATAAGGCAAGAAATCCCACTTATTAAACCTGACAGGGCACACCTGTGAAGTGAAAACCATTCCCGGTGACAACCTCTTGAAGCTCATCAAGAGAATGACAAGAGTGTGCAAAGCAGTCATCAAAGCAAAAGGTGGCTACTTTGAAGAACCTAGAATATAAGACATATTTTCAGTTGTTTCACACTTTTTTGCTAAGTATATAATTCCACATGTGTTAAATCATAGTTTTGATGCCTTCGGTGTGAATTTACAATTTTGATAGTCATGAAAATACAGAAAAATCTTTAAATGAGAAGGTGTGTCCAAACTTTTGGTCTGTACTGTATATACATATATATACACATATATAAAATACCTTGAAAAAGTATTCATACCCATTGAACTTTTCCATATTTTTTCACATTACACCCCCCCAAACTTAAAGGGAAGGTGCCATCAAAACATTTTTTTTCCAGCGATTGAAAAAATGTAAAGAATTAATGTTTAAATTTTCTTAAAAAATATTATCATTTGTTTATAATTTAGTAAAATATGAAAAATAATTTTAAAAGGTTTGGCATTTCCACTTTTAAACACTAGGGGGAGCAGCTAATGAAATTTGACAAAAACCTAGTGTACAACTAGCTCACATTACTGCACTGCAGTAATTATGGGTGGAGTCTGCTGACATGGCTGTGAACACACGGAGAAGCCATTTTGTTGGTGACTGCAAAGTTATACTGACAAGTAGACAGTCACTGAGGATGGCAGGCAGCAAGGATTCTGGGAGATATATCGTAGAGGGAGCAGGGTGACAGCAGCACAGAGTATTTCAGGAGAGCAGTGTGCTGGTCTATGGGGGGGCACCCTGTTCGGTGCACGGAGCAGCCAGAAATTGTACATAGAGCGCTGTCTTTTATACACATGGATGGACCAACTGCTTGTCTGCTCCACAGAAATCCAGGAAACATTTCTGTGGATTGACGGCCTGTTTTGGTCCAGACTTTGCATGCTAAGACCCCATTCCCCTCCTCAGATCCTATCTTCCCCATCCTGTCCTGGCGATGTGTGAAAGCGAGGCGACAGGCGCAGTCTGGGTGATGCTGGGAAGGAAATGTAGCGATATAGTAACAATAAAAATGAGACCCCTCTCTTCAGCTGCCTCACCAACCCTCCCGTGACTGCACCTAACTGGAGGTCATGCTGCCCCCTCTATTACCCCAGACCCGTGTGCAGGTGCTCAGCCAGGACCACCATAGAATGGGTCCCCTTTCTGAAGATAATACTGCCATAGTGTTCTCACATAATACCGCCATATATATCACACATAATACTGTCCTATAGTTCTCACATAATACCATCATATGGATCGCAAATAACGACGCCATAGTGTTCTCACATAATACCGCCATACAGATCACACATAATACTGTCCTATAGTTCTCACATAATACCATCATATAGATCGCAAATAATGCCGCCATAGTGTTCTCACGTAATACTGCCATACAGATCACACATAATACTGTCCTATAGTTCTCACATAATACCATCATATAGATCGCAAATATCGCCGCCATAGTGTTCTCACATAATACCGCCATATAGATCACACATAACAACGCCATATAGATCTCACATACCACCAGTGTTCTCACAATACCGCCATATAGATCATACATAATACCGCCTTATAGATCACACATAATACCGCCATATACTTCTCACATAATACCGCCATATACTTCTCATATAATACCGCTATATAGATCACACATAACAGGGTGGAGAGGAGTGCATAGGAGAGTAGTAGATACATGGCCCAGCAGTGAGTAACACACAGAATAGGATTAGATGCATGGCTCAGTACACAGTATCCCACAGGAGAGGTTTAGATACACGTCTCAGTACAGTATCACACAGCGTAGGATTAGATACATGGCTCAGTAGACAGCATCACACCGGAGAGGATTAGATACACAGCTCAGTCAGTATCACACAGGGTAGGATTAGATACACGGCTCAGCATACAGTAACACACAGAATAGGATTAGATACATGGCTCAGCACACAGTCTCCCACAGGAGAGGATTAGATACACATCTCAGCACAGTATCACACAGGGTAAGATTAGATACATGGCTCAGCAGACAGCATCACACAGGAGAGGATTAGATACATTGCTCAGAGTCAGCATCACAAAGGATATGATTAGATTACCTCTCCCCCTCCCCCGCCGATATTACTTCACTGCTGTCGACGCTGCTCTTTTCTCCCTCCTGTGCCGTCCTTGGTCTCCTCCTCCTATAACAGCAGGGCTCTCAAGTGGAGCTCACAGATGATCTGTGAGCTCCAGAAAAATGGCACCGATCTCCTGTCTCTGCTGTGATGTGGACGGCTCTGGGGGCGTGGCCAGATCACTGCAGGGAGCAGCTCAATGTAAAGTATAGGGTCGGATGCCGACCACAGATGTCTATGCCCAGGGCTGCCGTATTTGCAGAGTGTAAGTGTCGTGCAGCTACACTTACACTCCTGCAAAGCAAAATGGCGGTGCCCAGTGGCTGAAAAAGAAATTAATAATACAAAAAAGTTAAAGTTTAAAAATGTAAATTTGTATTAAAAATAATTGTTTATATAAACAATCATTTTTAATACAACAAATAAAATGTGGCACCTTCCCTTTAAATGTATGTTATTGGAATTTGAATTTTATACGATATACCAAAACTATCTAGCAAGTATTTGTGAAGTGTTAAGATAATGATACATGGTTTTCTAATTATTTTAAAAATACAAATCTGAAAATTGTGACTTGCATTAGTATTCAGCCCTCCTGAGTCAATACTTTGTATGGCCACCTTTCACTGCAATTACTACTGCAAGTCTTTTTGGGCATGTCTCCACCAACTTTGCACATCTAGAAGCTGAAAATTTCCCCCATTCTTTTTTGTAAACTAGCTCTAGCTCAGTGAGATTGGATGCAGAGCGTCTATGAACAGCAATTTTCAAATCTTTCCACAGATTCTCAATGGGGTTTAGATCTGCAATTTTACTGGGCCAGTCACACACATGGATACGCTTTGATGTTATCCATTCCTTTATAGCACTGGCAGTATATTTATCATTGAAATTGTCCTGCTAGAAGCAGGACATAAGTCCCAGTCCAAAGTCTTTTGCAGTTTCTAACAGGTTTTCCCCCAGGATTGCCCTGTATTTAGCTCATCCATCTTTCTGTCAACTCTGACCAGCTTCGCTGTCCCTGCTCAAGAAAAGCCTTTCACGGTGATGTAAAATGTTCTTTTTTCGCCACATATAGCATTTTGCATTCAGCCCAAAAAGTTCTAATTTGATCTCATCTGACCAGAGCATCTTCTTGCACATGATAGCTGTGTCCGCTCCATGGCTGCAAAGTTCAAATGGGACATCTTATGGTTTGCTTTCAAAAATCACTTTTCTCATCGCTTTCCTCTTGCCACTCTTCCATAAAGGCCAAATTTGAGGAGTATACGACTAATAGCTGTCCTGAGGCCAGATTCTCCCACCTGAGCTGTGGATCTCTGCAACTTCTCCAGAATGACCATGGATCTCTTGCCTGCTTCTCTAATTAGTGCTCTCCTTGCTTGGGATGTCTGTTTAGATGGATCAATATTTCTTGGTAAATTTGAAGGTGTGCCATATTTTTTCCACTTGATGGGTGGAGCAAAGCTCCTTGAGATATTCAGAACTTTCGGCTATTATTTTATAACATAATTCTGCTTTACTCTCCTCCATGCCTGAACTGTTTGGTGTGTTCCTTGGTTTCATAATGCTGCTTGATTGCTAATTATTATTATTATTATTTATTTTTATAGCACCATTTATTCCATCACACTTTACATGTGAGAAGGGTTATGCATAATAAAAACAAGTACAATAATCTTGAACAATACAAGTCACAACTGGTACAGGAGGAGAGGACCCTGCCCGTAAGGGCTCACAATCTACAAGGGATGGGTGAGGATACAGTAGGTAAGGATAGAGCTGGTCGTGCAGTGGTTTGGTCGATCAGTGGTTACTGCAGGTTGTAGGCTTGCCAGAAGAGGTAGGTCTTCAGGTTCTTTTTGAAGGTTTCAATAGTAGGTGAGAGTCTGATATGTTGTGGTAGAGAGTTCCAGAGTAGGGGTGATGCGCGAGAGAAATCTTGTATGCAATTGTGGGAAGAGGAGATAAGAGGGGAGTAGAGAAGGAGATCTTGTGAGGATCGGAGGTTGCGTGCAGGAAAGTACCGGGAGACGAGGTCACAGATGTGTGGAGGAGACAGGTTGTGGATTGCTTTGTATGTCATGGTTAGGCTTTTGTACTGGAGTCTCTGGGCAATGGGGAGCCAGTGAAGAGATTGACAGAGGGGAGAGGCCGGGGAATAGCGGGGGGACAGATGGATTAGTCGGGCAGCTGAGTTTAGAATAGATTGGAGGGGTGCGAGAGTGTTTGAGGGGAGGCCACAGAGCAGGAGGTTACAGTAGTCGAGGCGGGAGATGATGAGGGCATGGACTAGGGTTTTTGCAGATTCTTGGTTTCGAAACGTACGGATCCGTGAAATATTTTTGAGTTGAAGGCGGCAGGAAGTGGAAAGGGCTTGGATATGCGGTTTGAAGGAGAGATCAGTGTCAAGGATTACCCCAAGACAGCAAGCTTGTGGGACTGGGGAGAGTGGGCAGCCGGTAACTGTAATGGATAGGTTCGTTGGGGGGGCGCGTGAGATGGGAGAAAGACAATGAATTCTGTTTTGTCCATGTTAAGTTTTAGGAATCTAGCGGAGAAGAAGGATGAAATAGCGGATAGACATTGAGGGATTCTGGTTAGTAGGGTGGTGATATCTTGTCCAGAGATGTAGATCTGTGTGTCATCAGCATAGAACTAATGTTCTCAATCAAATCTCTGAAGCCTTCACAGAACAGCCGTAGTTGTACTGATAATAAGTTACACACAGTTGGACTCAATTTACTAATTATGTGAATTCTGGAGGCAATTGGTCACTCAAGATTTTATTTAGGGGTATCAGACTATAGGGGGCTGTATACAAGTGCAAGTCCCAATTTACATATTCATATTTTAAAAATAATTAGAATGCTATGTATCATTTATTTTAGACTTCACAAATAGTTGCTACTTTGTACAGGTATATCACATAAAATCCAAATAAAATACATTTAAGTTTGTGGGTGTAAGGCTGGGTTCACATTACGTTTACAGCAGCCCGTTCTACACATACGATAACGGGCTGCTGTAAACGCAAGTGCCAGTATGGCAGCACACTAGCGCAGATAGAGCATCTGCTAGCTCTATCTGCGCTAGCAGTGACTGACCCGGAAACGCTGCAGCCCGCATCTCAGGGTCCGTCACTCAATGACGGCACATCCCTAGCGCACGCCCATTGTGGGTGGGCGCTAGCGATGCGTCCGACTTTGGAGTCAATGGCGGAGTTAAACAGACTACGTTACACCGCGTTATGCCGCTGTGTAATGTAGTCTGTCTAACGGACGCCACTAACGTAATGTGAACCCAGCCTTATGCTGAAAAATGAGGAAAAGTTTTGAATACTTTGTCATATATGTACAAATAGTTTTCCATATCACAGTCACAACTGTGTTTAAAATTGGGGGAAGAGTGCTAATATATATCCTTATTTAATTTTAACTACAGTGGGTACGGAAAGTATTCAAACCCCTTTAAATTTTTTACTCTTTGTTTCATTGCAGCCATTTGGTAAATTCAAAAAAGTTCATTTTTTTCTCATTAATGTACACTCTGCACCCATCTTGACTGAAAAAAAAAATAACAGAAATGTAGTAATTTTTGCAAATTTATTAAAAAAGAAAAAGTGAAACATCACATGATCATAAGTATTCAGACCCTTTGCTCAGTATTGAGTAGAAGCACCCTTTTGCGCTAGTACAGCCACAAGTCTTCTTGGGAATGATGCAACAAGTTTTTCACACCTGGATTTGAGGATCCTCTGCCATTTTTTCTTGCAGATCCTCTCCAGTTCTGTCAGATTGGATGGTGAACACTGGTGGGCAGCCATTTTCAGGACTCTCCAGAGATGCACAATTGGGTATTTAGCTGTGTGCTTAAGGTCGTTGTTTTGTTGGAAGGTGAAACTTTGGCCAAGTCTGAGATCCAGAGCACTCTGGAAGAGGTTTTCATCTAGGATCTCGTAACTTGGCGAGTATTCATGTTTTGTTCAATGACAACGAGTTGTCCTGTCCCTGCAGCTGAAAAACACCCCCTTAGCATGATGGTGCCACCACCATGTTTCACTGTTGGGATTGTATTGGACAGGCTATGAGCAGTGCCTGGTTTTCTCCACACATATCGCTTAGAATTATCACCAAAGAGGTCTATCTTCGTCTCTTCAAGGCATGACTGGTGGAGGGCTACAGTGATTGTTGACTTTGTGGAACTTTCTCCCATCCCCCTACTGCATCTCTGGAGCTCAGCCACAGTGATCTTGGGGTTCTTCTTTACCTCTCTTACCAAGGCTGTTCTCCCACGATTACTCAGTTTGGCTGGACGGCCAGGTCTAGGAAGACTTCCGTTGGTACCAAACTTCTTCCATTTAAGGATTATGGAGGCCACTGTGCTCTTAGGAACCTTGAGCACAGCAGAAATTCTGTAGTAACCTTGGCCAGATCTGTACTTTGCCACAACTCTGTCTCTGAGCTCCTTGGCCAGTTCCTTTGACCTCATGATTCTCATTGACATTGATCTGACATGCACTGTGAGTTGTGAGGTCTTATATAGACAGGTGTGTGCCTTTCCAAATCAAGTCCTATCAGTTTAATTAAACACAGCTGGACTCCAATGAAGGAGTAGAAACATCTCAAGGAGGATCACAAGGAAATGGACAGCATGTGACTTAAATATGAGTGTCTGTGCAAAGGGTCTGAATACTTATGACCATGTGATATTTCAGTTTTTCTTTTTTATTAAATTTGCATTTTTTTCAGTCAAAATGGGGTTCAGAGTATACATTAATGTGAAAAAATAACTTTTTTGAATTTACCAAATGGCTGCAATGAAAAAAAAGAGTGAAAAATTTAAAGGGGTCTGAATCCTTTCTGTACCCATTGTATATGCAACAACCCTGTAATTATCACCTCTCAGCCTTTGTTAAAGCACATTGCATTATGTGTTTTTCATTTGCTTCTCATCACATGTCTTTCACGTAAAAGGCACACAACTAATGATATGTGGTTGGAAAAAATTATAATTTTCATTTAGTTATACAAACACATTTATTGAGCTAAATAATATATTTATTATAGAGTATTTTGTTTATTTACAGTGGGTAGTAGGGTTGCGCGACTTTTCATTTTTTGAGATCGAGTCGGTTTTCACGAAACCCGACTTTCTCAAAAGTCGGGTCGAGTGAAATCGGCCGATCTTATTGAAAAGTCGGGGTCGGGGATCGGCCAAAACACGAAACCCAATGCAAGTCAATGGGGAAGCATACTTTTTTTAATGTAGGAAATGTAGGTCAATGACCTATAGTTACCTTCATTCACGGTGATGCGCCCCCTGCTGGATGTCCTCATATGACCTCGAGCGTGGGAAAAAGTTCCCAGGCTGCAGTTCATGAGGACATCCAGCAGGGGGCGCATCACCGCGAATGAAGGTAACTATAGGTCATTGACCTACATTTCCTTAATTCCCCGGGGTTTACAGGCACGAGCACAGCTGCATTATAGCAGAGCTCCTGCCTGTAAAATATTTTAACCCCTTCAGATGGATTTACCTCGTGGGACGTGACAGTTCATCAGAGGGTATGTATATTGTTGGTTTATTATTTTGCAAAGCGAGGGTCTTCAGCTGGATTGAGAGAGCAATAAAATATTAAAACAACCTGTGTGTTTATTTCATTAAAATACTTTTTAATCATGTGTGTGTGTTTTTTTAACCCTTTCATACAATTGGATTAACAATGGATAGGTGTCATAATTGACGTCTCTCCATTATTAATCAGGCTTAATGTCACCTTACAATAGCAAGGTGGCATTAACCCTTCATTACCCCATATCCCACCGCTACGCGGGAGTGGGAAGAGAGTGGCCAAGTGCCAGAATAGGCGCATCTTCCAGATGTGCCTTTTCTGGGGTGGCTGGGGGCAGATGTTTGTAGCCAGGGGGGCCAATAACCATGGACCCTCTCTAGGCTATTAATATGTGCCCTCAGTCACTGGCTTTACCACTCTGGCGGAGAAAATTGCGCGGGAGCCTACGCCAATTTTTTTTTGCGATTTAACCCTTAAATTTAATAGCTACAGCGCCGAAATTTTGCACATACACACTACTAACATTAGTATTGTGGAATATGCAAAAAAAAGGGGGATTTGACATGGTTTACTGTATGTAAACCATGTCTCATATCATGTCGGGTTTAGGCAGGAGAAATGAAAAGCCTGCAATTGAATTACCGGCTTTTCAACATTATCGCGCTGAAGTAAATATAAATATATATATACTAGATGGCAGCCCGATTCTAAAGAATCGGGAGTCTAGAATCCATATATACTTTATTTATTCAAATGTAAGAATAATACAATTAATAAATAATAGTAAGAAAGAACAAAAAATGGCTGCACTCACCAGCTCTTGACAATTCTTGACAGTACGGCACATTTCTGATTGGTCGCTCGCGGCAGGCGGCAACCAATCAGAAAAGTGCCGCGCACCACGAAGGCATATATCTTTGTCCACCCTGAGCGGGTGTAGGACGCTGGTGACGTCACTTATCTCCGGACATTATCTCCGGACAAAGCCACGGAAGTTGGCACAAATTGCCGGAAGTAGTATTCTAGGCAATTATATATTAGATTTTAATGTTATCAGTGTTTACCTTTGAACGTTTATATTGTATTGTCCTGTCACCAGCCATGTGTACGATTATCGGCCGAAAGCCTCTCTGGAACCAATAATCACCCCATGTAAAGGTATCTTTATAAGTTAAAGATTCAGAATACTATGACTTTTATCATATCCTGAACAGTCAAGTTTTTTATGAACCGTTAAGGTTTTCTGGTTGAAGTAAAAAAAAACTCTGAGTGTTTACAGTTTGAAACCATAAAATGTTGAAAAATTATGTCATTCTTGAGTATATCACTCAATGGTGCTCATAAACGTGTCAAATTTGATCTATAATATACTTTAATATATGTTACTTTAATCTTTAATATACTTAAGAACAGGGCCCCAGACATCACACAGGGGGTCTGAAACACCGCACGGTGGTCCAAAATATTGCTGTGCTCTGCCTGGGGCCCCATATGCTGCCTGGGGCCCCTGTGCTCTGCCTGGGGCCCCATATGCTGCCTGGGGCCCCTGTGCTCTGCCTGGGGCCCCTGTGCTCTGCCTGGGGCCCCATGTTCTGCCTGGGGCCCCTGTGCTCTGCCTGGGGCCCCATATGCTGCCTGGGGCCCCTGTGCTCTGCCTGGGGCCCCATATGCTGCCTGGGGCCCCTGTGCTCTGCCTGGGGCCACTGTGCTCTGCCTGGGGCCCCATATGCTGCCTGGGGCCCCTGTGCTCTGCCTGGGGCCCCATATGCTGCCTGGGGCCCCTGTGCTCTGCCTGGGGCCCCATAGGCTGCCTGGGGCCCCTGTGCTCTACCTGGGACCACTGTGCTCTGCCTGGGGCCCCATATGCTGCCTGGGGCCCCTGTGCTCTGCCTGGGGCCCCTGTGCTCTGCCTGGGGTCCCATGTTCTGCCTGGGGCCACTGTGCTCTGCCTGGGGCCCCATAGGCTGCCTGGGGCCCCTGTGCTCTGCCTGGGACCACTGTGCTCTGCCTGGGGCCCCATATGCTGCCTGGGGCCCCTGTGCTCTGCCTGGGGCCACTGTGCTCTGCCTGGGGCCCCATATGCTGCCTGGGGCCCCTGTGCTCTGCCTGGGGCTTCATATGCTGCCTGGGGCCCCTGTGCTCTGCCTGGGGCCCCTGTGCTCTGCCTGGGGCCCCATGTTCTGCCTGGGGCCCCATGTTCTGCCTGGGGCCCCTGTGCTCTGCCTGGGGCCCCATGTTCTGCCTGGGGCCACTGTGCTCTGCCTGGGGCCCCATAAGCTGCCTGGGGCCCCTGTGCTCTGCCTGGGACCACTGTGCTCTGCCTGGGGCCCCATATGCTGCCTGGGGCCCCTGTGCTCTGCCTGGGGCCACTGTGCTCTGCCTGGGGCCCCATATGCTGCCTGGGGCCACTGTGCTCTGCCTGGGGCCCCATATGCTGCCTGGGGCCCCTGTGCTCTGTCTGGGGCCCCATATGCTGCCTGGGGCCCCTGTGCTCTGCCTGGGGCCCCATGTTCTGCCTGGGGCCCCTGTGCTCTGCCTGGGGCCACTGTGCTCTGCCTGGGGCCCCATATGCTGCCTGGGGCCCCTGTGCTCTGCCTGGGGCCCCATATGCTGCCTGGGGCCACTGTGCTCTGCCTGGGGCCCCTGTGCTCTGCCTGGGGCCCCATATGCTGCCTGGGGCCCCTGTGCTCTGCCTGGGGCCCCTGTGCTCTGCCTGGGGCCCCATGTTCTGCCTGGGGCCCCTGTGCTCTGCCTGGGGTCACTGTGCTCTGCCTGGGGCCCCATATGCTGCCTGGGGCCCCTGTGCTCTGCCTGGGGCCACTGTGCTCTGCCTGGGGCCCCATAGGCTGCCTGTGGCCCCTGTGCTCTGCCTGGAACCACTGTGCTCTGCCTGGGGCCCCATATGCTGCCTGGGGCCCCTGTGCTCTGCCTGGGGCCACTGTGCTCTGCCTGGGGCCCCATATGCTGCCTGGGGCCCCTGTGCTCTGCCTGGGCGTAGGACACTGGTGACGTCACCTATCTCCGGACATTAGCTCCGGACAATAGCTCCGGACAATAGCTCCGGACAATAGCTCCGGACATTAGCTCCGGACATTAGCTCCGGACAAAGCCACGGAAGTTGGCACAAATTGCAGGAAGTAGTATTCTAGGCAATTATATATTAGATATGTGTCTCTATGATATATATATATATATATATATATATATATATATATATATATATATATATATATATATAAACGAAACCCGACTTTGGATTACAGAGTGGGATCGGGTCGGGTTTCACGAAACCCGACTTTGCTAAAAGTCGGCGACTTTTGAAAAGTGCCGATCTGTTTCACTCAACCCTAGTGGGTAGTAGTCATGAGCGTTCCGAAAATAATAACCAAGCTCTCCATCTACCTTCTCTGTAGTATTAAATGATTTACTATCTCTCCTGACCTAATATAAAAAGTAGACAAGGAATGTATAGGAATGAATACTTTATTTATGATACAAACTTAAAACAATAATTTCAAAAATTGATGAAGCACACCCCTGGAAGCAGAATATGTCAAAACGCGCGTTGGGGTAGAAAGCAGGTTTTAGCTTGGCTCTCCACCTTGGTAGGAATAATCTTGGCATTTTACTTGATCCTATTGCCTCTAGAGGCTAGCAATTATTACATGCTTATATGCACTTGGGAACTTTGTAGCTTTCTACTTAGGGGTCATCGGATTGTCCATACTTATTTTTTTTGATGCACATGAGCAATTTAGAAGTATATTATAGTAATGGCAATTGAACATTTGGCCCAGAGAATTTAGGTGAGTTACATTTTCCTTTAGGATTTTGCATTGATCAATCTCATATGTACCATGTGTGGTTTTCTGAATTAGACCTGTTTTTTGATAGTATGCATCTGCATCCATTTTTGAAATTATTGTTTGAATTTTTTATCATAAATAAAGTATTCATTCTTATACATTCCTTGTCTGTCCAGTATGTTGGATGGTTTGATTTACATTTGTTATAGTGGAATGTGATTGTTTTGTGTGGAATTGATTTGGACTAATATGCATACTAATATAAAGTAGGGCATATGTCAGTTTGCTATTGTTCTCCTATTACCGACCCCCACTGTCCACAATATACTCAAACCTATGTAGAGCCATCATCCTTCCCTATGTCAGCAGATGTTGCCATATTTACAGTATACGATGTACTTAATTATACACAATATTCACTTTGTATATCTTTATACATTAACAAAGGTCATGTTCACATTTGGATGTTCATACTTGCATTGGGTCTTCGCTTGTCATAGAAGACTGGATCTGTCTTACATCGGGATGTTCATACTTCAGCAACTTACCCTCAAAATATTGTCAATCTCATTGTTTCATCAGTGTATTGGTTCCTCATGTATAACTCTATAATCTATGACAGATTTGAAGCAAAATGGGACAGTGGGTAGAACACAAGATGAACTGGGGAGATACACTATACATATGTTTTATACTTGTTATTCATTTGCTTGATAATGCTTGCATACGTTTGGACAATATGAGGTCAAGTCTGTGAAGCATGAAGATGGGTCTAAAAAGATTTATTTTTTATTTATTTGGGGTTCAAATGAGGTTTTGAAATAAACAAATGAAACCAAGGTTTAGTCTCGCAGACTTCTTTTTCCAAACTTTTGCAATATAACGGTTGCTTTAAGGAGGTCACTGAATTCAAGAGCGCAATAGGGTACCACAATTGTAACAAGTCATTTCGTGAAATTTCTTACCTCCTCAAATATTCTACAATCCACTGTGAGAGTTATTATTGAAAAGTGGAGAATTTAGGGACTACGGTATCTCAGTCACAAATTAGCAGATCACGTAAAGGTATAGAGCAAGGTTGCCACATGTTGAAAATCATAGTGCTGAGATCTTCATGACATGGAAATGAGCAGCTGCATACAAGCCTTACATAACCAAGCACAATGCCGAACATCAGATGGAATGATATAAAGCATCCTGACTTTGGACTGGCCCAGTTGACATGTGTCACATTTTTTCATCTGGCAATCTAGCAATCTGTTGGACATTGTGCCTACTATGAGGCTGGCCATACATATTAGGTGGCTTTAGGGCATACGGTACTTCGGCCGATCATTCAGCTAACAGTCATCTCAATGAACTCTCCCATACACAGGAGTCCTCGCTCAACTGAGAGCTCCTATGTTCACTGTGAGAAAGTCATCAAATGATATGTTGGACACTGGCTTAATTCAAGGAGAACAATGTGATTGGCTATCTGATATCAGCATGCGCAGATTATATTTCTCCAGACCAGCAGTTGGCTGTTGCCTCATGCCTAATAAACTGTCGGCTGAACCTGTTGCTATTAGTGGGTTCAACTGACATTACTCTAATGTGTAAGGGCACCTTAAGGTTTGGTGGAGGATGGATAATGCTATCGGGTTGTTTTACAGCAGTTGGCCTAGTCCTCTTAGTTCCAGTGGATGAAAAACTGAATACTTCAGCATACCATGGTTGGGTGAGTATAAATGCATGGTTGGGTGAGTATAATGTGGCAGCATTTGACTATCCTGCACAAAGCCCTGACCTCAACCCTATTGAAAACCTCAGGGATGAACGAGAATGGAGATGGTGAGCCACATCCTCTCGCTCACAATGTCTGACCTCACAAATGCTCTTCTGGATACACCAGTGTGTAAAGAAAGTAGTAAATCAATTATATAAAAGACAATTATCTGTTCATATGTATGGTAACATAACAAAAATAGAGAAATTATTATTACGATTATTATTATTATTATAAATTTTTTGCGAAAGGAAAAATAAAACTCTGTTTTAAACCTGGTTATTTACGTTTTTTTAAATAGTATTGTATAATGTCTTCATTTTTTTTTTACATATTTTAATTTTCCTAGTATTACTTATTCATTTCTATTTTACCTGGTTTAGTATCTTCATTGCTTCCAAATTTAAGAGTATGATGTGTGGTACGTACTATGAAATGCAATATATTTATTAGAAGATACTGTAAAAAAATAAAGACTTTATAATAATACATTTTTAATGACAAGTAAGGTGAGTTAATATATAAACCTTATATATCTAAAATAACTAACAGATGACACGCCGATGTTTGTGTTTCTGTGTTGTGCAGCAGTGATGTTACACTGACAGTAAGCTTGACAGATGTAGCTGAGCACTGAGCTCAATGATTCAAGCTGCTGAACTCAGTGATTGACTGCAGCGGTTATGTGAGCTATCGACATTACTTTGTGCTGAAATGAAAATAGTGAGGCCCAATCCTATAATGGGTGCCAATGCTGGACATGGGGTGGGCGAGTTCTTGCTTTGTTTGTCATTTAGTAACACTATCGTGTTTTGTGTCCACTTTCCCTTAAAACATAAAGCTATATAGGTATTGTAGTTTATTTTTATAAAAACACTAAATTATTTAGCTTTAAACCTTAACTACTTGGAATTCAACTTTGGAATCTTTACTTTAAAGCTGTAAGTCAATGGAATAAAATGATTATAATACAATAATAAAAATAACAATGATTTTAATAGGAGGGATCATTATAAGGAAGCATAAAACATCATTGATAAGTTAAATTGTGTAGCAGAATTTTATCTTTTAGAACATTTACAATTGGAATTCAGATATAGTGGCGAAAATAAGTATTTGATTCTGCCAATTTTACAAGCTTTCCCACCTACAAAGAACAGAGAGAGCTGTAATTTGTATCGTAGGCACACTTCCACTGTGAGACACAGAATTTAAAAATAAAATCCAGAAAATCACATTGTATGATTTTTACATAATTAATTTGCATTTTATTGCATAAAATAAGTATTTGATCATCCACCAACCTTCAAGAATTCTGGCTCTCACAGATCTATTTTTCTAATTTTCCGCACTGTGCAGTATGACTTAAAATGATATATTAATATTTAATATTATTAATAATAATACATTCATAAAATAAAAAATATACATATCAAAAAGGCAAACAAAATAAATGCATTTTAACAACTTTTTTGTCTATTACATTTGCATACAGTATAAAAAATTTTAAAAAACACCATCAAAAAGCAAAACTTCAATGACACACTGTGCTTTCACCTCTGACCTTCCATAAAAGACACTTTGCCATTATCTACGAAAATTGCTTAAAACTACATTGAGCCGACTTACCATATAGATAGACAAGTAAAACGTGACCAACAATAAAACAAAAAACTGAAGTGACTACTGTGTCAAAGGAGCTGAAACAGAATTATTTTGGTCACTTAAAAGAAAAAAAAAAGCTAAAGTCATATATATTGTTTTGGGTGCATAAAGCTGTGAGCTTCCCGTATTTTCCCCTTCAGCCATGACACATTAGATTATTCTACCACAAATTATCCCATCTGTCCCTTAGTTTTCAACTTTTTTTTTGCTCTTCCAGAATCCACCCCCAGCTTTCCTTCACTGCCTTAGCTATTCTTTGGGCTTTAGACTAAGTGTAAAAGTGGCAGGGGGGCCTTATTAAAGGCTGCCCCTCCTTCTTTCCCTCGCCAGCGACCTTCCAGCCAAACTGCTCTTGTATTACTTTTTGATGAGTTTTCAATTTAGGCCTGTAGACAGGGGGAGAAGGCGACTTAAAAAAAAATGCAACAGATGGGGCTGATTGTGTTCTATAGGCAAATTAAGGAAGACATCTGTAGCTTCAAAATACTGGTGGTCTGAAGCAATTAGTCCTCTGTGAAAAGGGGCCTCTCACTGCCTCCTCCATCCAATCGAATCTGAGGGAGGGCTCACATTACAATGGCCTTGACCACAATTCAATGAGCCGAAAAAAAAAAGATTAATCTAAGAGGAACTACAAGCAAAGCAGGAGTTGGAAAGCTAAAAGAGACAAGGCTACTTAGGTTTCTGCATCAAATGTCTACGCTCAGTTTTACATAATTTTTGGGTTTTACTCTTTCCATTAGGTATTGACTGTATGTTTGTACTTTTTACTTTGTGTTTAATAGTTTAGGAAGAGCACACTGGAAAAAAATCTAGTTTCAGCAATGGGGGAAAGTGCTAACACAAGAGCCTGAAATATGGAACCGTCCTCTAATTACAACCACTTCTATGATTCTGAAGTGTCACCTTTAACACACGAATGATGGACACCGGCTGAGTTAATCCAAGGAGTTAATCTCTAAGATTCAATCTATCTCCACATTGGAGATATTTTCTGCATCTTAATTCTATTGATTGATCCGTATTTCACTTTATTCATGCATTGCCTGCATGTGTCAGTAGGAAACTCTCACCTCTCAGTTACACCTACTGCTATTGTTCACCTGAATGTGCAGCTAGTGGAGTGTTCGGATTTATTTAGTTATATAGATAGATATTTTGTATGTTTTATTCTTTTATGCTTATGTCTGATTGACACATTAACATTTTTTTTATCTGCAATATATATGTTTTTCAGGCATTTGCAAAAAAAAAACAAACAAAAAAGATCCACATATATAGTAGCGGTGAAAAGTTTGAACACACATTTTCATGTACTCATTTTACTTGTTCTTATTGGATTGTGCACATTATCAATGAATATTGAAGGCAGTCAAGCCACAAGAGGAACATGTAAGAAGGCAAAGAATAAAGTAACACTCTTGAAACATAACAGAATATGTGTTAAACCTTGCAGTCCTCAAAGAACACCGCTTTTACTTGATGACAGCTCTCAAGCAGCTTCATCAGGCATTCACCTATAATTGCTTCAAACAGTCTTGAGGAGTTTCCAAATGTGCTGAGCACTTGTTGTCTGGTTTGCCTTCACTCTGCATCCATCTTATCCCAAAAATCTCAACTGGGTTGAAGTCAGGTGATTGTGGAGGCCATGTCATCTGACACAGTGCTTCATCCTTCTACTTCTTGGTCACATAGCCCTTCCATAGCCTGATGGCCTGCTTTGGTTAATTGTCCTGGTGCACCACAAATGATGGTTCCACTATTTCTAAACCAGGTCAAATGGCATGTCAATTCATAATGCTTTGGTAGACAATGCTGGGTAAATGTGCATTGAATTTGAAAAAATATCATCAATAGTGTCACCAGAAAAGCACCCTACACCATCACACATTCCTCTTCATTGTTCACCATCAGCACCACACAAGTAGAAAACATTAACTCACCTTTTCTACGTTTCACAACGTCATAGTAGTTGGTATAAAAAATCTACAATTTTGACTCAACAGTAGTGTTGAGCGATACTTTCCGATATCGGAAAGTATCGGTATTGGAAAGTATCGGCCGATACCGTCAAAATATCGGATCTAATCCGATACCGATACCCGATCCCAATGCAAGTCAATGGGACAAAAATATCGGAATTAAAATAAACCCTTTATAAACTTGTAGGTTCATTCTACATGAAGGAAAACAACTAAGAATAATGTAGGATGTATTGGGGGACGTAGCGGAGACATTAAAGGCACAGAGGTTTAGCCCAATGTAATAGAATAGCAGGTTTGTTTGTTTTTTATGACGTTCGGCAGTAGAAAGATTTTGACTATGTTAATTTTTTTTTATTTTGTCAGATATTGATGTTTCACTACTTCCACGCCCTTCACCTTCTTTTTTACTTCTCCCACACTTTCTTCTTCATTATCCTCATCATCAGCTTCTTTGACATCAACTTCTTCACCTTATTCATCTTCTTCTTCATCTTCTACCTATTATTTTTTTTCTTACATTGTTCATATTCTTTTTATTTTACTATTATCTTCATCATATTCTACTTCTTCATCATATTCTTATTTGTGACAGGCATTCCCGTAGTTGTTATCTATAAAAGTTTGAAGATTACACCTTCGGTTCTGCCTGTCACAAAAGAGTTACATTTGTCCGCGTTCAGTTTGGCCTGCAGCATCAGGCTTTATCCAGGGGCACCACGAGGAGGAACGGACTCACCCCCATACACTGCTTAGTCTTCTTCTGCTTATAATTTAGATAATATTTTTTGCTCTGATATTTAGTGTTATGCTTAATGTTCTTCTGCTCTTTGTTCTGCAGCCTCTTGTTCTTCTGCTTCTCGGTCTTCCAGGTCGTCGTCGTCTCCAGGGTCGTCGTCTCCGGGGTCGTCGTCATCGGGGTGGTCTTCAGGGTCGTCGTCTCCGGGGTCGTCGTCATCGGGGTGGTCTTCGGGGTCATCGTCTCCAGGGTCGTCGTCATCACGGTGGTTGTCGTCTCTGGTGTCGTCGTCATCTTAGGGGTGGTCTTCCGGGTCATCGTGTTTAGTCTCTTGAACTTGAAAATGTAGCAGAAGGTACAAGAAGGCTGAGAAAATGCCGAGAACCAGCTGATGGAACTGGAACTCGGATGGCTACCCGAAGGTCCAAGAGCCAATGGAACTGACGTTACTGGAACCCGGTTACTAAGCAGGAGGTACCCGTGCCTGAAAGCACTACCAAGGACCACCTGACGTTGGTGGAACTCGGATACCCAGAGGGAGGCACCTAAGCCAAAGGCTCTGCCCGGAACCAGCTGACGGTACTGGAACCAGGATGGGGAGCAGAAGGTACAAGAGCAAAAGACACTGCCGAGAACCAGCTGACGGTGCTGGAACCCGGATGGGTAGCCGAAGGTCCAAGAGCCAATGGAACTACCGAAGACCAGCTGACGTTACTGGAACCCGGTTACTAAGCAGGAGGTACCCGTGCCTGAAAGCACTACCAAGGACCACCTGACGTTGGTGGAACTCGGATACCCAGAGGGAGGCACCTAAGCCAAAGGCTCTGCCCGGAACCAGCTGACGGTACTGGAACCAGGATGGGGAGCAGAAGGTACAAGAGCAAAAGACACTGCCGAGAACCAGCTGACGGTGCTGGAACCCGGATGGGTAGCCGAAGGTCCAAGAGCCAATGGAACTACCGAAGACCAGCTGACGTTACTGGAACCCGGTTACTAAGCAGGAGGTACCCGTGCCTGAAAGCACTACCAAGGACCACCTGACGTTGGTGGAACTCGGATACCCAGAGGGAGGCACCTAAGCCAAAGGCTCTGCCCGGAACCAGCTGACGGTACTGGAACCAGGATGGGGAGCAGAAGGTACAAGAGCAAAAGACACTGCCGAGAACCAGCTGACGGTGCTGGAACCCGGATGGGTAGCCGAAGGTCTAAGAGCCAATGGAACTACCGAAGACCAGCTGACGTTACTGGAACCCGGTTACTAAGCAGGAGGTACCCGTGCCTGAAAGCACTACCAAGGACCACCTGACGTTGGTGGAACTCGGATACCCAGAGGGAGGCACCTAAGCCAAAGGCTCTGCCCGGAACCAGCTGACGGTACTGGAACCAGGATGGGGAGCAGAAGGTACAAGAGCAAGTGTCTGCGTGGCTTTTGCAGGACACGATGCCGGCTGCACAGCAGGGGAACAGCTGGCGGTGCTGAACCCCACTGACACATTGGCTGGTGTTTTTCTCTGTGCAGCTAGCAGTACCGGGCCCCAACTGGCGGTGTTAGAGCCCGGGGTCAGCAGGAGGAGGAGATGGAGCAGAGTGTAGGCCGAAGCCTGCACTGGCGGCAGCTTTGGGTCTGTTGTGCCTGCGTGGCTGTTGCAGGACACGTTGCCGGCTGCACAGCAGGGGAACAGCTGGCGGTGCTGAACCCCACTGACACATTGGCTGGTGTTTGGCTCTGTGCAGCTAGCAGTACCGGGCCCCAACTGGCGGTGTTGGAGCCCGGGCTCTGCAGGGGGAGCAGAGTGTAGGCCGAAGCCTACTTGAACCAATTTCAAAGGTAACCTTTAACCCCCCCTCAGGGGTCACAAAGTAGAAGAGCCACAGCTTATGCAGCAGTAGTGCTGCACAAGTCAAAGGTTGCTCTTTTAATTTTGCTCCTTGCACACGCTGAATGAAACACGTATAACATTTAGCCCTTTATACAGTCAAACTGTGTTGGAGGCGCGAGTTCCCTTTGTAATGAGACGCAGCACAGATGTCAAGAATCCCACCTTGGTGCTGGGTGCAGCCTCGTGAGCGTTGTTATTTGCTGTACAGGAGTCTGCGCTGTCGTGTTATCCCCTGGCCTAGCGCTGTTAGCGCTGCCCATCTTCTGACCTCATTTAATGTCGGCCGCTGCGGTTCGCGATGACCATGAATCCCAGCCCCGCGGTGTCTTAACATTGTTAAAACACTGCGGGGCTGTGATTCATGGCCTGGCGCAGCACATATGTTCGCCTCTCGCACTCGGGTCCTTACACCCGCTGCAGACTGTGCGGCGTCAGCTGATCCCTTATCGCATGCCACGGCCATGAAGCCGCACAGTCTGAAGAAAGCAGAAGGAGATGAGGGACAGGCGAACTGATGCACTGCTCATGCCCATCAATCACACCCTCGCAGTCCCAAGAAATAAGACACCGAGGGGCGTTGTGTGGGTCAGGGTGGCCGCAGAGGCACAGGCAGCCAAACAATGATGCCAGAAGACGGGCAGCGCTACCAAGGGGGTTGCAGCGTGTCATTACAAAGGAAAGTCACACCCCCGGGACGGTTAAATGGTCACACAGAGGACACATTTCAGACGTGTTTTCAGTTCCGCATGTGCGAGGAGAATACGTTTATGAGCCACCTTGCACACATGCAGCATTACCGCTGTACAAGGTGGCCTTAAAAACGTACAAACGCCTGGGGGAGGGGGGACAGGTTCCCTTCAATTTCAGTTCTTGTGTCTGCGTGGCTTTTGCAGGACACGATGCCGGCTGCACAGCAGGGGAACAGCTGGCGGTGCTGAACCCCACTGACACATTGGCTGGTGTTTTTCTCTGTGCAGCTAGCAGTACCGGGCCCCAACTGGCGGTGTTAGAGCCCGGGGTCAGCAGGAGGAGGAGATGGAGCAGAGTGTAGGCCGAAGCCTGCACTGGCGGCAGCTTTGGGTCTGTTGTGCCTGCGTGGCTGTTGCAGGACACGTTGCCGGCTGCACAGCAGGGGAACAGCTGGCGGTGCTGAACCCCACTGACACATTGGCTGGTGTTTGGCTCTGTGCAGCTAGCAGTACCGGGCCCCAACTGGCGGTGTTGGAGCCCGGGCTCTGCAGGGGGAGCAGAGTGTAGGCCGAAGCCTACTTGAACCAATTTCAAAGGTAACCTTTAACCCCCCCTCAGGGGTTACAAAGTAGAAGAGCCACAGCTTATGCAGCAGTAGTGCTGCACAAGTCAAAGGTTGCTCTTTTAATTTTGCTCCTTGCACACGCTGAATGAAACACGTATAACATTTAGCCCTTTATACAGTCAAACTGTGTTGGAGGCGCGAGTTCCCTTTGTAATGAGACGCAGCACAGATGTCAAGAATCCCACCTTGGTGCTGGGTGCAGCCTCCTGAGCATTGTTATTTGCTGTACAGGAGTCTGCGCTGTCGTGTTATCCCCTGGCCTAGCGCTGTTAGCGCTGCCCATCTTCTGACCTCATTTAATGTCGGCCGCTGCGGTTCGCGATGACCATGAATCCCAGCCCCGCGGTGTCTTAACATTGTTAAAACACTGCGGGGCTGTGATTCATGGCCTGGCGCAGCACATATGTTCGCCTCTCGCACTCGGGTCCTTACACCCGCTGCAGACTGTGAGGCGTCAGCTGATCCCTTATCGCATGCCACGGCCATGAAGCCGCACAGTCTGAAGAAGGCGGAAGGAGATGAGGGACAGGCGAACTGATGCACTGCTCATGCCCATCAATCACACCCTCGCAGTCCCAAGAAATAAGACACCGAGGGGCGTTGTGTGGGTCAGGGTGGCCGCAGAGGCGCAGGCAGCCAAACAATGATGCCAGAAGACGGGCAGCGCTACCAAGGGGGTTGCAGCGTGTCATTACAAAGGAAAGTCACACCCCCGGGACGGTTAAATGGTCACACAGAGGACACATTTCAGACGTGTTTTCAGTTCCGCATGTGCGAGGAGAATACGTTTATGAGCCACCTTGCACACATGCAGCATTACCGCTGTACAAGGTGGCCTTAAAAACGTACAAACGCCTGGGGGAGGGGGGACAGGTTCCCTTCAATTTCAGTTCTTGTGTCTGCGTGGCTTTTGCAGGACACGATGCCGGCTGCACAGCAGGGGAACAGCTGGCGGTGCTGAACCCCACTGACACATTGGCTGGTGTTTTTCTCTGTGCAGCTAGCAGTACCGGGCCCCAACTGGCGGTGTTAGAGCCCGGGGTCAGCAGGAGGAGGAGATGGAGCAGAGTGTAGGCCGAAGCCTGCACTGGCGGCAGCTTTGGGTCTGTTGTGCCTGCGTGGCTGTTGCAGGACACGTTGCCGGCTGCACAGCAGGGGAACAGCTGGCGGTGCTGAACCCCACTGACACATTGGCTGGTGTTTGGCTCTGTGCAGCTAGCAGTACCGGGCCCCAACTGGTGGTGTTGGAGCCCGGGCTCTGCAGGGGGAGCAGAGTGTAGGCCGAAGCCTACTTGAACCAATTTCAAAGGTAACCTTTAACCCCCCCTCAGGGGTTACAAAGTAGAAGAGCCACAGCTTATGCAGCAGTAGTGCTGCACAAGTCAAAGGTTGCTCTTTTAATTTTGCTCCTTGCACACGCTGAATGAAACACGTATAACATTTAGCCCTTTATACAGTCAAACTGTGTTGGAGGCGCGAGTTCCCTTTGTAATGAGACGCAGCACAGATGTCAAGAATCCCACCTTGGTGCTGGGTGCAGCCTCCTGAGCGTTGTTATTTGCTGTACAGGAGTCTGCGCTGTCGTGTTATCCCCTGGCTTAGCGCTGTTAGCGCTGCCCATCTTCTGACCTCATTTAATGTCGGCCGCTGCGGTTCGCGATGACCATGAATCCCAGCCCCGCGGTGTCTTAACATTGTTAAAACACTGCGGGGCTGTGATTCATGGCCTGGCGCAGCACATATGTTCGCCTCTCGCACTCGGGTCCTTACACCCGCTGCAGACTGTGCGGCGTCAGCTGATCCCTTATCGCATGCCACGGCCATGAAGCCGCACAGTCTGAAGAAGGCGGAAGGAGATGAGGGACAGGCGAACTGATGCACTGCTCATGCCCATCAATCACACCCTCGCAGTCCCAAGAAATAAGACACCGAGGGGCGTTGTGTGGGTCAGGGCGGCCGCAGAGGCGCAGGCAGCCAAACAATGATGCCAGAAGACGGGCAGCGCTACCAAGGGGGTTGCAGCGTGTCATTACAAAGGAAAGTCACACCCCCGGGACGGTTAAATGGTCACACAGAGGACACATTTCAGACGTGTTTTCAGTTCCGCATGTGCGAGGAGAATACGTTTATGAGCCACCTTGCACACATGCAGCATTACCGCTGTACAAGGTGGCCTTAAAAACGTACAAACGCCTGGGGGAGGGGGGACAGGTTCCCTTCAATTTCAGTTCTTGTGTCTGCGTGGCTTTTGCAGGACACGATGCCGGCTGCACAGCAGGGGAACAGCTGGCGGTGCTGAACCCCACTGACACATTGGCTGGTGTTTTTCTCTGTGCAGCTAGCAGTACCGGGCCCCAACTGGCGGTGTTAGAGCCCGGGGTCAGCAGGAGGAGGAGATGGAGCAGAGTGTAGGCCGAAGCCTGCACTGGCGGCAGCTTTGGGTCTGTTGTGCCTGCGTGGCAGTTGCAAGACACGTTGCCGGCTGCACAGCAGGGGAACAGCTGGCGGTGCTGAACCCCACTGACACATTGGCTGGTGTTTGGCTCTGTGCAGCTAGCAGTACCGGGCCCCAACTGGCGGTGTTGGAGCCCGGGCTCTGCAGGGGGAGCAGAGTGTAGGCCGAAGCCTACTTGAACCAATTTCAAAGGTAACCTTTAACCCCCCCTCAGGGGTTACAAAGTAGAAGAGCCACAGCTTATGCAGCAGTAGTGCTGCACAAGTCAAAGGTTGCTCTTTTAATTTTGCTCCTTGCACACGCTGAATGAAACACGTATAACATTTAGCCCTTTACACAGTCAAACTGTGTTGGAGGCGCGAGTTCCCTTTGTAATGAGACGCAGCACAGATGTCAAGAATCCCACCTTGGTGCTGGGTGCAGCCTCCTGAGCGTTGTTATTTGCTGTACAGAAGTCTGCGCTGTCGTGTTATCCCCTGGCCTAGCGCTGTTAGCGCTGCCCATCTTCTGACCTCATTTAATGTCGGCCGCTGCGGTTCGCGATGACCATGAATCCCAGCCCCGCGGTGTCTTAACATTGTTAAAACACTGCGGGGCTGTGATTCATGGCCTGGAGCAGCACATATGTTCGCCTCTCGCACTCGGGTCCTTACACCCGCTGCAGACTGTGCGGCGTCAGCTGATCCCTTATCGCATGCCACGGCCATGAAGCCGCACAGTCTGAAGAAGGCGGAAGGAGATGAGGGACAGGCGAACTGATGCACTGCTCATGCCCATCAATCACACCCTCGCAGTCCCAAGAAATAAGACACCGAGGGGCGTTGTGTGGGTCAGGGCGGCCGCAGAGGCGCAGGCAGCCAAACAATGATGCCAGAAGACGGGCAGCGCTACCAAGGGGGTTGCAGCGTGTCATTACAAAGGAAAGTCACACCCCCGGGACGGTTAAATGGTCACACAGAGGACACATTTCAGACATGTTTTCAGTTCCGCATGTGCGAGGAGAATACGTTTATGAGCCACCTTGCACACATGCAGCATTACCGCTGTACAAGGTGGCCTTAAAAACGTACAAACTCCTGGGGGAGGGGGGACAGGTTCCCTTCAATTTCAGTTCTTGTGTCTGCGTGGCTTTTGCAGGACACGATGCCGGCTGCACAGCAGGGGAACAGCTGGCGGTGCTGAACCCCACTGACACATTGGCTGGTGTTTTTCTCTGTGCAGCTAGCAGTACCTGGCCCCAACTGGCGGTGTTAGAGCCCGGGGTCAGCAGGAGGAGGAGATGGAGCAGAGTGTAGGCCGAAGCCTGCACTGGCGGCAGCTTTGGGTCTGTTGTGCCTGCGTGGCTGTTGCAGGACACGTTGCCGGCTGCACAGCAGGGGAACAGCTGGCGGTGCTGAACCCCACTGACACATTGGCTGGTGTTTGGCTCTGTGCAGCTAGCAGTACCGGGCCCCAACTGGTGGTGTTGGAGCCCGGGCTCTGCAGGGGGAGCAGAGTGTAGGCCGAAGCCTACTTGAACCAATTTCAAAGGTAACCTTTAACCCCCCCTCAGGGGTTACAAAGTAGAAGAGCCACAGCTTATGCAGCAGTAGTGCTGCACAAGTCAAAGGTTGCTCTTTTAATTTTGCTCCTTGCACACGCTGAATGAAACACGTATAACATTTAGCCCTTTATACAGTCAAACTGTGTTGGAGGCGCGAGTTCCCTTTGTAATGAGACGCAGCACAGATGTCAAGAATCCCACCTTGGTGCTGGGTGCAGCCTCCTGAGCGTTGTTATTTGCTGTACAGGAGTCTGCGCTGTCGTGTTATCCCCTGGCTTAGCGCTGTTAGCGCTGCCCATCTTCTGACCTCATTTAATGTCGGCCGCTGCGGTTCGCGATGACCATGAATCCCAGCCCCGCGGTGTCTTAACATTGTTAAAACACTGCGGGGCTGTGATTCATGGCCTGGCGCAGCACATATGTTCGCCTCTCGCACTCGGGTCCTTACACCCGCTGCAGACTGTGCGGCGTCAGCTGATCCCTTATCGCATGCCACGGCCATGAAGCCGCACAGTCTGAAGAAGGCGGAAGGAGATGAGGGACAGGCGAACTGATGCACTGCTCATGCCCATCAATCACACCCTCGCAGTCCCAAGAAATAAGACACCGAGGGGCGTTGTGTGGGTCAGGGCGGCCGCAGAGGCGCAGGCAGCCAAACAATGATGCCAGAAGACGGGCAGCGCTACCAAGGGGGTTGCAGCGTGTCATTACAAAGGAAAGTCACACCCCCGGGACGGTTAAATGGTCACACAGAGGACACATTTCAGACGTGTTTTCAGTTCCGCATGTGCGAGGAGAATACGTTTATGAGCCACCTTGCACACATGCAGCATTACCGCTGTACAAGGTGGCCTTAAAAACGTACAAACGCCTGGGGGAGGGGGGACAGGTTCCCTTCAATTTCAGTTCTTGTGTCTGCGTGGCTTTTGCAGGACACGATGCCGGCTGCACAGCAGGGGAACAGCTGGCGGTGCTGAACCCCACTGACACATTGGCTGGTGTTTTTCTCTGTGCAGCTAGCAGTACCGGGCCCCAACTGGCGGTGTTAGAGCCCGGGGTCAGCAGGAGGAGGAGATGGAGCAGAGTGTAGGCCGAAGCCTGCACTGGCGGCAGCTTTGGGTCTGTTGTGCCTGCGTGGCAGTTGCAAGACACGTTGCCGGCTGCACAGCAGGGGAACAGCTGGCGGTGCTGAACCCCACTGACACATTGGCTGGTGTTTGGCTCTGTGCAGCTAGCAGTACCGGGCCCCAACTGGCGGTGTTGGAGCCCGGGCTCTGCAGGGGGAGCAGAGTGTAGGCCGAAGCCTACTTGAACCAATTTCAAAGGTAACCTTTAACCCCCCCTCAGGGGTTACAAAGTAGAAGAGCCACAGCTTATGCAGCAGTAGTGCTGCACAAGTCAAAGGTTGCTCTTTTAATTTTGCTCCTTGCACACGCTGAATGAAACACGTATAACATTTAGCCCTTTACACAGTCAAACTGTGTTGGAGGCGCGAGTTCCCTTTGTAATGAGACGCAGCACAGATGTCAAGAATCCCACCTTGGTGCTGGGTGCAGCCTCCTGAGCGTTGTTATTTGCTGTACAGAAGTCTGCGCTGTCGTGTTATCCCCTGGCCTAGCGCTGTTAGCGCTGCCCATCTTCTGACCTCATTTAATGTCGGCCGCTGCGGTTCGCGATGACCATGAATCCCAGCCCCGCGGTGTCTTAACATTGTTAAAACACTGCGGGGCTGTGATTCATGGCCTGGAGCAGCACATATGTTCGCCTCTCGCACTCGGGTCCTTACACCCGCTGCAGACTGTGCGGCGTCAGCTGATCCCTTATCGCATGCCACGGCCATGAAGCCGCACAGTCTGAAGAAGGCGGAAGGAGATGAGGGACAGGCGAACTGATGCACTGCTCATGCCCATCAATCACACCCTCGCAGTCCCAAGAAATAAGACACCGAGGGGCGTTGTGTGGGTCAGGGCGGCCGCAGAGGCGCAGGCAGCCAAACAATGATGCCAGAAGACGGGCAGCGCTACCAAGGGGGTTGCAGCGTGTCATTACAAAGGAAAGTCACACCCCCGGGACGGTTAAATGGTCACACAGAGGACACATTTCAGACATGTTTTCAGTTCCGCATGTGCGAGGAGAATACGTTTATGAGCCACCTTGCACACATGCAGCATTACCGCTGTACAAGGTGGCCTTAAAAACGTACAAACGCCTGGGGGAGGGGGGACAGGTTCCCTTCAATTTCAGTTCTTGTGTCTGCGTGGCTTTTGCAGGACACGATGCCGGCTGCACAGCAGGGGAACAGCTGGCGGTGCTGAACCCCACTGACACATTGGCTGGTGTTTTTCTCTGTGCAGCTAGCAGTACCTGGCCCCAACTGGCGGTGTTAGAGCCCGGGGTCAGCAGGAGGAGGAGATGGAGCAGAGTGTAGGCCGAAGCCTGCACTGGCGGCAGCTTTGGGTCTGTTGTGCCTGCGTGGCTGTTGCAGGACACGTTGCCGGCTGCACAGCAGGGGAACAGCTGGCGGTGCTGAACCCCACTGACACATTGGCTGGTGTTTGGCTCTGTGCAGCTAGCAGTACCGGGCCCCAACTGGCGGTGTTGGAGCCCGGGCTCTGCAGGGGGAGCAGAGTGTAGGCCGAAGCCTACTTGAACCAATTTCAAAGGTAACCTTTAACCCCCCCTCAGGGGTTACAAAGTAGAAGAGCCACAGCTTATGCAGCAGTAGTGCTGCACAAGTCAAAGGTTGCTCTTTTAATTTTGCTCCTTGCACACGCTGAATGAAACACGTATAACATTTAGCCCTTTATACAGTCAAACTGTGTTGGAGGCGCGAGTTCCCTTTGTAATGAGACGCAGCACAGATGTCAAGAATCCCACCTTGGTGCTGGGTGCAGCCTCCTGAGCGTTGTTATTTGCTGTACAGGAGTCTGCGCTGTCGTGTTATCCCCTGGCCTAGCGCTGTTAGCGCTGCCCATCTTCTGACCTCATTTAATGTCGGCCGCTGCGGTTCGCGATGACCATGAATCCCAGCCCCGCAGTGTCTTAACATTGTTAAAACACTGCGGGGCTGTGATTCATGGCCTGGCGCAGCACATATGTTCGCCTCTCGTACTCGGGTCCTTACACCCGCTGCAGACTGTGCGGCGTCAGCTGATCCCTTATCGCATGCCACGGCCATGAAGCCGCACAGTCTGAAGAAGGCGGAAGGAGATGAGGGACAGGCGAACTGATGCACTGCTCATGCCCATCAATCACACCCTTGCAGTCCCAAGAAATAAGACACCGAGGGGCGTTGTGTGGGTCAGGGCGGCCGCAGAGGCGCAGGCAGCCAAACAATGATGCCAGAAGACGGGCAGCGCTACCAAGGGGGTTGCAGCGTGTCATTACAAAGGAAAGTCACACCCCCGGGACGGTTAAATGGTCACACAGAGGACACATTTCAGACGTGTTTTCAGTTCCGCATGTGCGAGGAGAATACGTTTATGAGCCACCTTGCACACATGCAGCATTACTGCTGTACAAGGTGGCCTTAAAAACGTACAAACGCCTGGGGGAGGGGGGACAGGTTCCCTTCAATTTCAGTTCTTGTGTCTGCGTGGCTTTTGCAGGACACGATGCTGGCTGCACAGCAGGGGAACAGCTGGCGGTGCTGAACCCCACTGACACATTGGCTGGTGTTTTTCTCTGTGCAGCTAGCAGTACCGGGCCCCAACTGGCGGTGTTAGAGCCCGGGGTCAGCAGGAGGAGGAGATGGAGCAGAGTGTAGGCCGAAGCCTGCACTGGCGGCAGCTTTGGGTCTGTTGTGCCTGCGTGGCTGTTGCAGGACACGTTGCCGGCTGCACAGCAGGGGAACAGCTGGCGGTGCTGAACCCCACTGACACATTGGCTGGTGTTTGGCTCTGTGCAGCTAGCAGTACCGGGCCCCAACTGGCGGTGTTGGAGCCCGGGCTCTGCAGGGGGAGCAGAGTGTAGGCCGAAGCCTACTTGAACCAATTTCAAAGGTAACCTTTAACCCCCCCTCAGGGGTTACAAAGTAGAAGAGCCACAGCTTATGCAGCAGTAGTGCTGTACAAGTCAAAGGTTGCTCTTTTAATTTTGCTCCTTGCACACGCTGAATGAAACACGTATAACATTTAGCCCTTTATACAGTCAAACTGTGTTGGAGGCGCGAGTTCCCTTTGTAATGAGACGCAGCACAGATGTCAAGAATCCCACCTTGGTGCTGGGTGCAGCCTCCTGAGCGTTGTTATTTGCTGTACAGGAGTCTGAACTGTCGTGTTATCCCCTGGCCTAGCGCTGTTAGTGCTGCCCGTCCTCTGACATCATTTGATGTCGGCCGGTGCGGTTCGCGATGCCCATGAATCCCAGCCCCGCAGTGTCTTGACATAGTTAAAACACTGCGGGGCTGGGATTCATGGCCTGGCGCAGTACATATGTTCGCCTCTCGCTTGGGTTCTTACACCTGCTTCAGACTATGTGGCGTCAGCTGATCCCTTATCGCATGCCACGGCCATGAAGCCGCACAGTCCGAAGAAGGCGGAAGGAGATGAGGGACAGGCGAAGAAATGCACCGTTCATGCCCGTCAATCACACCCTCGCAGTCAAAATAAATAAGACACCGAGGGGCGTTGTGTGGGGCAAGGCGGCCACAGAGGCGCACCCAGCCAAACAATGATGCCAGAAGACGGGCAGCATTACCAAGGAGCTTGTTGCGTGTCAATACAAAGGAAAATCACACCTGAGGGACGTTTTAATGGTCACAGAGGACACATTTTAGACGTGTTCAGTTCCACGAGTGCAAGGAGAATACGTTTCTGAGCCACCTTGCACACATGCAGCATTACTGCTGTACAAGGTGGCTGTAAAACATAGAAACACCTGGGGGAGGGTGGACAGGTTCCCTTCAATTTCAGTTCTTGTGTCTGCGTGGCGGTCGCAGGACACGTTGCCGGCTACACAGCAGGGGAAAAGCTGGCGGTGCTGAACCCCACTGACACATTGGCTGGTGTTTTTCTCTGTGCAGCTGGCAGTACCGGGCCCCAACTGGCGGTGTTAGAGCCCGGGGTCAGCAGGAGGAGGAGATGGAGCAGAGTGTAGGCCGAAGCCTGCACTGGCGGCAGCTTTGGGTCTGTTGTGCCTGCGTGGCTGTTGCAGGACACGTTGCCGGCTGCACAGCAGGGGAACAGCTGGCGGTGCTGAACCCCACTGACACATTGGCTGGTGTTTGGCTCTGTGCAGCTAGCAGTACCGGGCCCCAACTGGCGGTGTTAGTGCCCAGGGTCAGCAGGAGGAGGAGAGGGAGCAGAGTGTAGGCCGAAGCCTGCACTGGAGCAAGTTGAAAGGGAAACTTTAACCCCCCCCCAGGCGTTTGTAGCTGAAAGAGCTATCGTGTACAGCACTAATGCTGGAAAAGGTAAACTTAGCTCTGTTAAAGGGAACCTGTCACCACGTTTTTGGAAGATGGGATAAAAATAGCGTTAAATAGGGGCAGAGGTGGGCGTTACATTAGAGTGTTTGTTATGCGTTTATTACCCACCTAAGTTGCCGAAATACCTTTGCAAAGTCTCCGTTTTCGCCTGTCAATCAGGCTGGTCTGGTCAGATGGGCGTTGTCTTCCCCCAGGTTTTGCGTAGTTTTCCGTCGGTGGCGTAGTGGTGTGTGCATGCCCACGGTCCCGAATCCTCTGCCAGGGGATTTCAAAGAGCGCGGTGTCCGTTATTGCATTGGTGATCGGTGGGCGCGGCCATCTTCCTTTGGCCGCGCGTGCGCAGAAGCGGCGCTCTGCTTGCCGCGGCGCTCTGCTGGCCGTGGCTTCAGGAAAATGGCCGCCGCGATATCCATCTGCGCACGCGCGGCATCCCGCGGCCATTTTCCTGATGCCGCGGCCAGCAGAGCGCCGCTTCTGCGCACGCGCGGCCAAAGGAAGATGGCCGCGCCCACCGATCACCAATGCAATAACGGACACCGCGCTCTTTGAAATCCCCTGGCAGAGGATTCGGGACCTTGGGCATGCGCACACCACTACGCCACCAACGGAAAACTACGCAAAATCTGGGGGAAGACAACGCCCATCTGACCAGACTAGCCTGATTGACAGGCGAAAACGGAGACTTTGCAAAGGTATTTCGGCAACTTAGGTGGGTAATAAACGCATAACAAACACACTAATGTAACGGATGTGTAGAAAAAAGGAAACGCTGCACTCACCGATATTGCGAACGACAAGTCTTCTTTATTCAAGATTCATGTAACAACATCTTCACGGCACAGGGGATAGGAGGTGAGGAGTGTGTGAAACAGGACGTCCTGAATAAAGAAGACTTGTCGTTCGCAATATCGGTGAGTGCAGCGTTTCCTTTTTTCTACACATCTGCTACTTCGATTATTTATTTCCTTGACGCTAGCACCTCCGTTGCGAAGCACACCTGTGTGCCAGCGTGTGTCCGATTTGCCCTCCGGTTGATGGGTAGTGCCGCTGCCTCATTTCTTTTGCTACACAGTTGAACACTAATGTAACGCCCACCTCTGCCCCTATTTAACGCTATTTTTATCCCATCTTCCAAAAACATGGTGACAGGTTCCCTTTAATTATGGTCCTTGCACATGCTGAACCTAACACTTTTAAAAAGTGTCCCCTCCTACCGTGATACCGTCCGGTAGGTGGAACTTTCCTTTGTGATGTGACGCAGCACAGCCGTCATTCTTACCCCCTTGGCGCCGTGCGCCGCCTCCTCAGCGTTGTTTGAATCAGTCCCGGAGCCTGCGCTGTTAGGTTAGCCCTTGGCCATGCACACATTTTGCGCTGCCCGTCTTCTGACATCATTTGGTGTCAGGCTGGCTGCGCCTGTGCGGCAGCGCTGGCAGAGAGCCCGCCTCGTACTGTCTTCTGATTTAATCCCACTGGGGGCCTGAGATCCATGGACATGTGCAGTGCATATCTGAACCTCCACCTCTCACTCATCTCCCTACGGCTTCTTCTGACTGTGCGGTGTCACGGCCGTGGCATGCTATTAGGGACCAGCTGACACCGCACAGTTTGAATAAGCCGTAGGGAGATGAGTGAGAGGTGGAGGTTCAGATATGCACTGCGCATGCCCATGGATCTCAGGCCCCCAGTGGGATTAAATCAGAAGACAGTACGAGGCGGGCTCTCTGCCAGCGCGGCCGCACAGGCGCAGCCAGCCTGACACCAAATGATGTCAGAAGATGGGCAGCGCAAAATGTGTGCATGGCCAAGGGCTAACCTAACAGCGCAGGCTCCGGGACTGATTCAAACAACGCTGAGGAGGCGGCGCACGGCGCCAAGGGGGTAAGAATGACGGCTGTGCTGCGTCACATCACAAAGGAAAGTTCCACCAACCGGACGGTATCACGGTAGGAGGGGACACTTTTCATAAGTGTTAGGATCAGCATGTGCAAGGAGCACCACGAAAAGAGGCACTTTTTCCCTTTGCATCATTACTGCTGCACAAGGTGGCTCCTTCAGTAACAAACGCCTGGGGGGGGGGGACAGGTTCCCTTAAATTTAACTTGTTGTGCCTGCGTGGCAGTCGCAGTACACGTTGCCGGCTGCACAGCAGGGGAACAGCTGGCGGTGCTGAACCCCACTAACACATTGGCGAGGTGTTTTGCTCTGTGCGGCCAGCACTTCTGGACGGCAACTAGCGTTGTTGGAGCCCAGGGACAGGTGGAGGAGGAGGAGGTGGAGGAGGTAGGAGGGATTGCCACACACACAGCAGGGGAACAGCTGACGTTACTGAACCCCAATAACAGAGGAGGGACTGTTGACTGTGCGTACAGCACTTCTGGACGGCAACTGGCGGTGTTGGAGCCCAGGGACAGGAGGGGGAGGTGGAGGTGGAGGAGGTAGGAGGGATTGCCACACACACAGCAGGGGAACAGCTGACGTTACTGAACCCCAATAACAGAGGAGGGACTGTTGACTGTGCGTACAGCACTACTGGACGGCAACTGGCGGTGTTGGAGCCCAGGGACAGGTGGAGGAGGAGGAGGTAGGAGGAGGTAGGAGGGATTGCCACACACACAGCAGGGGAACACCTGACGTTACTGAACCCCAATAACAGAGGAGGGACTGTTGACTGTGCGTATAGCACTTCTGGACGGCAACTGGCGGTGTTGGAGCCCAGGGACAGGAGGGGGAGGTGGAGGAGGTAGGAGGGATTGCCACACACACAGCAGTGGAACAGCTGACGTTACTGAACCCCAATAACAGAGGAGGGACTGTTGACTGTGCGTACAGCACTACTGGACGGCAACTGGCGGTGTTGGAGCCCAGGGACAGGTGGAGGAGGAGGAGGTAGGAGGAGGTAGGAGGGATTGCCACACACACAGCAGGGGAACAGCTGACGTTACTGAACCCCAATAACAGAGGAGGGACTGTTGACTGTGCGTACAGCACTTCTGGACGGCAACTGGCGGTGTTGGAGCCCAGGGACAGGAGGGGGAGGTGGAGGAGGTAGGAGGGATTGCCACACACACAGCAGGGGAACAGCTGACGTTACTGAACCCCAATAACAGAGGAGGGACTGTTGACTGTGCGTACAGCACTACTGGACGGCAACTGGCGGTGTTGGAGCCCAGGGACAGGAGGGGGAGGTGGAGGAGGTAGGAGGGATTGCCACACACACAGCAGGGGAACAGCTGACGTTACTGAACCCCAATAACAGAGGAGGGACTGTTGACTGTGCGTACAGCACTACTGGACGGCAACTGGCGGTGTTGGAGCCCAGGGACAGGTGGAGGAGGAGGAGGTAGGAGGAGGTAGGAGGGATTGCCACACACACAGCAGGGGAACAGCTGACGTTACTGAACCCCAATAACAGAGGAGGGACTGTTGACTGTGCGTACAGCACTTCTGGACGGCAACTGGTGGTGTTGGAGCCCAGGGACAGGAGGGGGAGGTGGAGGAGGTAGGAGGGATTGCCACACACACAGCAGGGGAACAGCTGACGTTACTGAACCCCAATAACAGAGGAGGGACTGTTGACTGTGCGTACAGCACTACTGGACGGCAACTGGCGGTGTTGGAGCCCAGGGACAGGTGGAGGAGGAGGAGGTAGGAGGAGGTAGGAGGGATTGCCACACACACAGCTGGGGAACAGCTGACGTTACTGAACCCCAATAACAGAGGAGCGACTGTTGGGACTGTGCGGACAGCACTTCTGGACGGCAACTGGCGGTGTTGGAGCCCAGGGACAGGTGGAGGAGGAGGAGATAGGAGGAGGTAGGAGGGATTGCCACACACACAGCTGGGGAACAGCTGACGTTACTGAACCCCAATAACAGAGGAGCGACTGTTGGGACTGTGCGGACAGCACTTCTGGACGGCAACTGGCGGTGTTGGAGCCCAGGGACAGGTGGAAAAGCAGAGGAACACAATGTAGGCCGAAGCCTGAGAAAGTCGAAAGGGAACCTTTAACCCCCCCCAAGGCGTTTGTAGCTGAAAGAGCCAGCTTGTGCAGCACAAAAGATGCAAAAGGAAAAGGTGGCTCTTTTCATCACGCTCCTTGCAAACACAGAACTAAACACTTATAAAATGTATCCCCTGAAACCGTGAAACCGTCCCGGAGGTGGGACTTTCCTTCGTAATATGACGCAGCACAGCCGTCATTCCTACCCCCCCGGCGCCGCGCCCCGGCTCCTCAGCGTTGTTTGATTCCGTCCCGGAGCCTGCGCTGTTAAGTTATCCCTTGGCCAGGCACACTTAGCGCTGCCCATCTTCTGACATCATTTGGTGTCAGGCTGGCTGCGCCTGTGCGGCCGCGCTGGACGAGAGCCCGCCTCGCAGTGTCTTCTGATTTTATCCCACTGGGGGCCTGGGATCCATGGCCATGCGCAGTGCATATCATCGCCTCTCACTCCCCTCCCTACGGCTTCTTAAGACTGTGCGGTGTCACGACCGTGGCATGCTATTAGGGACCAGCTGACACCGAACAGTCTGAAGAAGCCATAGGGAGATGAGTGAGAGATGGAGGTTCAGATATGCAATGCGCATGTCCATGGATCCCAGGCCCCCAGTGGGATTAAATCAGAAGACACTGCGAGGCGGGCTCTCGGCCAGCGCGGCCGCACAGGCGCAGCCATCCTGACACCAAATGATGCCAGAAGACGGGCAGCGCTAAGTGTGCCTGGCCACGGGATGACATAACAGCGCAGGCTCCGGGACGGAATCAAACAACGCTGAGGAGCCGGGGCGCAGCGCCGGGGGGGTAGGAATGACGGCTGTGCTGCGTCATATTACGAAGGAAAGTCCCACCTCCGGGACGGTTTTACGGTATCAGTGGACACATTTTATAAGTGTTAAGTTCTGCGTGTGCAAGGAGCTAAACCAAAATAGCTACCTTTTCCTTGTGCAGCATTACTGCTGCACAAGGTGGCTCTTTCAGTAACAAACGCCTTGGGGGGGGGGAGACAGATTCCCTTACATTTCAGTTGTTGTGTCAGCGTGGCGGTCGCATGACACATTGCCGGCTACACAGCTGGGGATCAGCTGACGTTACTGAAACCCAATAACACTGGGTCGTATGTTTTGACTGTGCAGACGGCACTTCTGAGCCTCAACTGGCGGTGTTGGAGCCCAGGAATTTAAGTTCAGGTGGTAGAAAGATGAACACAACAGGAGACCTGGATAACGTATACAGTGACCTAATTATTTAATCAGGAGGAGGAGTGGCAAATTCCTGCGAGATCCAGGCCTTGTTCATTTTCAGGAAAGTAAGCCGGTCAACGTTATCGGAGGATAGTCGCATGCGACGGTCAGTTAGTACAGCACCTGCAGCACTAAAGACACGTTCCGATAATACACTGACCGCAGGGCAAGACAGCACCTCCAATGCATACTGGCTTAGCTCTGGCCATGTATCCAGCTTTGAGACCCAAAACTTGAAAGGGGAAGAGCCGTCTGGGAGTACAGCAAGAGGGCAAGACATGTAGTCTGTCACCATCTGACGGAACTGTTGCCTCCTGCTGACTGGAGCCGTCTGTGATGGTGTAGACTTTTGTGGGGGGCACAGAAAACTGTGCCACAGTTGGGCCATACTGGTCTTGCCTTGGGCAGAGGCACTGCTTCTGCTCCCTCTTTGTGCAGAGCCTCCACCACTGCCTGGACGCACTGAGCTGCTTTGGAATGCACTAGCAGCACTTCTCTCAGTTGGAATGGAGAAGATGATGGAATTGACCAGTGTGTCTTGGTAATCCCACATTTTTCGCTCCCGGTTCAACGGTGTGATGAGGCTTTCTACGTTGTCCCGGTAGCGAGGATCGAGGAGGGTGAACACCCAATAATCAGACATGTTGAGAATGTGGGCGATGCGGCGGTCGTTTCTCAGGCACTGCAGCATGTAATCCACCATGTGCTGCAGACTGTCAACTGCCCAAGAAACGCTGTCCCCTGCTGGAGGCGTGGTCTCTGCCCGCTCGTCATCACCCCACCCTCGCTGTACACACTGAGTACTGGACAATTCGGTAACTCCCTCCTCTGGACGGATGTCTTCCTCCTCCATTGACTCCTCCTCATCCTCCTCACAAACTGTCCCCTGCCTACGCGTTTGTGAGGAACCACGTGGCGCTGACTGTCCAGAAGATGATGGAAATGGTGAATCCTCATCCTCCACCTCTTCCACAACATCATCCCTTAGCGCTTGCAGTGATTTTTCAAGCAGGCAGATAAGGGGGACAGTCATGCTGACTAGTGCATCATCTGCACTCGCCATCCGCGTGGAATAATCAAAGGGACGCAAAACCTGGCAGACGTCATTCATAGTGGCCCACTCTGTGGTTGTGAAGTCTGTACGGCGCTGACTGCGACTTCTTTGCGCCTGAAGCAGCTGGTACTCCATTACAGCTTGCTGCTGCTCACACAACCGCTCCAACATATGTAACGTGGAATTCCACCTGGTAGGTAGGTCACATATGATGCGATGTTCCGGCAGGCGGTGTCGGCGCTGCAGAGCCGCAATGCGCGCTTTTGCCGTGCTGGAACGCCGCAAGTGAGCACACTCTAAGCGGACCTTGTGCAGCAGTGCATCAAGATCCGGATAGTCCCTCAAAAAGCTCTGCACGACCAAATTGAGCACATGTGCCAGACATGGGATGTGAGTGAGGTTGCCGAGGCCCAGAGCTGCCACCAGATTTCGGCCATTATCACACACTACCATGCCTGGCTGGAGATTCGCTGGCACAAACCACACATCGCTCTCCTGCTTGATGGCATTCCAGAGCTCCTGCGCTGTGTGGCTACGATTCCCCAAAAAAATTAATTTCAAGACGGCCTGTTGACGTTTGGCCACGGCTGTGCTCATGTCGGTCGTAACAGGTACACGTTCATCACGGGTCCATGTGGAGGTGGACTGTGACGGCTCCTGCAGCGATGATTCTGAGGAACTGGTGTAAGAGGAGGAGTCAATGCGTACAGAATGGATTCCTGCAATCCTTGGAGTGGGCAGGACACGTCCTGCGCCACTCGCACGGTCTGTACCCGGCTCAACGACATTAACCCAATGGGCAGTGAGGGAAAGGTATCGCCCCTGTCCATGTTGACTGGTCCACGCATCGGTGGTGAGGTGGACCTTGCTACTGACGGCGTTCAGTAGCGCGTGTTTTATGTGTCCCTCCACATGCTTGTGCAGGGCAGGGACAGCTTGCCTGCTGAAGTAAAAGCGGCTGGGCACATTGTACTGTGGGACTGCCAATGACATCAAGTCACGGAAGCTGTCAGTCTCCACCAGCCTGAATGACAGCATTTCCAGTGAAAGAAGTTTGGCAATGCCTGCAGTCAGAGCCTGTGCTCGTGGGTGGTTTGACGAGAAAGGCCGCCTTTTCTCCCATGCCTGTACTACCGATGGCTGTAGACTGGGCTGGGAGTGTGTGGATGACTGGGAAAGTGGTGCTGCGGGTGGAATTACAGCGGGTCTCTGGACAACAGGGCCAGAGGTTCTTCCACGGCGATCC